>NC_081412.1:735395948-735713380 GCF_030272615.1 Cryptomeria japonica | reverse complement strand
TTTTGTGTGATAATACAAGTTCCATTAACATTTCAAAGAATTTGGTAATGCATTGAAGGACTAAACATATTGTAATTTAGTATCATTTCTTAAGAGAGAAGGTTGTAGAGAAGGAAGTCAAATTGGAGTATTACCTACTAAATAATAGATTGAAAATATTTTTACTAATGCATTGGTGAAGGATATATTTGAGTATCTCTAATAGAATTTGGGGTTCATTTCCTCTCCTTTTTTAAAGTAGATGCATTCAGATGGCACATCTATCTAGTGGGGTTCTAAAGTTTATCTTTTTCTCTTCGACTAATGTGGTGGCTTCTCTTAGGGGGCAAATTGAATGTTGTAGTTATCATTGTCTTATTAGTAAGGGCTAGAGATATTTTAGAAGATTTCCCTTTGCCCTTGATGTCAAAGCGGGAGAGATACAAATTGGGAGATAGATCAGTTGTGAGTTTACTTATCTTTGTTGTTGGTGATGTTGTCATCAATGACAAAGGGCGAGATTGTTGGAAACTTGATTTGTTTTGCTATGTTATCATTGATTTCAACCTATCTTGTGTTATCATTTATGTCACTATGTATTGTAGATGGTTTAGAAGTGACTGTTTTGGTATTGTTGTGTGGTCTAGTGAAGATGTTAAGTTGTTTCTGAAAGGCAAGTGTAGAAGAAGTTTCAATATGCAAGAAAAGTTATTTATGAAGGAAAGAGTTGATAATAATAGTAGAATAATGCTTTTCATTCCTTTAGTATGTGAATATTGTGTGTTGTAGATCTAGATATAATATTTATGTTATATGTATGTTGCATTATCAAGTTTGCAAGTCCTCTATTGCTCAGATGATAGAGTTGGTTGTTGTTCTTTTTTATAATGAGGTTGCCTATTGGAACTGATCTAGAGAATGTTTGGTGGATTCAAGGGTTGCAATTTGGATGACATGTTTATTTGGTTTGTGGAGTGTTCCAACTTAGTTTTTTGGAAATGGTTTGATTGGAAAGTGGATTTATGATGTTATGAGTTTACTGTTGGTAGTTGATTTGATTTTTGGTTGAATTTAGTGGTTTATTTTTACTTGGATCACATTATTTTTCTCTGCATTTCTTTTGGAGAATGTTTAGTCAATATTTTGGGTCTCATCATGGTATGCGAGATCTACATTGTGTAATTTACATTAGAGGATAGTTTTTTGACCATCTGGTTAATGAGCTTAAGTATTTATCTACACAATTCATTTGATATTGGCCTTGGAGGATGTGTTATCATGTTAAATTCATTGGAATTGACTTAGATAGATTTTTTATGATGTATGTGGGTCCTCTCTATCTCCTGGAGTGGACCAGAATGGATATTTTGGGTCCAAGTGGCCTAATTTATGTAATATTATTTATTTTGTTTGTGGTAGACCTAGTTAAGGGTTTTAATAATTGAAGTTGTATATAAAGGAGTGTGGATGTGTAAATGAAGGTATTGTATGTGTGTGAAATGAAAATCATTGAGCATGAATGATTTGCAACTGGATTTGATGTTGGAGATATGCAAAAGTTAGTTGTTGTAAGGTGTTGAAATGGGTTTCACTAGTTTTTGAATGTAAAATGAGAATCTTAGGCCTATTCTAATATTACATTGGAGGGAATATGAACCACTTGGCTCAACATTCTTTCGTAGAAGGTGAATTTAATGATCCTTCATTGTGACTTGAAAATGACTATACAAATTATGGGAAGAGAGAGGAGATTACCTTTTCAACATGTATGGGTTTGTCATGAACTGAGAACCCAATTATAGGGAAGGAGATAGTAAGGTAGACTATAATGGAGCTATAGTCAAAATTTGAGGCAAAATTGTAAGGACTTAGTCACCCAACTCAACCCGTTATAGAGACTTAATCGCCTAGCTTGACCCACTCTTGCCAATTTCAGCTTTGATGAATTACAAATGGTAGATCTTCACCTAATTATTTTATATCTATTTCTGTAGCTTTGCCACCTATTCCTACACAAAAAAAAGAGAGGAAATTTTTGGGGAGGAAGGATTTTTCCTAATTCAAACCTTAGTTTTGGAATTAACCTTGAAATATAATTGAAATGAACTTGAAAGGAAAGCATGCCATTTGGCAGTAGAGGCTAGATCTAAAAATGGAAGTCTCTTATACCTTGACAATGCAAATTATTCTTTGAGGATGATCATGAATTTTCATGACATAACATTACTCCACACAAAAGACCTAAAAGGTAATAATAAAAGTCATTCTTGCATGAAGGTTATTAAAGGTTTTCACAATGAATGCTTGAAAACTTAAATACCTGAATTCTTGAATGATAATGACCTCTCTATGACTTGGTTATTGACTTCTTGATTCCTCCAATTAACAAAATGAGGGAGGATACCTTGCATTGATACACAATTTTGATATATTTTATGTTGTTGATTGAAGGCACCCTCTCTCCTTTCAATGTCAAAGGGGGAGAAAGGTAAATGGAAAAAGGAGAAATGGAGATATGAGTGATATGAGTAATGGGGAGATATATTCAATATTGTGCAGATATATATGCAGACATGTTTTTCCTTTTGGGAGTTTTCTTTTTAAGATGTTTTTCCATCAATGAAAAAGGGGGAGATCAATAATTTTGGGCTGGAAAATATGGAGCACATCAACACAAGCAAATATTTACTGCTAAATCTACCTAACCATTGTGCGATTTTAATTTGAGGCCAAACTAATGGGAGCAGGGCACCCTAGGAACCATGCTCCCTCCAAAGAAGGCCCAAATTGGAACTTGAGGTCTTAAAAGATATGGATATGCTAGAATGATATTTTGATTTGGGTTGTGATGAGCGGAACCAGATGCAGTAGGCCATACTTATTAAAATAGGGCCTAGTTGAGAAAGAATTGCATAGGGATGCAATTTATGATGGTACATTCAACCCCCAATTTAGCAAGAGTATGAGTCTACATATATAATCATGGTAAAAAAGCTAAAAGAGAGAAATAAGAGGCAATGGGAAATCCTAGAAAGAGATAAGACATCACTAAGTTCAAGGGAACAAGCCCCAAAACTAAGGATCTCAACTCATACAACCACGTGGAAGGACAAGCATATAAAACAAAGACAAACAAAACAAAAGACACACAAAAGAATGGTTATTACTAAAAGCAAAAGTTCCAAAACAATTATTTGAAGAGACCTTGACAATAAAAAATGTCTCAACCATTAATATCACCATAAAAAATGCCATTACAAGCTCGCACACATGATCATTTGGAAAAGGCAAGAATATGCATCAAATATAAGACAAGACTCGATGGTCCAACAAATAGAAAGGGTATGTTGTGGGAATATAGATGAGAGAGAGAGACAGACAGACAGACAGACAGACAGAGACAGAGACAGAGACAGAGACAGAGACAGAGACAGAGATAGAGATAGATAGAGAGAGAGAGAGATAGAGAGAGAGAGAGAGAGCATGGATTCCATAGGATAGAAAGCTATTTTATGCTATGTGATCCATGAAATAGGAGGAAGAGTAGGGAATAGTCTAGCAAGCTATATTATGCTAGTTCTACTCATCCCACGAAAGCTAGGTGCAAAGGGAGAATTGAATGGTCTAGAAAGTTGTGCTATGCTAGTCAACCCATCCCAAAGAGAGAGTTTAATGGTCTATCAAGTTGTGTTATACTAGTCAACTCATGTCAAATATAATGTATTGGTGCAAAGGAAAGGTCAAATATTCTAGCAAGTTGTATTGTGCTAGTCAACCTATCCTAAAAATATCATTTGGTTTCAGGAGTTAAGCATCTCGTCTAATACTTTTAGTTTGGTTTCAAGCATGCAATATCCTATAAGACCTACAATTATAAAAAAGTGTATGGTTTAAAGAATGCAAAATCTCATCTACAAATTTTGGTTCTGGTTTCAAGCATGTACACATTGTCTAAGATGTGCAATAAGGATAACTAATTAAGGAATTATACAAGGAAATCCATAATATAATACACAAGGAGGACACATATATTCCCCCATCCTTAAGATGACCATAGATCTATGGTCAAATGTTAAGGAAAAGAAAAAGAAGGATACACACCTTTAATCACTAAGGAGATATCCTTAAAAAACAATGTATAGGCAACCCTAGCCAAAGAGGAATAACTCTTATGAGCCAAGGAATGGATAATTCTGAGATGTCTTGCAAAAAGTGTAAAGGGGATCCTTTGTAGGAATGCACAAGGAGGAAGGGATCTTATCTCAAAGACATCTACCTTGAAGAGGATTTCTTGAACAAAAAAATAACATCATTGACCAAAAGAGAGGAAGAAGAACAAGACTTCATGCCTTTCTCCATTTCTAGGTGAAAGGATTCCTGATGAAGGATAACACACTTTTGGCCCCAAGTGATGGATTTGTTTAAAATAGGCATACAACATCAAGAGAGGAAGAGGTTGTACTCAAGAATATACACCTCTTGCATAAGAGAGAATCCTTGAGCAAACAAATAGTTCACATAAGAAATGACATCATATCATAAGCGAATACTACCCAACTTTGGAAAAAATGGATCATTTGTAAAAGATTGCACACATTCACTAAGGAGAAATTGTTCATAAGAGATGTACCATTTTAAGGAATGAATATATGTCCTATCCAAAGAGAACACATGTACTCACATGAAGAATAATTCAATGCAACAAAAGACATCAAGTTATGAAAAATGTAACTCATAAAAGAAAAATTGAATCCCTAGAAAGAGGAAAGAGAGAAAATTATTCTTGCCCCCAAAGCATCGAGACAAGAATAAATCGACTATTATGTTTCTCATTGAGTATGATTGCACCTAAAATTGCACCACCATGAATGACAATGAGCCCCTAATAGGTAACCTAACATTGTCACATAGTGAGGAGCAACATAATAGGAACACGAATGCTATTTGAAATGATCAAAAGAAATATTGTATTCATTATCACATGTTACTTTTATGATACCTAAATCAATATATTGTTGTATTTTAATTTCCAAAGCTTGGAATTCATTACTAGAATGGCCATGGATTTGATGACACTTTTAAAAAGAAGAATTTTCAAGATGTTGTCTATATTTCTTTCTTCGTTTAGGCCAAAGAAGAGAAATTAAGTTGGTGTGAAAAAGGTTGGACAAAACATGATCTTGTTGTAATGCCATATTGGAATGCGAAGGAATGGATTCAATATATAATAAGAGAGGGGATGCCAACAAAGGAGGAATTTGGAAACCTAAAACTTATTTGGAAAAGTGCGATGTAGATTTCTCATGATTGTAAATAATTTGTTGTACACATCCTCAACCAATGCCATTGTATCCATGCATAGAATCACATATAGGTGTTGAAATGTCTAAAGGAGAGAGTGTTTGTATTTCGGTATGGTTTTTTCATTTATGTCAACACCTACTAAAACACTAGCACTTTGGAGATCCAGTAACATTCACTGGCAAGCAAGTAACTATTGCACAGTTACTGGTATATGGTTCACCGGAAAGACATAATGATCACCAACACTTGGAATGATATGGAGGACACTTGGTAATGTCAAAGAAATCATGTGGACATGTTGTTTTGAAGAATTAATCATTGGTATATTCATATTTGCATATTTTCTATTACCGGCAAATAGGTCCAGGGTTACACCGACATGTTTATCTTTTCTAGATCAGCATGGCACACTATGGAGATGATTTATTATTGTTTTAAATGCATTAAGCCGACATGTTTAATTAGTTATTGCATTGGATATTATATTGCTTGTAAAATGTTTTTATTGTAATATCTTGTAGAGTCGACCTACTAAAATTGGTCTTAGGTTATGGTATAAATGTAAGATCTTATTTGTAAGATCGAATATGGAATGCGAAAAAGAATTGTGAGAAGGTATATGCGAGATTAAGCAGAGTTATACATGAAGACATCATTTGAAGGTGAAGCTAGGTTTTTGTAGAAGCATATCAGCATTACACCGGTGCTGAATCCAACATATGAAGATGCTATTTTGTGTAGTACATTCTTATTGGATTTAACCATCCAGCTATAGTCAGTGTGACTCCCTTTTTGTGTTTGAGCAGTGAGCTCTAGGCTGTTGGCCTTTCTGCATGTGTAGACCCCATTTATGTACACTTACTATCTACAGTAGTATCATCTGATTGTGGGTAAGGTTTCCCATCGTGGTTTTTCCCCTTATAGGGTTTCCACGTACAAATATTGGTGTTATGTGTTGTGGATAACTTTGTGTTTATGTTTCATGCATTAACCTTTACTGGTATAGCAATTAGCTGTTAACACTGTCTACCAGCATACTTAACTTGTTTGCCTGTATTAAGCATTAAGTTGGTTAAGTTGTTTTTGGTTTGAATTTATTTGACAACTGATTCACCTCCCCTCCTCTTAGTTGTCTCCGGGACCTAACAATTGGTATCAGAGCTTAGTCCTCTTTTGCAGAAGTTTAACAACTTGAGGAGATCCAATGACAACTAATTATTTCAGGAAGGACATTCCTAAACTTGATGGAACCAACTATGGAATACGGAAGATCAAAATGGAGACACATCTAAATTGCATTGGTAAAGACATCTGGGAAGTTACAAAGAATGGTTATACTGCTGTTGTAGCTGGTGAGACTGCTCCAACTACCTTAGCTAAAGATGAGGAGAATGACTGCAAATCAAGAGAAGCACTTTTAAATGCATTATCAGATCAACAAATCATGGGATTATCAGATAGGTCTACTGCTAAAGCTATTTAGGATCATTTGGAAACACTGAATGAAGGAAATTCCACAGTCAAGATTGCAAAACTTGAAAGCTTCTGAGTCAGGTATGAACATCTGAAAATTGAAGAAGATGAAAGGATTTATGGTTTTATGGAAAGAGTAAATGAAATTGTTTTGCATATTAAGTGTTGTGGAGGAACCTTGAGTGAGGATGAAATTGTTTCAAAAATATTAAGAGGATTGCCACCAGCATATAAAATAAAGGTTACTGGTATAAATGAGTTGAGAACAATGCCAAATATATCAGTAACTAGGGATACATTGATTGGAAAACTTTCATCTTTTGAAATTGAGGAATTTGGTCCTGTTGCTACTACAAAGACAGATTTGGCCTTTAAAGCATCAACATCATCTGCTCCATCATTTGACAAATCAGATTGGAAAGCCTTTTATGCAAGAGAACTTGAAGAAACTAGGAAGGAGAATGAAGAACTTGAAGAACTTGAAGCACTATTTGTAAGGAAAATGCCTAAAGGTCTAGTTGGAAGTAAGTATGAAGGTAAAGCACCCTTTAAATGTTTTAACTACAATAAGATTGGTCATATGGCTTCGAGATGCCCTGATAGACATGCTAGACTAAGAGAAGAAGCTAGAAGAACATACAAGCCTAATCCTAAATATCAGAGATACAGATTTAAGAAGAACAAAGACAAATCTTGTTACATTGCTGATGAAGGTGTGACTAATGATTCTGATGAGGATCCAGCAGACAATGGATGGGTTTTTGTTGCTATAACAGAAGATCAACCAGCACCTACTACTCAACCGATAGAACAAGCCCTAGCAGCTAAAGTTGAAGTAAAGGATGAATGGATCATTGACTTAGGATGCTCACATTATATGATAGGAGACAAAGGTAAATTCTTGAACTTTCAAGAATACAATGGAGGTTTAGTAAGTTTTGGAGATGACAAAACCTATTAAATCAAAGGTAAGGGTAAAATATCTCTTGATGGTAAGCATAACACTGACAATGTCTACTATGTTGAAGGATTAAAGCATAATCTTTTAAGTGTTGGTCAATTAGTTGAGAAAGGATTTCAGTTACAATTTAAAAATGGAAAATGCAAAATCATGAATAGAACTAGTTTAGAAATTGCAACCGGTAATCAGACTAGAGGTAATATCTTTCATTTGAATAACAATGAAAAGGCATGCTTGATTTCACATATAGATGAAAGTTGGTTATGGCATAAGAGACTCTGTCATGTAAACTTTGATTGCATGGTGAAAATCAGTACTTCTAAGGCAGTTAAAGATCCACCTAAAATTGTGAAACCTCAGAATACAATATATAAGGAATATCAATTTGGAAAATAAGTTAGAGCTAGTTTCAAAAGTATTCTAGAAAAATCCAATAATGCTCTTGATTTGACTCACACTGATTTATGTGGTCCAGCCAGAACTAAAAGCTTACAAGGTGATAGATATTTCATGCTAATTATTGATGATTATTCTAGAATGTGTTGGGTCACTTTTCTCAAAGAAAAATTAGAAGCATTGGCAAAGTTCAAACTATTCAAAGCAATGGTTGAAAATGAAACCGGTAAGAAAATCAAATGTTTAAGATTAGATCAAGGAGGAGAATTCACATCTAAGGACTTTAATACATTCTGTAAAGTGAATGGAATCAGAAGATAGTTATCAGCACCTCAAACACCATAGCAGAATGGAGTTTTTGAAAGGAAAAACAAAACTATCTTGGATGTAGCAAGAAGTATGTTATCTGAAGCAAATTTACCACATGTATATTGGAGAGAAGCAGTTAGCATAGCCGTCTATACATTCAACAAAGTGCACATCAAAGATGAACCTAGTAAGACCCCTCATGAACTATGGTTTGGTAATACTCCTACTCTTAAGTATTACAAAATTTTTGGAAGTAAATGTTATATTTGAAGGGATGAGTATATTGGAAAATTTGATCCTAAAAGTGATGAAGGAATATTTCTTGGTTATTCATCTAAGAGAAAGGCACATAGATGTTTTAATAAGAGATTGCAGAAAATTGTTGAGAGTACAAATGTAAAGATTGATGAACAATTTAGAGGAACTTCAAGGTATATAGACTCTGTACCGGCAACAAAAATTGTGACAAATGAACCTACACTAAATCCACCGGTACAGAATGAAGATCCAGTTACCCCAGTACCATCAGAGGATTCCACAATAATTGAAGAACAACAACAAACTAAGACACCCCGTTATGTAAGATTGAATCATTCAGAAGATCAGATAATTGGAAACAAATTTAAAGGAGTTATGACAAGAGGAAGATTAGCAAATGAAGAAGTATGTCTTATTTCTCAAATTGAACCATCATCTATTAATGAGGCATGTGAAGATAAATTTTGGATTAAAGCTATGGAAGAAGAACTAGAACAAATTGAGAAAAATAATACTTGGACATTAGTTCCTCGGCCTAAAGATAAAACTGTAATTGGAACCAAATGGGTATTTAGAAACAAACTTAATGAAGATGGTAAGGTTGTTAGAAATAAAGCAAGACTAGTGTCTAAGGGATATTCTCATAAAGAAGGAGTTGATTACAATGAAACCTTTGCACCGGTAGCTAGAATTGAGGCAGTCAGATTATTCTTGGCTTTTGCAGCTCACAAGAACTACAAAGTTTATCAAATGAATATTAAATGTGCATTCTTGAATGGAGATCTTGAAGAGGAAGTCAATATTGAACAACCTGATGGATTTTCTTTGACAAATGACAATAATATGGTTTGCAGGTTAAGAAAAGCTCTGTATGGATTGAAACAAGCCCCAAGAGCTTGGTATGCAAGGTTGGATAAGTATCTTTTAAAGATTGGTTTTACTAAAGGAAATGTAGATAGCAATTTATATTACACAATAACTAATGATGATATCTTGATTATAGAAGTATTTGTTGATGATATAATCTTTGAAGGAGAAGATGGATTATGTAAAGAATTTTCTATTAAAATGCAACAAGAATTTGAAATGTCTATGATTGGAGAAATAAAATTCTTCTTAGGATTGCAGATTTCACAGACTGACAAAGGTATATTTTTGAGTCAATCCAAGTACTTGAAAGAGTTACCAAATAAATTTGGGATGGAGAACTCTAAACTGGTAAGCACACCTATGACTAAAAATGATAAATTATCTCAAAGGGATGAATCTACACCTGTTAATCCAACTAGATACAAATCTATGATAGGAGGTTTACTATATTTGACACAAACCAGACCTGATATTATGAATGCAGTATGTATTATTTCTAGATTTCAAAGTAATCCTAGAGAAAATCATAAATCAGCAGTAAAAAGGATTTTCCGGTACTTACAAGGCATTGCAAATCTTGGATTATGGTATCCTAGAGATGAAAATTTTGATCTATGTGCATACATAGATGCAAATTGGGTAGGAGACGTGGATGATAGAAAAAGCACCACCGGCAGAGCATTCTTTCTTGGAAAGAGATTAGTTTCTTGATTGAGTAAGAAACAAAGTTGTACATCTTTATCAACAACAGAATCAGAATATGTTGCAACAGCAACTAACTGTACACAAGTACTATGGCTCAAGCAAATGTTGAAAGACATAAAGGTAAAATGCAAGGAACCTATTACTATATATTGTGATAACACTCCAGCAATTGATATATCTAAGAATCCAGTATTACATTCTAAAACAAAACATGTTTCTATTAAACTGAATTTTCTAAGGGAAAAAGTTGAAGAAAAGGAGATAAAACTGGTTTATGTGAATACTAAAGAACAACTTGCAGATATTTTCACAAAACCTTTTCCCAAGGAGACTTTTGAATATCTAAGAGATCAGCTTGGAGTCATACCACCACCGGTAGAGACTTAGACAGTTGATGATTGTCATCAACCGACAGAATTTACAGAGAAATCTTTTACTCCAGTCTTTGATGAGGAAGCTACTTCTCAAGGGGAGTAGTTGGTATATTGAATTGATTGGTATTTTGTATATGAACTTGGTTTTATTACTTTGGCATTTGATGTCAAAGGGGGAGAGATATCTATGGAAAAACACATTATATTCTAAAGAGAACTTTGGTAACACATGTTGCTCCCAGGGGGAGAGATTGTTGTTTGAGAGAGACTATTACTCTCTATATTCTGGTTATGATCTTTTTGGAGAGATTGTTGGTTTTTGGTTTTTGGCATTTCTATTTTGGCACTTTGATGGTTTTTCCATCTTGTGTTGCTATCAATGCCAAAGGGGGAGATTGTTGGTATTTTGGTATGGTTTTGTCATTGATGTCAATACCTACTAAAACACTAGCACTTTGGAGATCCAACAGCATTCACCGACAAGCAAGTAACTATTGCACAGTTATTGATATATGGTTCATCGACAGGACATAATGATCATCGACACTTGGAATGATATGGAAAAGACTTGGTAGTGTCGAAGACATCATGTGAACACTTTGTTTTGAAGAATTAATCATTGGTATATTCATATTTGCATATTTGCTTTTACCGGCAAATAGGTCCAGGGTTACCTAGGGTTACACCGGTAGGTTTATCTTTTCCAGATCAACATGGCACGCTATAGAGATGATTTATTATTGTTGTAAATGCATTAAGATAAAAATTTTAATTGGTTGTTGCATCAGATATTATATTGCTTGTAAAATGTTTTTATTGTAATATCTTGTAGAGCCGACCTACTAAAATTGGTTTTAGGTTATGGTATAAATGTAAGATCTTATTTGTAATATCGAATGTGGAATGCAAAAAAGAATTGTGAGAAGGTATATGTGAGACTAAGCAGAGCTATACACGAAGACATCATTTGAAGGTGAAGCTAGGTTTTTGTAGAAGCATATCAGCATTACACTGGTACTAAATCCAACATATGAAGATGCTATTTTGTGCAGTACATTCTTATTGGATTTAACCATCCAACTCTAGTCAGTGTGACTCCCTTTTTGTGTTTGAGCAGTGAGCTATAGGCTGTTGGCCTTTTTGCATGTGCAGACCCTATTTATGTACACTTACTATCTACAGTAGTATCATCTGATTGTGGGTAAGTTTTCCCACTATGGTTTTTCCCCTTACAGGGTTTCTACGTACAAATATTGGTGTTATGTGTTGTGGATAACTTTGTGTTTATGTTTCATGCATTAATCTTTACCAATATAGCAATTAACTATTAACATTGTCTACCGACATACTTAACTTGTTTACCAGTATTAAGCATTAAGTTGTTTTTGGTTTGAATTTATTTGACAATTGATTCACCCCCCCCCCCTCTCAGTTGTCTTCGGGACCTAACAGAGAGTTCACTTCTAGTTTTGAGGTCTAAAGAGTCCCCATCATTGTCAAGATATGTGTTGGAAGATGTTGGAATCAAAGAATCTTGGATAAATGACACAGGTGAACTCACAAAGCTGGTTCCCACTTTTGCCAATGAAGGAAATTGGCGAAAGTGGAAAATTTTGTTTACAGGGGGTTCGAGCGAAGTGGGAGTGTTTCAAACGGAATACCCTTTGGGGTTCGAGTGAAGACCCCACTTCGCTCGAACCCCATCTTTTGAGCGAAGCACCTTTAATGCCCGTTGATGTCATTTTTCAATTATAGCGTGGGGGTTTGATCGAACCCCCCTTCATTCGAACCCCTTTTTTAACACTTATCTGAAGATTTCTACATTATTTTTTAGATTTTTGGCTTTGAAACCTCTAGTTGAAGGCTCAAATGGAATGATCTTGACAAATCAAAATGTAGTATTATAGTCCTCGAAGCAATCTTTCCAATGAATACAATTTGATTACATATTGAATTTATTATGAACTTGTTTTTTTAATTTTACCAAATATAGGTTTTTCACTGAACATGAACTTCTATGTTCAACACATTGGGAAAAATAGGAAACTAATTCAAAAAAATTCTAAAAAATATCTAAGCCCTGGGTATTGACGTATTATTTCTAACAAAAAAAATAAAATTGAATTTTGATATATATAGAATAAGTTATGTGTTCAAACGTAAACCTATGTCTGAATTATGACTAGTCGGACTTCAAAACTTAATAAAATGAAAAATATTGAACATATCACTATCAAACCAATTGCAAGCCTTGGATATTGATGTTGCAAACCAAAATTTGAAAGAATTGAGTTTCTATCATTTATAGAAAAAAATTTATGCATTTTGAGAGGCACATCACTCTTAAAAAATGTAGTTTGTTTTAAAAAACTACTTTTCGAGGGAGATGGAAAAATTAAAAAAAAATCTTTCAAAAAAATTTGAAAAAAAAATATATAGAATCTACAGACAAAATTCTACAAATCACTAATTTACATCATCTTCAAATTCTTAATAGTTTAAAAGTTATAGTTGTCGGAAGTTGAAGATTATTTTAAAATTGTTCATCTCAGTGTCAAAAGTGGCAAAAATGTGGGAACCATTATTGTGAGTTCACCCACACACAATGCTCTTTCAACGCTTTATAGCTAGATTAAGGGATCTTATATCCATTAAAGGAAGGTGTACCCCAATTCTTTGTCAATGAAGCACCATTTTTAGGAGACTATGTTGTTGAAGGAACCATAGTGTGAAAGGGAAATATGAATCCTACTTCATGAACAAAATCATAAGGATTATGATCAACCTTGATTGTGTGAAGTTAATTATTATATATATGCATTTGATTGTGCAATGAAGAGTAGAAGGACTAATTTCATAGAATAAATCCATGGTCTACCTAGAAGAAGGTTATAGCTAATATCTTTGGGCATAACAAGAATAGAAGTGGATAAAGTCACAGGGTCTACTTTGATAGGTAATATGATTGTACCAAGTGACTCTCTAGGAACATTATCAAAGCAAAGAACACAAAGAGGATTAGGTTGAATAGGAGAATAATCACAATTTATCTTCTCTAACAAGTCAACATGACAAATGTTAAGTGCCAACCCATTATCAATTAAATTACCTCTTATATTTTGTTCATAAATGTGACGAGTAATCATAAGGTAATCATCTCTATTTTTAATCTCTGTATAAGGTGATTCAACTTATGAGAATGTAATATCATTTGGTTTAGAAGAAGGATGAGGAACCATAATTTGGTTTAGAAGAAAGATGAGGAACCACCAGTTGTAAGGCTTCTTAGATCAACTTATGGTATGAAGGTGAAGTTTGAATGAAATGCCAAAGGTAGATCTTAGCTAAGATACAATGGAGTTTCTTAACAAGATGAGATTCCCTATCAACATGTTTCTTAGGATGAGGAGGGAAAGGAAGGAAAGTAAGAAGAACATTGGAATCTTGTTTGTTGTTTCTAAGGTTAGGTACTTCAATACCATATTTTTGTGCTAGTTGCCTTTCCATAGCACCTAACTTTCACATATGTATTTTTAAGCTTTTAAGATGTTAGGAGGTCTCTTTGGTTTTGCAATATCAATCATAGATTGGTTTTGAGGTTGAGGAAATCTAGGATTTCCATAACTAGAAACATGAATAGTATTGACTTGATTAAGCTCTTTGCTCTCCAAGGATTCATCTTTATGAGGGAGAGCATCAATGAAGTTGATAATTATTTCATCTTCTTTCTCGAAGGTATCTTTATGGGTAGGACAAACTTTGGGAGAAGGATTAGAAATGTCCATGAATAATTATTCTCTAGGAGAGGTACCATGTATGGGAGGTACAGAGTGAAAATTAAGGACTTGGTGCTTATGATATCATCCTCTTGCTCTAAGATACTCTCATTAGAGAGAAAAATTTTAGGAGAAAGATCAACACCATTCACCAAAACTTCATCCTTAGAAGGTAGACTTTTGAAAGAAGTGTTAATGGTCTCTTTTTGCACTAAAATTCCCTCATGGGTAGGAGGACCCTTAGGAGATGGATAGAGTGAAACAAGGGAGGATAAGCCATTATCACATCTACAAAATAAATACATAATGGAACTAACCAACTAAAAATAAATTGCCAATGATTTTATTTTTCACATGATAACATATGCAAAATGCATGATAAAAAGAGACAACAATGTGCAATTTTTATTATTTTCATTATTTTGCAAGTACCAATATCATGAAAGAATGCATCTAAATATAGGAAAAAAACCTAAAACATGGAAATATGCAAGTGCAATAAAAGTTGGGTTCACTAAAATGTAAGGTGGTGAGATAGGGTTCACTAGTTTTTGCCTATTCCACTCTTACATTGGAAGGAAGATGATCCATTTGGCTCAAGATACTTGGGCACAAGGTAAATTTAATGATCCTTCACTGTGAGTTGAAAGTGACTATGAAAATTGGGGAAAGAGAGAGCAGATGACATTTTTTACATTTACCAGACTATCATGAATTGATAACTTGATTTCAAGAAAGGAGATAGTAAGGTAGAATGTAACAAACCTATAGTCCAAATTTGAGACAAAGTGCAAGGACTCAGTCACCCAACTCAGCCCACTCCCATCACTTTGCGCTGAAACGAATAGAAAAATATAGATCTCCTATTGATTAGTAAGCACCTATTTTCATAGGTTTGTTACCTATTCCTACACATAGAAAAGAGAGGAAATTGTTGAGTAAGGGGTTTGCCTAAGTCAAACCCCATTTTTTGAATTAACCTTGAAATAGAATTGAAATGAATTAGAAACAAAAGTGTTCCATTCAGTAGCAGAGGCTAGATCTAGACATGGAAGTGTCTTAAATCTTGATGATGTAAATTCTTCTTTGAAGATGATCATGAATGTTGATGCAATAGCAATGATCTATCTACAACTTGATTATTGACTCCTTGATTACTTTGATTGCCAAAATGAGGGAGGATACATGAGTAGGCCAACATAGGAAAATATTTCCTGCTAAATCCACCTAATTGTTGCGTGATTTCAATTTGGGGCCAAACTAAGGGGAGTGGGGCATGCTAGGCACCATACTCCCTCCAAAGTAGACCCAAATTGGGAATTGAGGTCCTAAATAAGAATTAGATGTTGGAACAATATGCTGAATTGGGTTGTGATGAGAGGAACCATTTGTGGGAGACCATACATGCTAAATAGAGCTGGGTTAAGAAAGATAGTGCATAGGGATGCAATTTAGGATGCTATAGTTGTGAAGATATTTGATGATGATATCCTTAATGTGACAATGATCCGAGATAGTGTTTGAAGTCAGATGTGCTTGCCATAATATTGGTCACTTGACATAATGGTTCAAGGATAATTTCATGATTAGGAGATCTTGTTCTTTTCAATTTAGCTAAATTCTTTTCTCTGCTAGAAGGTAGTATGTTTCTTGGTAGCGTCCATCTTTCCCTGAGACAATGTTTCTTAGTTTGCAAGTCATCTGTATCTTGACCTAAGGTTGTGCACCTTAGTTTTGTAGGTCTTCTTAGGCATAGTGGGTTTTGGAGGCAATATTATAATAAATTATATTCTTATTATAAGTGTGATTCTCATGTGGTTTCTCCTTGCTTAGGGTTTTCTAAGTAAATTTGGTGTTCATATTTTTGTTGTGCTTTGTGCTTTCATGATTTATTACTATTATGATTATATAGTTGTTGTTTGAAGTTTAAAGATAAAAAGTTAAGTATTTTGAGGCTTAGAGTGATTCACCCACCCTCTCAATCATGTGGTGTGTTCAATAGAGAAACATGGTGAAAGCATTTCTCACTTATGTTCTCCAAAGAGGTAAAAACTTACCCTAGGGTGTGATACACCCTCGCTTGTGGTTGACATTGGCCCTAAACTAACACCAAATAAGGGGAAAAAACCTACTAGTACCCTTGGCAGCTCAAGCCTCAATATTGCTAGTTGTAGAGACGAAGCTATGATTAGTCCTTTGAAAAATCATCGTACTGCTTCCCCTCCCCTACCATTGATATGTCTAATAGTAAGCTTGCCAAAGAGGATAAAACCACTTCCTTGAGAGAACAATTGGCTAAAATTCTGGTTGCTATCAAGATTGCTAAGGCTATAGACAAAAACCCACCCGAAGATGAAATTGGTGAATAGTTGAAAGATTCAACTTTTAATGGTAAAGAAATAAAGAGCAATGATGAAGCCCATTATGAGCCTCTTAACCTAGTTCTTGAATATTCCATTTCTCATTCCTCCCTAATTGACACCCATCTTAAGGATGCACCTGAAGAGTTTAATAGTCTTAAAGATTATTGGGATGATAAAGTTGAGCAACATAATGTTGGTGGTGGTACTACTGAGTCCCAGGATTGACATGTGCTAGCTGCAGAGTTCAAGGATCTAAATGCTAGGGTTGAGAGCTTGGAGACCCCCCAAGAACTACCTTGGATGTGAAAGAAATAGAGAATGGATTAAGCACCTTGAGAATGGTGTGAAGAACCTAGTAAGGATCAATAAAAACCTTATGTAGAAAGCAATTATGGAGGTGGTAACAGTAGGCAAAAGTATTGAGAGAAAAAGAAAGAAGAAAGCTCCAATGAGGGCAAAGGATGCTTAAGCCAAACGATAAAGGAGATCTTCCTCATCCACTTGGGAAGTGAAATTGGAGAAGATGCTAGATAGATGGGCCTACATATGTTAGTGCCCCCTTTGCTCTTTCTATGTGCTACTTTCTATTGTTAGTTGTTTTTAGGTTGTTATTTGTGAACTTTGGTATTTACTAGTAGTTTTATGACCAATTTATAAACTCTCTATTTATATGGTTGGTGAGCTTGATCTCCAAGCCTTTATTTTGTTTTTTGATTGATGCTTTTTGATTTGGATGTTTAACGGGTTGGGACCATTCCCCGCTTAATCCAATAAAAAACATTAGTCTCCGCCTAAATAGACAAGAGCTAATAATTGTAAAAAAATGATGAGACAAGTTGATTATTTGAATTGAAATTGTTGCATTCAATTTTCTTCACTTAGAATTAAAGCTTCTTCTATTTCTTTGAGAGTGGTGATTGTGTGGGCAGCGGTCTGCATACCGATACACAGTAATTGGAGAGAGAACTTAATAAAACAAAATAAATATCAATTCAGGATGTACTATATATCCATTAAACAATCTTATCAGGATTCCCTCGATGGGTTGTATCATAATATCTAAAGAATGACTACTGATTCCACAATGCGAGAAGTGTGAAAGGTCTATGTAATGTCTGAGAGAACGAAGTATGAGTGTAACGACTACGTCGAGAACGAAGAGGATAATGGTATATTCAATCGCATATACTCAATACTTTTAATTCTGGCTCTAAAACCAAGAAAACGATTAACATCAAGCATTAATAAAATTCTAGAAGAACCGCGAGAACTCTTTATAAAGCTTAATGACTAGAAGGATTTCTACTAGTAAATGCTTTGGAAGCCCGAGATTTGGGATGTGCTAATAGAAAAGAGAAGAAGATTACCCAATAGTTATATAGTGGCGGGGACCTCCTCTCCCATATTATTTTCATTGTTTCTTTTGGTGTGAGAGCTTTGCCTTTCTTTGGTGGTGTTTGCAGGGAAGTGGAGTTCCAGTCATGGCGAAGCAGTTGGATGTGCTGACGGCTCTGGACATGGCAAAAACACAATGGTACCATTACACGGCCATTGTGATTGCCGGAATGGGCTTCTTCACTGATGCCTACGATCTCTTCTGCATCACCACTGTGACTAAACTACTGGGACGAATTTATTACGCAGACGTCTCGAATCCCCACGTGCCCGGCATTCTACCCTACCCAGTGTCGTCTGCAGTCACGGGCGTGGCCTTCAGCGGAGCCTTAGCTGGGCAGCTCTTTTTTGGATGGATGGGCGACAAACTGGGGCGAAAGAAAGTGTACGGCATAACGCTGCTCCTCATGATATTGTGCTCCATCTTATCAGGATTTTCCTTCAGCAGTTCCAGGGAAGGCGTGATGGCCACTCTCTGTTTCTTCAGATTCTGGCTGGGCTTCGGCATAGGCGGAGATTATCCCTTGTCCGCCACCATCATGTCTGAGTACGCCAACAAGAAGACCAGAGGAGCCTTCCTCGCTTCCGTGTTCGCCATGCAGGGCTTCGGCATTCTAGCAGGTGGGATAGTATCCCTCATCGTTTCTGCCTCTCTTAGAAAGTATGAGGAGGACAGTCTGACCTTCATACCAGTCCTTCAAGCAGACTATGTATGGAGAGTTATCCTGATGCTCGGCGCTGTTCCGGCGGCGCTAACGTTTTATTGGCGTATGAAGATGCCGGAGACGGCGCGCTACACGGCCCTGGTCACCAAGAACGCAAGCAAAGCGGCCGTGGACATGTCCAGAGTTCTGAAGGTCGACATCCACGAATACCAAAGCAAAATGCAGTCGAACGATCCGGAATTCGGATTGTTTTCTGTCCAGTTCTTGAGACGCCACGGCCTACACCTTCTGGGCACCACTTCCACCTGGTTCCTCCTGGACATCGGCTTCTACAGCCAAAACCTGTTTCAGAAGGATATGTTCAGGACCGTGGGCTGGATCCTGCCTGCCAAAAAAGTGAAAGCCATAGAAGAAGTATATGTGATCTCAAAGGCCCAGGTAATAATTGCGATTGTATCGATAATCCCGGGTTACTGGTTCACGGTAGCCCTGATCGACCGCATAGGCCGTTTAGCCATTCAGTTCATGGGCTTCTTCTTCATGTCCCTCTTCATGTTCGTGCTCGCTAGCAAGTATGAGTATTGGGTAGATCACAAGTATAGCTTCCTTGTCATGTATGCGTTCACCTTTTTCTTCGCTAACTTCGGCCCGAACAGCACTACATTCATTTACCCAGCCGAGCTTTTCCCTGCGAGACTTCGCTCGACCTGCCACGGCATATCCGCTGCGTGCGGAAAGGCAGGAGCCATTGTTGGTGCTTTTGGGGTTGGTCACCTTACTCGACACAAGAAGCACATCTGGGGGGCTCTGTTGTTGCTCGCTTTTATGAATGCTCTAGGTTTTGTTTTCACGTTTCTGTTGCCCGAAACAAATGGCAGATCCCTCGAAGAAATCTCTGGAGAAACTGATGGAGCAGCTGAGAATGACAAGGACCCTAAAATTCTATCCACCCTCATTGTGTAGCCAATTACACTATTTCCGGAACACAAGTAAACAGATATCATTATAATTTATGATTTATTGCTTTATGAGTATGTGCTATTCAAAGGGAAAAGCAGAGAGAGAGAGAGAGGGGCGGCTGCTCAATATATGGAAATTAAACAAACTTTTTACAAGGCTAAATCATTTTTCTCTAGTAGGCACATTCTAAAACCGAGTTCTTTTTTTGTCTCGACGTAACTTCCTACATAAACTTTCTATAAGACCTTCAACTCCCTCTATTTGAGTATGTTGAACACACAGAGAGGAGCCATAAATTAAATTTTTGGATTGTAGAATTAATTTAATCAGTTAATTCAGATATGCGTATCAAAGAGATGTAATCAAGAATATCAGAAAGCATTTACACAAGAACATTAATATTTTATACATGGAAAACTCAAACTGGGAAAAACCATGGTGAGTGTTAACTCACAAGAGAATCCATTATATAGAAATAATTACAAAAGGGAGCTCACTGCTCCGGACTTGCACACCAAGGCTAGTTGCGCATGGTGCAAGATACAAAAAAGGGATCTTGCAAACCTGAAGCTAATTGCAATCAGGGAAAGATACAAAATCACAAATTTCATAAAAAGAACTGTATAGAATGAAGCATATCAATATACTAATTACAATAACACTTAAAGCGCAATCACTTTTCTTATTGAACTATCTAGATTCTCGGATCACTGCTTCTACATCCACTAAAAATTTTGCATCATTCACATTGCCATCCTTACACTAAGTTGCACAAAACAATCACTGTAATATTTCGCATTCACCATACATATATATATTCTCTACTATCCTGCATCTGTACATATATATACCAAACCGAAAGAAAAATATCGACTAAGTTGGCCACAAAAGTAATTGTAACATATATCCATGCCCTTGACTCAAAATATACGATTGGAACCTTAAGGTGAAACACATTATCCTTAAACTGGACCAAAACCAAAACAAATCAAAAAGCTCTAGACCAAAGGGAAATGACTAGATCATTAACCGATACATGAAATAGACTTTCAATAAACATCATCGACAATACAAAATACAAAAATACCCAAAAGAATCTACGAATACTCAAAACCAAAGCATCGCTTCCGGACCCAATACACTACTTCCGGTCTTATTTCCAGAATCTGAAATACTTTCAAATCAAAGGAGTTGGAATCAATGACAAGATAAAGACATATGTGTAATAGAGTATATATTCAAATTTACAAACTTCTTACTTTTTAATGAAGCTAAGCAATTTTTCCTTCAATTTGAGGACTATAGTCCACATCAAAGATGTTAAAAATTGCAAAACAAAAAGGATTGAGCCCATTTGATGGAGATGTTGGCCATACCAGCATTACAATTACCCTACAATAAGTAAAGGATAAACATGATTGAATATGGGAATGGGTCAGTTCTAATAAATATTATCCATGCTAAAACTTAGGGTGTTATAGATGAAAGAGGGAAACAATTAATAGGGATTATAATTCTAACATTTCTCTTAATCACATTATTATAATTTAGAATATCCAAAGACCTTTTTAATATAAAAACATTATTTTTCTAATGGGTTAATGAAGATGTCTTACACATTAGGTTTTAGACCTACGAAATTTCATATAGATCTCTCTATTGTTAATCAAGTTTCTCATGAACTGATATATTGTGTAAATATACTTACTCTTCTTGTGAAATATTGAATTCTTGGACAATGTTATTGTTGAATTGTTGTCACAATTAATTTTTGTTTCTTTTTCTTGTTCATGTCTCATATCTTTCAACACTCTTTTCATTCAAATTGTTTTGCATTATAAATATGTTGTTGCTACATATTTTGCTTCAGCCAATCTTCAGCCAATGAAGTGTGACTATGGGTTGTTCCGTAGATGTCCATGATACTACACTTGTTTCAAAATAACCAAATGTACTCTTCCTTATCTTAGTGATACATGCATGATCATTGTTGGTATATTCTATGAGCTTGAACCCATCTAGCTTTGCATGCTAATTTCCATAATATCTTGTTTCACTAACATATTTTATAATTTTCTTCCTTAGCAATGAATTTATTTTAGAGATTCCATGAACATTGAAATAATACTTACTGTATGCAAGAATATTAGTGTCAAACGATTAATCAAAAGAGGAAGAAACTAACATACAAATGAAACTTTTAGATATAAAGATTAACTAAGCTAAACTAGTTAAACAAGTTAATCTTTCAAAGTGTGTCTCATTGTTCTCTATCTCATAGGATTCCTCAAGTTAATGATTGCTCTCAGATCATTGAGCAACTGATCTTTGGAATGACAACTCCAAGAATGAGTGATAATAGATAAAAATGATCTAATATGCAACATGCAACTAAGATCTATATGAGCATGATGAAATCACTAGGATGAAGATTAGTTATGATAACGAAACTAATAAGCTATTCTCGCATAATATATGCTAAATATGATAAAATGCTATACTAAAATGCTTCTAAATGATTAAGATAATGATTGGCAACAAGTAGAGGAAATGCTTGATAAATAGACTATAATCTAGATGCATGAAACTTGGATGATAATAATGAGAGAAATGAGGTATATTTATAGAAGAAATGTGCAATTGGATGGTTAAGCTTGAGTAATCTTAACAAGGGATAAGATTCAATGATATTTAATCCATGTTTACAATTTTCACTAATGAAATGGTGACAATTGTCAACATTAGATGGCTTGAGAGGGGAGAGAAGACGTGTTAAATTCCTGAGAAGACATGGCAGTTACCCTAGGGGGTAAGGTTAGGGTTAAGTTATTCGATAATCATTTTGTCTAGAGTATAAACTCGTGTGCAAGGGTTAATGGATAACCATGGTCAACACAATGAATGCTTGAAGAGACCCATGAGTTAAGGGATGGTTAAGTTAGAGAGAAAGTCTCTAACCCAGGGTTGAGTTTGAGTTAACCATAAATGGTTATGTAAGAGCTTTTAATGGTTTGGAAGACTTTAGAGGTTAACCACTTGAGGACATAAAGCCTTTAATGGTTATTGAAGACTTTGAGGGTTTTTGAGAAGTGACCCTTTTCTTAAGGATTGTGAAAATGTTTAGGAGGGGATTAGACTTAATTAGAATGGATTACATTGTTCTAGAAGAGGTTTAGGCATACAAATGAAATTTTTAGGAAAATGCAAGTGGGAGGATTTTTGAATTTAATTGAAATAAAATGATTTATTTCAAAAAGGTGGGTTACAACTTGCATTTGAAGGATATTTAAATAAATATTGATTTATTTAAATACAGTGAGATTTTTAATTAAATATAAATTTAATTAAATGAGACGAGGATGATTTAATTAAATAAATGTGATTTATTTATTAAAGGCTAGAATGTGGTCAAATGAATTAAACCAAATAAATTGAATAATTTATTTAATTAATAGAGGAAAGGGGGTGAAATTAATTAAATATAAGTTAATTAATAGAAGAAATTTTTTAGTGGATTAAATAAACATTCAATATTTATTGAATTAGGTGGGTAGATTTATACGTCTAAATTTTGCCCCTCTTTGAAGTCATGTGTGTGCATACACTGGTTCAAAGAAAAATCACCTGATAATGTTGATAATTTTTTTTTATTTAACCCAGATGTTGATTTGATAAATGATGATGATAATACCCCCTTCGGGAGATGAATTGGGGATTTTTCGAGTTTCCAAATTTTTTGTAATTTTTTTTTTTTTTGATTTTTTCAAAAGATTTACGTTGTTTTAATTTTTTTGAAATGTTTATATTGATTCATCTCCTCAAAAAAATGATCTAGGTTATCGATTAATTAGGTCAAATAAGTGAAAAAATGCATTCCCACTTAATAACCCTCTTTTTACCCCTATTAAAAAGTGAAAAAGTGAAAAAGAAAGTTCATTTGAACATTTGTCATCTTGTGATTAGAGAATAGAGCTCCGGAGAAAAAAATCAATTATGTACCATACTCACCGATTTGAGTGCATTAGGCGGTACCAGTGACCCACCACATATGGACCACTAGTAAGGGATCAAAAACCATGCCCTTTTGTGAGATTTTTGTCAATTTTAGCATGTTTTCATGTTTTTGCCCCAAATTTTTTATGTTTTAGTGCATTAGGTGTAGATTTTAGTTCATACTAAACAAAGTTTAGTGCATGTGATTAATTGGTTAGCATGCATGCATTATAGTTTAGCACATAGATCTAGTTTAGCACATTTGTTGGGTAGATTAGCGCATGTGTCTAGTTTAGCGCTTTGGCTTGAAAGTTTAGTGCATGGGTTCCTTTTAGCACTCTCACATTGAACTTTAGTGCATTTACAGGGTGTTTTAGTGCTTGCAATGTGAAAGATGAAAAGTTTGTTTGGATTTCTTGATGTTGATAGGGATTAAAAATGATATGGTTTGTGTTGATTTGATTGGTGTCGATATGGGTCTTTTGATTTCAATTTCTTGATATGGGCCTTGATATGGGTTGACTTGATAGAGTTGATCGTTGATTGATTTTTTATATGATTTGATCTTGATTGTTTTGATATGGTTTTTGAAATTTGATATGGGTTTGTGATATGAGTCTCTATGATCTTGATATGGGTTAATTGAGCTTGATATGGTTCTTTTTTATCTTGATTGATGTGACTGAGATGATTGATATGTTCTTCATTGATTGGATAGATTTGATTGAATTGGTTGGCTAATGTGATCTCCTTGATTTTAACATTAATACGGTTCTTTGGATCTGATTGTTTTAGATATGGCCCTTGATAAAGTTTAATTAATTGATTGGTGATTGATTTTGATAGAGTTGGTAAAGTTGATAGATTGATTTGTATTCATGATCTAATTTGTTTTGATCTTGATAGTCTTGATATGTTGTTTATATAAAGGAGAGGTTAGGTGTCTTTCAATCTCAGGAGCGATTACCAAGGACATGGAGAATGATTCCTCGGCTATCACAGGATGAGAAAGATATTATCTAGAGGTGTGTATTATCCACTATTCTTGAAATGCCCCAATATACGATTAACTAGGGTTTGTTGATTATGTTGGCAGAGTGGTGGCATAGCAACACAAATAACTTCCACCTAGTGACTAAAAATATGATGGTAACACCCAAGGATGTCTATACGATTCTTTAGATCCTTGTGGTGGGAGACCTTCTACCATATAAGCATATGAAGGAGGGTGGGATAGAGGCATTGCGATGAGTTTTCTCGAGTGAGCACATCAGTGGATATGAGATATCCTAGTAGGAGATATCTAATAGTTATGTGCCACTACAATTTGTTACTGTAGGATTCATTGGAGATTTTCTATGTCTCGACCATAGGTTGAAGGGACTAGCAGTGGGCTGGGGATTGGTGATAGAAGCCATGGTGATCGAGGGCAGGAGATTCACTTGGGGATCATGTATGTTGGCCCATCTATATAGGGAGCTACATCAGGTAGTGTATCAAGGATACACGAGTTTATTTGCAAGGGTGACACTGCTACAGGTGTGGGCCTTGTAGCACATAGCGGTCACTCGACTGCTAGCTGATAGAGATAGACCAGTTGACCGTCTGTATGTATAGGGATATATAGGTGTAGTTGTCCAGTGGAAGATGGGAAAATAAGAGTACCGGTGTTGTGTGTTAGATGATTTGGATATGGACATCAGGAGGTTGTATCTTGACTGTGAGGCTAGGCCTGAGGACGCATGAGAGGTGCCCTATGTTTTTTCATCACGATACTTGATTGGTCGAACACGTTTCATTACTAAGAGTTTTTTACACAATTGGGTCTACAAGTAATATGGGAGACAACAGAGGATACCACTGGGAGATTTCTTGTATGCTCAAAGTCAGCATGATGTTCCAGAGTGGGGATCCACCATATCCAGTGAAGCATCCTGTACAGAGTATCTTAGTTTGGGGGCACAAACTTGGGACTATGTCACAAGGGGTTATTGATGTTTGTATGATAACTGAGTATTCACAATTCTAGATAGCTTATGCAGTGCCACAATTATCAATTCTAGTCGAGCCAATGCTAGCCTTCTATGACGAGGATGAGGATAGGTCATAGGCTAGAGCAGGATGCAGGTGCAAGGATGATGACATTGATGAGGATGATGATGATGATGATGATGATGATGATGATGATGATGATGATGATGATGATGATGATGATGATGATGATGACATGATGAGGAGGAGGTTGGGGATGATGGTGGCTCTATTGGAGTAGGGGCCAGTAGGGCCAGACAGGATATAGAGAGTAGGGTAGTACAGCGGAGGAGATCAGGGATGTCCCCTCTATAGGTCACAAGGATAGAGGTAGAAGGTACTTCCTCCTAGGTACAGAGTTCATGGGTCAAAGGTTAGTCATTGACTTACGTACAAATTCATGTGTTGCCTCATCAGCAAGATGCTCAAATTAGGGTACTAGAGGCCTTGGTGTAGTAACTGCAGGCATAGGTTACACAACAATAGAGATAGATCACTCTACAACAGAGACAAATCACTTAGTTGTAGACTGAAAGAGGTACAACCATAGAGTGATTGGGATGAGCGGAGGCATTGGCTAATAGTTTAGATAGAGTAGCAGCATGATCCCCACTCATAGATACCTTGAGAGAGATTCAGTACTTGGCCAAAGAGGTCAAATACTAAAGATAGTTATATGAGGATTTGGTCCCTCAAGAGTAGGGAGCACCAATCTATGCAACTGTGGTTGCCACTAGATCAGGACGGAGTCACTCCTGAACCAAGAGTAGGGGTGTGACGAGACCATTACAATTTGATTCACCTAGTAGAGATCCGGGGGAAGGAGCATCTGGAAGTGGTGCAAGTGTAGCGAGACCATCAACCTCTGGAGGCAGTCATGCTTGATCTTGTGTATCTTGATATTTTTTTAGACATTGACATGTGTACCATTCTTTTTGATGTATCTCATATATAGACTTGGTATCATTTGTATTCTTGACATGATTTTGGAGATTTATAGGAGATGCAAGTAGCAGTTTTTCTTGGGATCCACATGTGGTACTTGTATATGATTATGTGATTTTATATGATGATGCATATGTATGGATGTCAGGATTTCTATCTTATATGCTTATAGATGTTTATATGTCACGATTTGTGTTTATGAATGCATATGATGATTGTTATGATGTTTTTACAATGAACTATGTGATCTTCCTATGACATGTATTATGATGGTGTTTATGCATATGCTTATATGGGATGATGATAATTGTCGTAAATGATTTGATGTATGATGGTGCTGATGTTTATGTATGGATGAATGCATTTCATGATGATGTGATCTATATATTTTAAAGGTGATATATTTTGAATATGCTTATATGAGGATTTTTTGATTCATGCTCATGTATGATGATGGATTATGCAAATAATGATGTTGTATGCATATGAATGTGTATAATGTTCTATGATATGACATATTTATAATGTTATGAATGGCTACCTTTTCTTTATGATTTATGTGATGTATGAATGTATGATGATGACAAATGCAATTTAATGCAATCTATATGATATGTAACTAAATGTATTGATATATAATGTTTTAAAATGAAATGTAATTATGCAAACGGATTTATGCAACGTTGTCATTCCATTGGCCAATTGTGTGTGCTCTTTTTATCATCTTTGAGCTTGTTGAAATGTTGGAAGTTAACTATAGATATCAATGGTATAATTGAACCATGATGAACTGAGTACAACTTACATGAATTTTGATATTACAAATTGACACAAGGGTCGAGGTATAACTAAATGAAGACGACCTGAGTGTGGTTTGTGTAAAAATAGGCAAGAGTGAATCACTAGTATATGCAAATCTGAAATGTCTTCAATGATATATTTTCAATCATGTCTTTGTGACTGTCATGTCCCCTTTTCAAAACAATTCAAATTAATAACTTTTCCTATGGCGGTGAGGTGTTTTAAATAAATTTTTGGGAAAAGTGTCTAATTTTTGGCAACCAATAGGATGAGAGGAATTAAATATCATTGAGAATATAATTACTCTACCCTCTTGGTTGTGAGTTAGGGTTATGCACTCTTTTTAGAGGTTTTGGAAACATTTTGGGCTCATTCTTGGACTTGATTTTTGCTCATTGCTTTGTTGTTCTTCAGAGGCTGCTAAACCTGTGGAGAAGGAGACCCCAAGATAGGAGTTTTCAGGTTTCCAAGAAGGCTAAGGATGGGAGTTTGAGGCTCTTCCATGTGTAATCTCATGCAGAGTTTGCCTTTGTGCCAAACAGTGCAAATTTGTGTGTGTTTTGGGTGTGTTCGCAAGTGTGTTTCAGCAAGGGTTTCTGTTTTCAGATAAG
Source organism: Cryptomeria japonica (assembly GCF_030272615.1). Taxonomy (NCBI): domain Eukaryota; kingdom Viridiplantae; phylum Streptophyta; class Pinopsida; order Cupressales; family Cupressaceae; genus Cryptomeria; species Cryptomeria japonica. The sequence continues at coordinate 735,685,211 of NC_081412.1, read as the reverse complement.
TTTTATGTATCAGTTTGGTTTGCTGCTGTATTGCAACCATTTTTCTATTAAAATATAGTGGAATAAGTTTTTTGGGTCGTGATTCTTTTGCTGTGTGAGTTTGATAGTGATTTTGGTGTTTCCGGGCTTATTTTGTGTTGATTTGGAGCCAGTTGAGCTTTGTATTGAACTCCATTTTTGGAGATATTTTGTAAAACTCTTTTGCAGATCTGGAAGTGTCATTTTATAGGTTGTTATGCTGCTGAAATTTTTCTGGAAATGTTTATTCTCAGATTTATGAAGAATATCTAAAGTTGTGTTACTTTTGGCATTGTTTCTGGTATACCCGATTTGGTGGTTTTCAAAAAAATCTTTATTTGGTGGAAATTTTGTTGTATTGCATTAAAAATAAAAAGGAATATCAAATCTGATGTAAAAAATAGTAAGAGGAAATTTTAGTGGTGTCAGAGCCAATATCTTGCCAGCCTGAGGGTTTATACCATTTTGCATGCAACCAAGTGAACGAGAAAAAAGGTATTTGCAGCGACAGAAGAACAAGGAGATTTTGTACAAATCTTTGGTTGAGGATAAAAATATAAAATCTAAAGAAAAGGTAATAATGGCTGACCTAGAGGAGATACATAAACAATTTTTCTTAGAACTCCAGAATAACCAAAAGAAAACTGCAGATAGTTTGGCTGAGACTAGAGAAGCCCTACAGTTATTGATAGAAAAACTTCAAGAAGTAGGGTCTACTAATGAGAGAGGAAGCACTTCAGAGGGGCCAAAAGGTTTGAAACCTACATCCTCTAAATCAGAAAAAAGTATATTCTTACCTGCAGATGAGACACCAGTATCAAATGCAACTATTAATCCTATGGAAGAGGCTACCGAAAATCTGGTTGCATTGAGGGCCACTTATAATGGCCTAGATGATGACTTTAAGGGTTCAATTCCTTTCAGAGAATATGTGGACATGACGAATACTTTGCTGCCCAAGAAAGAGTATAGGAGAGAGCAGGACATAAGTGGAAGAGAACTCAAAAATAAAATAAGCAAATTCGCAGCCCCTACCTTTGATGGAACAAGCAAAATTTCTGCTAGAGCATGGTTACAAATGTTACAAACCTTCTTCACTCTTAATCCTATGAAGGAGCATGATACTGTTCAGTTTGCAACACTACACTTGGAAGATGTAGCCTATGATTGGTGGTATCATGGAATGACTACTCAAGGCCATGGTCAGGTAACTACTTTTGATGAGTTTAGTCAAAGAGTGATAGATATATTTGATCTCAAGGATGAGGAAGAGTATTTTAAAGAATTGTCAAAGTTGAGACAAACCAAAGTAGTTAATGAGTATGTAGAAGAATTTCAAAAGGTGGCTGTTATGGTACTTGATATGTCTGAAAAGAGAATCATTTATCTTTTCCTTGATGGTCTTGAAGATCCAATTAAGGGCTTGGTTAAGGCTTTCTCACCCTCAACTTTACAGGAAGCTATCAAAAGAAGTTTGCAACTTGAAACTTCCATGCCTAAGAAACCAGTGACAAATCAAAAGCCTCCAAATCTTTGGCAACATAAGGGAAATTTTCTAGAAAAAGACTTTTCCACCACCACCATCAAAGAATGTGACAAATATAGCAAACAAGAAGGTAGATGAAGAGACTAAGAGTGAACTTCGAAGGAAAAAGATTTGTTTCACCTATAGGGAGCCATGGGTTCCAGGACATAGGTGTTTGGGAAAAGGTCAAGTGCACTATATTGAGGTTGCTTCAGAATTTGATTTAGATGAGCATGAAGAATTTCATGACACTAAGGAAGAAGAGGAAGAAGAGAAAGAAAAAGAAATCAACAAGGGTGGCACTTTGGCAGCATTATCAGGAGTCTCGAGATATCATCCTTTCTGCATCCGAGGGGTATTAGCAGGGCAGAGGATGACAGTCCTTCTAGATAGTGGGGCAACTCACAATTTTATAGATGAGGGGTTTGTCATAAAAAGAGGACTTAAAGCAGAAGATTTTGAAGGGTTCAATGTCACTGTAGCTGATGGAATCACTATGCCTTGCACACGTGTGGTAAAGCAACTCAAGGTGTTCAATGGTTACACTCTATTGGGGGCTATTAAATGAGCCATCAAACAATGGAGTTCAAGTTCCATTCCAATGGGAAAGAAGTCCTATTAAGGGGCTTATAAAATGGAGCACCCAGGGTGGTAACTGCAAAGAGGATGGAGAGGACCTTTCAAAGAGGACAAGTAGCATGGGCAGTAGGAATCATAATCTATCCCACGAGCTCTTCCAAGGGACAAGGTAATTTCCATTTTGAAATTCAAAAAATTCTTGATAAGCATAGTCTAGTTTTCAATGATTTGCCCCTAGGATTACCACCAGATAGGGGATTTGAGCATGTTATAGAATTAGAACAAGGTGCAAAACCTATTATAACTACTCCATACCGCCATCCAAGGGGTTATACATAGGAAATAGAAAAGACTATTAAGGAACTCTTGGACATGGGATTCATAAGGCCTAGCTCTAGCCCATTTGCATCTTCTGTGGTACTTGTGAAGAAAAAGGATGGTACAATGAGAATGTGCATAGATTACAGGGCCCTAAACAAGAAGACCATAAAAAATAGGTATCAAATACCTCGTATAGATGAGCTCATTGATGAGTTACATGGTGCGTTATACTTTTCAAAAATGGACTTGAGATCAGGTAACCATCAGATTTGCATTAGGAAGGAAGATGTAGAAAAGACTGCTTTTAGATGTCACTATGGGCACTTTGAATTTCTTGTTATGCCCTTTGGTCTTACTAATGCACGAGCAACATTCCAATCTTGTATGAATAAGGTATTCAACAAGCATCTTCGAAAATTTGTTTTGGTGTTCTTTGATGATATTTTGATTTATAGTAAAACATGGAAAGAGCATTTAGAGCATATAGATACTATTTTGGGAATCTTGGAGCAACAATCCTTCTATGCTAAATTATCCAAATGTGAGTTTGGTTTGACTAAGATTCTATACTTGGGACATGTTATAAGCTGCAAGGGAGTACAGGTTGATCAACAAAGGATTCAAGCAATTTTGGATTGGCCACCACCCACCAGTCTTACATAGTTGAGGGGGTTCTTTGGGTTGTGTAGCTACTATAGAAGGTTTGTCAAAGGATTTTCTCAGCTTGCTGCCCCTTTGACTGATTTGACTAAGAAAGGAGCCTTTGTATGGACAAAAATGGCACATAAAACATTTGATAAACTTAAGGAGGTGATGAGTTCATGCCCCGTACTTGCAATTCCAGATTTCTTCTTACCTTTTGTTGTTGAATGTGATGTTTCTAGAGAAGGTATAGGAGTTGTCCTAACTCAAAAGGGACATCCAATAACATTTGAGAGTAGAAAATTGAATCAACTAGAAAGAGGGTATTCCATCTATGACAAGGAAATGCTAGCTGTCATGCATGCACTTGACAAATTCAGATAATATTTGGTATGTGGGAGATTTGTTGTGAAGAAAGATCATAATAGCCTCAAGTTATTTTTAAACCAAAGGGATTTGAATGATCATCAACAAAAATGGGTGAGTAAATTGCAAGCCTATGATTTTGAGATTGAGTATGTAAAAGGAAAGAAAAATGTAGTTGTTGATGCTCTTTCAAGGAAGCCCACTCTATGTTCTTTAACATCTATTTCTATTGATTGGAAGGTTTCCATAATTTTAGAGTATGCTAAAGATTCCTTTGCCACTAATATATTGCATGAGTTAGTGGATGATAATAGATACCAAGTTATTGATGAGCTGATCTATTACAAGAATAGGACATTTTTGGTGCCAGGATCAAAGATTAAGGAAAAGATATTGAGGGCCTTTCATGACACACCATTGGCTGGTCATCAAGGATATTTCAAAACATATAGGCAGATCCGAGAGAATTTTGTGTGGAAGGGTATGAAGGAGGATGTTCTCAAACACATTAAGGAATGCATGGTATGCCAACAAAACAAGAGTGAACAGATTTTTCCAACTGGGTTATTGCAACCACTTCCAATTCCTGAACAAAAATGGGAAAGTATTTCCATGGACTTCATTACTGGTTTGCCTAAGGCTCAAGGTAAGGATTGCATATATGTGGTAGTAGATAGGCTAACCAAGTATGCACATTTCTTTCCTATTGCATCTGATTTCAAGGCATCACAAGTGACAAAATTGTTCTTTAAAGAAATTTTCAGATTACATGGCTTGCCTAAGAACATTGTCAGTGATAGAGATAGTAGATTTCTCAACTCTTTTTGGAAGGAACTCTTTCATTTGATAGGGAAAAAACTCACTCCTAGTACCAGCTATCATCCTCAAATAGATGGACAAACAAAAATAGTTAATAAATGGATAGAGGGATACTTGAGGAACTATGTTTCAAATCAGCAGCATGCTTGGGTAAAATGGTTGCATCTAGGGGAGTATTGTTACAATACCTCTCATCATATGTCTATTGGTATGCCTCCTTTCCATGCTCTCTATTGTTATGATGCCATTTCCTTTGTTGATCTATTACTTTTAGATAGTAGAGTACCCGTAACACATGATTTTATTGAGCAAAGCCAAAACATACTCGGGTCTCTCAAGGATAATCTACAACATGCACAAAATCAGCAAAAATTGTATCCAGATAGAAAGAGAATAGAAAGAGTTTTTGAGGTAGGAGAATTGGTATTTGTTAGGTTGCAGCCATATAAGAAAAGTACCTTGAAGAGGACTGGGGTAGAGAAGCTCAAGCCAAGGTTTTATGGGCCCTATAAGATCATCAGAAAGATATGACAGGTAGCTTATGAATTGGCGCTTCCACCTAATAGCAAAATACATAATGTTTTTCATGTTTCTTGCTTAAAGAAGGTTATTGGACAGTAGGTCATGGTATCTATAGAGTTACCACCTCTTGATGATGAAGGGAAATTAGTTTTAATACCAGAGGAGGTGTTGGATACAAGGGAAAGAAGATTGAGAAATAGAAACATCACAGAGCATCTAGTCAAATGGAAGGGATTACCATTAGAGGATGCAACTTGGGAAGGAGTAGAGATTCTTGAACATCCCAACATTCATTGCTTGAGGACAAGAAATATTTGGGAGGGAGGACTTGTCATGTCCCCTTTTCAAAACAATTCAAATTAATAACTTTTCCAATGCGGTGAGGTGTTTTAAATAAATTTTTGGGAAAAGTGTCTAAATTTTGGCAACCAATGGGATGAGAGGAATTAAATATCATTGAAAATATAATTATTCTACCCTCTTGGTCGTGAGTTAGGGCTATGCACTCTTTTTAGAGGTTTTGGAAACATTTTGGGTTCATTCTTGGACTTGATTTTTGCTCATTGCTTTGTTGTTCTTCAGAGGCTGCTAAACTTGTGGAGAAGGAGACCCAAAGATGGGAGTTTTCAGGTTTCCAAGAAGGATAAGGATAGGAGTTTGAGGCTCTTCCATGTGCAAGCTCATGCAGAGTTTTCCTTTGTGCCAAACAGTGCAGATTTGTGTGTGTTTTGGGTGTGTTCGCAAGTGTGTTTCAGCAAGGGTTTGTGTTTTCAGTTAAGTTTTATGTATCAGTTTGGTTTGCTGCTATATTGTAGCCATTTTTCTATTAAAATAGAGTGGAATAAGTGTGTTGGGTCATGATTCTTTTTCTGTGCGAGTTTGATAGTGATTTTGGTGTTTCCGGGCTATTTTTGTGTTGTTTTGGAGCCAGTTGAGCTTTGTATTGAACTCCATTTTTGGAGATATTTTGTAAAACTCTTTTGCAGATCTGGAAGTGTCATTTTATAGGCTGTTATGCTGCCAAAATTTTTTTGGAAATGTTTATTCTCAGATTTATGAAGAATATCTAAAGTTGTGTTACTTTTGGCATTGTTTCGGGTATACCCGATTTGGCAGTTTTCAAAGAAATCTTTATTTGGTGGAAATTTTGTTGTATTAAGTTAAAAATAAAAAGGAATATCAAATCTGATGTAAAAAATAGTAAGAGGACATTTTAGTGACTAATTGGTATAGTACAAATGATCCACTCACAGATAGCAGACAAAGAAAATATTAAACACTTTCCTTGCTCCTCTAGTTCAAGAGATCTGACAACTAAAAGCTAAGATATAGACAATCAAACCACATGCTAAAGTAATCAAACCATGATTAAGAATAGACCATCCATCATGTTTTGTTTTATCAATCCTGAAGGTGAGTCTGACGATGTGTGTTCAAATTTTCAATGCTAAATTGCATTTGGATTTGAATGTTTTCAGACGTTTTTCCCTATTGTTGGTTGTTTGTTTTGTTAAAGCCCAAAAAATGGATTCCCCCCCTAAGTGTAGGATTGTGCCCCTAGTTTTAGACATAATTTTTATATGGATATTGTTAGGTCCTGGAGACAACTGAGAGGGGGGGGGGGTGTTAATCAGTTGTCAAATAAATTCAAACCAAAAACAACTTAAGAGTAGTAGTATTACCAAACCATATTTCATGAGGGGTCTTATTGGCTTCACCTTTGATGTGAACTTTGTTGAATGTATAGACCGTTGTACTGATTGCTTCTCTCCAATATACATGTGGTAGGTTTGCTTCTGATAACATACTTGTTGTATCCAAGATAGTTCTATTTTTCCTTTCAACAACTCCATTCTGTTGTGCTGTCTTAGGTGATGATAGTTGTCTTCTGATTCCATTCACTTCACAGAATGTATTAAATTCTTTAGATGTAAATTCTCCTCCTTGATCTAATCTTAGACATTTGATTTTCTTACCGGTTTCATTTTCTACCATTGATTTGAATAGTTTGAACTTTCCAAGTGCTTCTAATTTTTCTCTAAGAAAAGTAACCCAACACATTCTAGAATAGTCATCAATGATTAGCATGAAATATCTATCACCTTGTAAGCTTTTAGTTGTAGCTAGACCACATAAATCAGTGTGAATCAAATCAAGAGCATTATTGGATTTTTCTAGAATACTTTTGAAACTAGCTCTAACTTGTTTTCCAAATTGACATTCCTTACATATTGTATTCTGAGGTTTGACAATTTTAGGTAAATCTCTAACTGCCTTAGTAGTACTGATCTTTAACATGCAATCAAAGTTTAAATGACAGAGTCTCTTAGGCCATAACCAACTTTCATCTATATGTGCAATCAAGCATGTCTTTTCATTGTTATTCAAATGAAAGATATTACCTCTAGTTTGATTATCGATTACAATTTCCAAACCAGTTCTATTCATGATTTTGCATTTTCTATTTTGAATTGTAACTAAAATCCTTTCTCAACTAATTGACCACTACTTAAAAGATTATGCTTTAATCCTTCAACATAGTAAACATTGTCAGTGTTTTGCTTACCATCAAGAGATATTGTACCCTTACCTTTGATTGAACAAGCTTTGTCATCTCCAAATCTCACTAAGCCTCCATTGTATTCTTGAAAGTTCAAGAATTTACCTTTGTCTCCTATCATATAATGTGAGCATCCTGAGTCAATGATCCATTCATCCTTTACTTCAACTTTAGCTGTCAAGGCTTGTTCTACTAGTTGAGCAGTAGGTGTCGGTTGATCTTCTATTATAGCAACAAAAACCCATCCATTGTCTACTAGATCCTCATCAGAATCATCAGTCACACCTTCATCAGCAATGTAACAAGATTTATCTTTATTCTTCTTAAATCTATATCTCTGATATTCAGGGTTAGGCTTGTATGTTCTTCTAGCTTCTTCTCTTAGTCTAGCAAGTCTTTCAGGGAATTTTGAAGCCATATGACCAATCTTATTGTAGTTAAAACATTTAAAGGGTGCTTTACCTTCATACTTACTTCCAATTGGACCTTTAGGCATTTTCCTTGCAAATAGTGCTTCAAGTTATTCAAGTTCTTCATTCTCTTTCCTACTTTCTTCAAGTTCTCCTGCATAAAATGCTTTCCAATCAGATTTGTTAAATGATGGAGTAGATGATGTTGATACTTTAAAGGCCAAATCTATCTTTATAGTAGCAACAGGACCAAATTCTTCAATTTCAAAAGCTGAAAGTTTCCCAATCAATGTATCCCTAGTAACTGATGTATTAAGCATTGTTCTTAACTCATTTATAGTAGTGACTTTCATTTTATATGCTGGTGGCAATCCTCTTAATAATTTTGAAACAATTTCATCCTCACTTAAGGTTCCTCCACAACATTTAATACCCAAAAAAAATTCATTTACTCTTTCCATAAAAGTAGAAATTCTTTCATCTTCTTCCATTTTTAGATGTTCATACCTGACCCGGAAGCTTTCAAGTTTTGCAATTTTGACTGTGGAATCTCCTTCATTCAGTGTTTCCAAATGATCCCAAATAGCTTTAGCAGTAGACCTATCAGATAGTCCCATGATTTGTTGATCTAATAATGCACTCAAAAGTGCTTCTCTTGCTTTGCAATCATTTTCTTCATCTTTTGTTAAGTTAGCTGGACTAGAATGACCTTGTACAGCAGTAGTATAACCATTCTTTATAACATCCCAGATCTCATTTCCAATGCAATTTAGATGTGTCTCCATTCTGATCTTCCATATGCCATAGTTGGTTCCATCAAGTTTAGGACTGTCCTTCTTGAAATAATTAGTAGACATTGGATCTCCTCAAGCTGTTAAACTTCTACAAAAGAGGACTAAGCTCTGATACTAATGAACAAAAATCCAAGACAAGATGTCCAAATGATATCTTTGACATAACCATGTGTTTTCCATATCATTCTAAGTGTCGGTGATCATTATATCTTGCCGGTGTGCCAGATACTGGTGACTGTGCATGAGTCACTTGCTTGCCGGTGAATGTTGTTGATTCTCCAAAGTGCCAGAGTTGATAAGTGTTTAGTAGGTGTTGACATCAATGACAAAACCATACCAAAATACCAACAATCTCCCCCTTTGGCATTGATGGCAACACAAGATGGAAAAACCATCAAAGTGCCAAAATAGAAATTCCAAATACCAAAAACCAACAATCTCCAAAAAGATCATAACCAGAAATCAAAATACATACAGAGAGTAATAATCTCTCCTAAACAACAATCTCTCCCCCTGGGAGCAACATGTGTTTTTCAAAGTTTTTCCATACCAATCTCTCCCCCTTTGACATCAAATGTCAAAGTTACAACAAAACCAAGTTCATATACAAAATACCAATCAATTCAATATACCAACTACTCCCCCTGAGAAGTAGCTTCCCATCAAAGATCGGAATAAAAGATTTGTCTATTAATTCTGTCGGTTGATGACAATCATCAACTTCCTAGGTCTCTACCAGTGGGGGTATGACCCCAAGTTGATCTCTGAGATATTCAAAAGTCTCCTTAGGTAGAGGTTTAGTGAAAATATCTACAATCTGCTCTTTAGTATTCACATAAACTAGTTTCATTTCCTTTGCTTCAACATTTTCCCTTAGAAAATTCAATTTGATAGAAACATGTTTGGTTTTAGAATGTAGTACCGGTTTCTTAGATATATCAATTGCTGCAGTGTTATCACAATAGATAGTAATAGGTTCCTTTCATTTTCCCTTTATGTCTTTCAACATTTGCTTAAGCCATAGTACCTGTGAACAGTTAGTTGTTGCTGCAACATATTCTGATTCTGTTGTTGATAAAGATGTACAACTTTGTTTCTTACTCAACCAAGAAACTAATCTTTTTCCAAGAAAGAATGCTCCTCCAGTGGTGCTTTTTCTATCATCCACATCTCCTGCCCAATTTGCATCTATGTATGCACATAGTTCAAAGTTTTCATCTCTTGGGTACCATAATCCAAGATTTGTAGTGCCTTGTAAGTACCAGAAAATCCTTTTTACTGCCGATTCATGATTTTCTCTAGGATTACTTTGAAATCTTGAAACAATACATACTACATTCATAATATCAGGTCTGGAGTGTGTCAAATATAGTAAACCTCCTATCATAGATTTGTATCTAGCTGGATTAACAGGTGTAGATTCATCTCTTTGTGATAATTTGTCATTTTTTGTCATAGGTGTGCTTACCAGTTTAGAGTTCTCCATCCCAAATTTCTTTAGTAACTCTTTTAAGTATTTGGATTGACTCAAGAATATACCTTTATCAGTCTGTGAAATCTGCAATCCTAAAAAGAATTTTATTTACTCTTTCCATAAAAGCATAAATCCTTTCATCTTCTTCCATTTTCAGATGTTCATACCTGACCCAGAAGCTTTCAAGTTTTGCAATTTTGACTGTGGAATCTCCTTCATTCAGTGTTTCCAAATGGTCCCAAATAGCTTTAGCAGTAGACCTATCAGATAGTCCCATGATTTGTTGATCTAATAATGCACTCAAAAGTGCTTCTCTTGCTTTGTAATCATTTTCTTCATCCTTTGTCAAGTTAGCTGGACTAGGCTGACCTTGTACAGCAGCTGTATAACCATTCTTTGTGACATCCTAGATGTCCTTTCCAATGCAATTTAGATGTGTCTCCATTCTGATCTTCCATATGCCATAGTTGGTTCCATCAAGTTTAGGACTGTCCTTCCTGAAATAATTAGTAGACATTGGATCTCTTCAAGCTGTTAAACTTCTGCAAAAGAGGACTAAGCTCTGATACCAATGAAGAAAAATCTAGGACAAGATGTCCAAATGATATCTTTGACATAACCACGTGTTTTCCATATCATTCTAAGTGTCAGTGATCATTATATCTTGCCGGTGTACCAGATACTGGTGACTATGCATGAGTCACTTGCTTGCTGGTGAATGTTGCTGATTCTCCAAAGTGCCAGAGTTGATAAGTGTTTAGTAGGTGTTGACATCAATGACAAAACCATACTAATATACCAACAGATATATACTTGATTTCCAAGCCATGGTGAGTCATTATGCGGATGACTTTTTTGACAATGAGGGACAATGACTATGCTAAGTGTGTCCAATATTGTACTTCGTTAAAGAGTTGTGCCAGTAGTGCATACTTTCTAATGGTGTAGATGAGATGGATGAAAAAGGTATGACATATGTATTGATATATAGAAGAGATGATCTATTACAAATAATGTCTATTGCCAGGTTTTCACTACTTTCTTTGATTGCACTTTTTTAATTTGTATGATATTTTTTGTATTTTTTTTCTTTTTTTTAACTTTTATGTGCATTGGACAACTCAGGTGTAAAACTTCTTGAGATGTATGTTGTTGATAGGATCATCCAACACATCTACTTATGATGTAGATAGATGATGTGCCCCTGATCCATAGGTTGATATGATGACGAAAGGACCTAGCCAATTTGGTTCAAACTTTCCTTTCTTTTCTTGATCTTGTTGATTGCAGGGATTTTCCTTCAATACCAAGTCCTCAATTTGAAATGCCCTTGTTTTACTCTATTGTTGTAGCTCTTGCACATGCGTTTCTAGTATGCTTTGAGGTGATCAAAAGCACATTGACAACGTTCATCTAGCAACTCTAATTCTTGCAATCGGTTTACCCCGTACTCTTTATTTGGAATGAGTCCTTTTAGTGATACTCCGAGTGATGGCATTTCGACCTCAATGGGAAAGATGGCTTCAGAGCCATATACAAGTGCATATGGTGCAGATCATGTAGGTGTGCGGATACTAGTGTGGTACGCCCATAAGGCAGGATTTAATTGGAAATGCCAATCACGTCCAGCATTGTTCACTGTTTTCTTTAGGATTTTTAGAATTGTTTTGTTTGAAGCCTCCACTTGGCCATTCCCTTGAGGGTAATAAGGTGTTGAGAAGAGATGTTGGATATGTAATCTTTTTCAAAGTTCTTGTACATCTTTATTTTTGAAGGGTCTACCATTATCACTGATAATGTAGTTAGGGATGCCATACCAAAAAATGAGATAGTTCAGGATGAAGGAAGATATTTACTTGTTGGTAACAATAGTCAATGGAATAGCTTCAATCAATTTTGTAAAATACTCAGTGGCCATGATTATTAACTTGTGTCCATTGGATGAGGAGGGATGAATTTTACCCATGAGATCAAGTCCCCATCGACAAAAAGGCCATGATGTAGTGAATGATTGCAGCTCCTGTACTGATACATGTATAAGATTTCCATGGATTTGATATTTTGAACATTTTCTAGCAAATCAGTAGGATTCATTTTCCATGGTTGGCCAATAATACCCTATTCATAGAAGTTTCTTAGATAGAGTAGGGCCACTTAATGTTGGCCATTTGGAGGAATTGATTATGTTTTGAATTGTTGTTTTGTCATTGATGTCAACACTAGTTGTTTTGGATGCTTTACTAGCACCCTTCTGGTCCTAGTAGGTTGAGTAGTTTCTAGTTGTTCTAGATCCAATATTAATCCAGTATACTCTAGTATGATTTGATTATGGAATTGTCTTACTCATGTTCATATTCAGTTGGTTTTGGTCTTGTGATCGGATGCTATCCTGATTGCTTGGAAGCTTGGTTTGAGGTCCCGACGAGGGTTTCACTGGCAGATCTTTGATAAAGATCTTTGATGATATGCCTGAGTGGTGTTGGTGCATCTTTTGGTCAAGTTTCAGGATGTTGATGGTGATCATGTTTGAGACTTGGTAGATGGAGATCATTGCTTTAGCATGTGGACCTATATTAGGTCCTGGTTGATCTAGGTTATGGACCGACTTAATGTAACGTGTGGATTGTACCTCTTGATGTGTTTTCAGGATGTCTTATGAGTTGGATATTATTTGTTTGGTCTAAGGCCGACATGTTTTATAATTATGTAATAGGTTTATTTTCTGGTGGCCGACATGATTATTTATGTATGTATATGATGTAAGATCTCATTGTAGATTATCATGGCATATGGTCAAGGAATGGGATATGGATATGTAATGTATGAATAATGTAATATCATTCATGTAGAGGATTTGGTTGAGCATTGGAGATCGAAATGGGTTTATGTAAGAGGATTTGGTCCTTTGGTATTGAGCTTAATCAAAACTATAATCAAGCATAGGAGATGCTATCTTTGTAGTTCATTCATTCTTCCAGATTGTAGTCTAGATTTCTATGTTATTAATTTGTATGAGGCCGACTTTATGAAATGTAAATGTAATTATGGACGGTATATATATGTGATGTATTATACCATCTGTAATCCGTAATGTGAAAATGTATGTAAGATGTATGAATATGTGAAATTAGAAAGAGCAGAGCAGAAACTGCATTAAGGCAGCAGACCAGAACATTTTCACAGAGTCAGTAAAGGAGCATAATCGACATATCTATCTCAGAAGGAGATCAATACTCAAAAGATCTTATCAGCAATAAAGTTGTAAGTCAAGATCTACTGTTTCATCCTAACAGTTGAATCAGTTTGTAAATCCTTTTACCGGGTAGACTTAACAGTCTTTTGTAAATCTCTTAACCGAGTGCATACTTCATTGTATGTTTGTAAATCCTCTAACAAGGTGGACCTAGCAGTCCAAATTTGCTTCTAACAGGGCAGATCATCAGAAGTGATCATTGTAAGCCTTAACCGGCCAACTTTTACTGCAGTACCAAAGTTTTGTGGGTACCATCCCCACCCCAGTTTTACTTTCTATTTGGAAGGTTTCTGGGTCACCAAATCTTTTTGTTAAGTGTTATGAATGATTATACTTTCATGCATACAGTAGATTAAATGAATGAATGGTTTAATATATGCAAGTGCAGAAATGAGTTAAAAAGTTTAAGTGTTACTGATTCACCCCTCCCCTCTCAGTAACTTGGTTAGTCCTGAATATTTTCAACAATTGGTATCAGAGCATTGTGGTTCTCAGAGTAAAAGTTTGACAGCTTGAGAAAAGGTCAAGACAATGGAGATATTCAGACTTGACAAAGCTATTGAGAATGAAAAGCTAGATCTGGAAATGGCCATTGTTCAACTCAAAGAAGCAAGAGAACATCTTTCCCAATCCCTAAAAAGAAGAAAGGAACTAGCAAAAGAAATAAATGATCATGAGTATGTTGAAACAAAAATTGAAGATCTCTTTCCTACAAGTAGTTCAAATGAAGTAGATGAAGCAAACAATGCAATCAAAGAACTCCTAGAAAAGAATGGATTACTGCAAAAAGAAGTAAGGATGCTAAGAAGAGAACAGGAAATTCAGTCTGCAAGATTTTGTGAAATCCTGGAACAAAGGAATAAAATGCAAAATGAAATAGAAGGAAGAAGCAATGAAATTGTACAGCATGAAGATCTCACCGAGCAACTCTCCAATGCAAATGAAGAGATCAGAATTCTCAAAGAACAGAATGAAAGTTTGAAAAATGAGCTAGATATTCAAAAGCAAGCAAATGAAAGGATGATGAAAACTCAAATAGACTTGGATCAATTAAATGAGCAAAATCTTCACAAACAAAAGGGTAAAGCTGGTCTTGGTTACAATGAAGAAGGTGAATCTTCCGAGCTAGGTAGCCAAAGAAATCAAAGACCTACATGCAATTACTGTGGTAAGACAGGTCACACATCAAACAAATGTTGGAGCAATGGAAAGACAAGATTCAAAGGCAAATGCTACAACTGTAATCAGCATGGTCACAAGGCTAGTGAATGCAAGGAGAAACCAAAATTTGAAGGCAAATGTCACAAATGCAAGAAACAAGGTCACAAAGCATCAGAATGTAGAACAAAGATATTCACTCCAGCAGAACAAATTGTCAAAGCAATATTTGGTTGGGATTACAATACCTGGTGCAGATGTCATTATTGTGGAGAATATGGACACATTGGATTGAATTGTACAAGGCATCATCTAAGGAAGAAAGATACAACCATAAAATGTTATACATGCACTGAACTCAGACATATAGCCAAGAACTACATGAACACAAAGAAGATTGAAGATGAAAAGAAAGCTAAAGCTGACAACATTCGGAAACAGATGAGACAGCAGTGGGTTCCTAAACCTACCGAGCAGGATAATTCAAGCAATGGTCCTGTCACTCAAGAATTGGGTGACCCCACCATTACAAATTAGATCCATTAAAGAAGATAAGGAACTGCATCTTCAAAACCTTACCATAAGCAGTTCTAAAATACAAAAGCATAATCGATGAAATCAGTATTTCCGATACATACAGAAAAGTCACTTACTGAGTTGAATGTTACTGAGCATGGTAAAACTGCAGACCTTACCGAGTTAGGTCAGAAATAAGAACACCTAGTTAGGTCAGTCTTACCGAGCAATCGCTAAAGTCATTAAGTCATCTCACCTACCCACTTATCAAGCATTAATGACAGAATTTTAATAAAAAGGGCAAAATCGACTTCATTCTTCACTGTGTTATTCAGCATTCGAAGAGCTTAGGTTTTCAAAGTGCTTAAGGAGATTTAAGACGAATTTGCAGCGAAGAATCTAAAAGGAACTCAGGTTATTCAGCAATGACTTCTACTAGCACAACCAGTAGGAGCAAGGCGAAGAAGACTTCCAATATGTTAGTGAAAGGAGTTAAATGGACAGCGCCGAACTTCAAACTCGTTCCAGCGATCGCAGAATCACTCGACCCAAGTGGAGCACAGTCCAGAATTCCTTCCAAGGTACTTCTCATCAATGACATTCGTACTCATTTCAAATGCACTATTGAGGAGTTAGGGACTTTGGAAATGGACAATGCCCTAGATCAGCTATGTGTTGACAAAACCCTGAAACCCGAGCATAGACATTTGGAAATCAAAGGCTTGACCCATATCCCACACCTACCAAGAAACTTTCAAGTAAAATGGATTAGGTATGTATTGAGCTATGTACATGATGGGCAACTTTGGTTAGATCAACCTATCTTAATAACAAAGAAGATGATTCATAGAATCACAGGATTACCGATGTCAGACAGAGCAAAATCCACCAAAACCCTAGGTCGGGACGAACTGCAGGAGTTAACTCAAGCCGAGTGGGATGGCAGAGGAATGAAAATTAACAATGTATCTGATGTTGAACTTAAATTTGGTATTATTATCATTGCATATAAGCTATATAGTTCCAGTAGGCTAAATAGTGTGGCATGTGAGGCGGTAGACCTTGCCTACAAGGTAGTAAAGAAGAACATGGATTTTGACCTAGCAGAGGTTTTATTAACACAATTCAACAAGAACATGGACAGTATAAGGACATCAAAGAATAATCCATGCAAATTTGGTTCTTTGTTGATTTGTATATTTTTCTATGTACAAAACTTTTTCCCTTCTAAAGGCACGGTAGTATGGAGGAAGGATACTCCAATTTTGTATCAGATAAATGAGTTTATAGCAGAAATAGGTCAGAATTTTGAGACAGTAATGGATAATTATTTTGAAGAATTTAAGGACAAAATGAACAACAGGTTCAGGATTCCTCCTAAGTTGGTAAAAGATTACAAGGATGATATATGCTTCATGGTAGACTATGATAAAGTTTACATCCAGGCAGCCATACCCCGAGTGGCATGGGTAAAACCATTACCCTATGAAATTAACATAGATGAAGCAAGGGATATAATAGAAGCCCTGATAAATGAACCAGCCATTCCCAACACCCCTGTATTTGGCACTTATGATGAGGCCAAAGCCAGAATTGAGCGTGAAAACAAGCTTCCAAAGGCCACCACCAGTACCAAGAGAAAGGCACCTAAAACAGAAGAAACAGAAGAGGAATCAGAGGAGGAAACAGAAACATCAAAGAAGAAAGGCAAAGTAGTAATCACAAAGCCCAAACATAAAACTGTAGTGTTCACAAGGAAAACCAGAAAAGGGCAGAAAGAAAGTGAAATTCTATTCAGGAGACCCCCTCCTACCTTCGAAGAAAAATTGAAATAGTTGGAACAAGGATCTGGCATGTCTAACTTCAAGGCACTGAGGTATGAAAACAGATCAGATGCAGAAAAGATGCAGATCGAGGAGCTTTTACTGAATAAAATGGGTAAATGGAAATATACCCCAGATGATATCAGCTCTCAAATTCCAAATGAGCTTCTAGTCAGGATTAGACCAAGATGGACTTCAGCAGTGCAAACTGTCAAAGACATTTATGCACAAACCTTAAAACAGTTGTTACCGAACCTGACATACCAAGAAGTTAAAGAGGCATTAAAGAAGAATGAACACCAAATGACACTTAGGTTTCATACCTTCTTAGTTCTCTCCAAGCAGATAGAAGCAATAGTAAATAATGCCACAATTGTGTGGAAAAGGATATATAATCTGCCAATGCCATCTGACCCCACGGTAACAACTGAGCGTGAAAAAGAAGAGGATGAAGAGGATGAAGAGGAGAAGGAAGAAGAAGAAGCAGCTGAGGAAGAAGGAGACATGGTAATCATAAGTGAAGAAGAAGAAGGTGACACGGTGATAATAGGTGATGAAGAAGATGATCCTGAACAGGTAGCAGCAAAAGTCATTGCATCTCTTCCTCACTCACCACAGAAAGGCATTGCATCATCAGCTTCAGCCAACAAGATTGTGAGCACAGTAGCTACATCTATTGCTCAATCCTTGCCAATCACCTCTCAGCTCCAGACTCCAATAGTTACCTCAACCACCGAGCTGCAGAGCATGTCATTATCTACCGGGATGCAGAGTGTTGCTTCTACTGAGCAACAAGTGATTTCTTCAGTCACCGAGATCACAACTTCTCCTACAGCATGTATAGTAAGTTTTGCAACCTCTCCAGTTTTGACACATTCTTTTGCACCTATCAGCACTCCTGCATGTACATCAATTTTGGAAATAGTCGGTACATCCATGAGTCTTCCTATTCCAGTTATAACAGCTAGTCCAACCTTATCAACCATTATAACTACATCAAAAGATAAGGTAGTAAGCACAGAAGTAATACAAAAGACACCTTTAAAACTTCTGCTTACCGGCAAGGCTATAGAGGAAGATATAGATCTGGATAAAGAGATTGTCATACCACAAATAGACCTCAATACTGCATCAATTGATGAAATGAGATTGATCAGCCAGATGTTAGAACAGAAAGCAAAACAAAAACAATTAAGAAGTGAGAGAGACAGGGAATTCAACATCATAAATGGTGCAAAGACCATTCTTACAGATGCCTTAGGCATAAAAGTTGATCCCTCTCAACACATTTTGCTACAACTCGAAGAGGCTGTGAATAGATTCAATGAGGACTCATCAGGAGAAGAGAAACTGATAGAACGAACCGAGAAGAAATTTGATAACAAGGTGCTTGAGCACATTGCTCAGCAGATAGCAATAAAACAAGTTGAATTGACCACTAGTTTGGCCAAGTTAGAAAATTCTTTTAATAATGTAACTTCATTCTTTGCAAAGTTATGTGATGTCACCGAGTTCACAAAAGGAATCAGAGATCAACTGAAGAAAGTTGATGATGATCTGAAAGCAAGTGCACAACAGTTGCAGCTTGACCCCAGCTCAAGCTCAACTCACCATTCAAAAATCAGAGTCCTATCAGATAAGCAATCAGAATTGCTTAGGGAAGATGCAAGGATCCGGTCTACATTGTTAGATATTCAGAATATGATCCTCCCTAACATGGATACAATGTAGAAACACATTACACATTCCAAAACATTGATCCATGATAACAGTTTTTCAGTTGCAGAGCATGTAATTGAACTATCAGCCAAAGTTCAAGTTGCATTGTCTATTTGTACAATTTTGCAAGGAAATTGGGATAATACCTTGGCTCATATCAAACAGGTACACTCAGAGTTTATCTCATGCTTTAATATCTCTATTTGAGTTATCTATTCTTTGGCATTATTGTCAAAAAGGGGGAGAATATGGAACATATTATTAGAGACAAGGGGAGAATGTAAATAACAATTGGTATAGAGATAAGTATAGAATCATGTGTATATTCTATGGGGGAGTTATGTACAGTGAGATATACAGGTATATACACCAATCTACAATTGGTATCAATTTTGAAGAATCAAGTCAGCATGACAGATTCATTTTTGTCTCATAAGTGTTTTTGTCACTAATGCCAAAGGGGGAGATTGTTGGAATAATGATATATTTGTCATTAGTGAATAACACTTAGCGAAAACACTTATTCGATTTTGAATGCTTACCGAGCTCATCACTCAGTCCACAGCCTATACCGAGCATTCGGTAAAGCTTACCGATTAAATAGTTCATACCGAGCAGTAAGACTATTACCGAGCATATGAGACAAACAGCAGTAATCGAGAAGTCAGTTCTTACCGAGTTACCAGTGGTTACCGAGTGACACTATATCTACCGAGTCACCACAGCTACCGAGTTCCAAGCTACACTTCGGGACTAGTATGGACCGAGCTTCTACTCTTATCGAGAGCATGACGATGCCGAGTACTGTAGTGGACGCCGTGTATCAAAAGATCACCGAGCCAGCTTGAGGAACCGAGTATCTACCGACTCAGTAATATTTTGTTCACCTATGTAAGGCCGACTTAAGAATGAGTTTATGTTATTAATTTGTATGAGGCCGACTTTATGAAATGTAAATGTAATTATGGACGGTATATATATGTGATGTATTATACCATCTGTAATCCGTAATGTGAAAATGTATGTAAGATGTATGAATATGCGAAATTATAAAGAGCAGAGTAGAAACTGCATTAAGGCAGCAGACCAGAACATTTTCGCAGAGTCAGTAAAGGAGCATAATCGACATATCTATCTCAGAAGGAGATCAATACTCAAAGGATCTTATCAGCAATAAAGTTGTAAGTCAAGATCTACTGTTTCATCCTAACAGTTGAATCAGTTTGTAAATCCTTTTACCGGGTAGACTTAACAGTCTTTTGTAAATCTCTTAACCGAGTGCATACTTCATTGTATGTTTGTAAATCCTCTAACAAGGTGGACCTAGCAGTCCAAATTTGCTTCTAATAGGGCAGATCATCAGAAGTGATCATTGTAAGCCTTAACCGGCCAACTTTTACTGCAGTACCAAAGTTTTGTGGGTACCATCCCCACCCCAGTTTTACTTTCTATTTGGAAGGTTTCTGGGTCACCAAATCTTTGTGTTAAGTGTTATGAATGATTATACTTTCATGCATACAGTAGATTAAATGAATGAATGGTTTAATATATGCAAGTGCAGAAATGAGTTAAAAAGTTTAAGTGTTACTGATTCACCCCTCCCCTCTCAGTAACTTGGTTAGTCCTCAATATTTTCAACACGCTCTAGGCTGTTGGCCTTCCTTTAAGTGCAGGCCCCTCAATTGTAATTCAAATACGTACTGCAAAAGTATTATCTGACTATGGGTAGGCTTCTCACCATGGTTTTTCCCTTTACCAGGTTTTCCACGTATAAATCTTGGTGTCATGTGGATGGTATTTATTCTCTGCTTATTGTTTATGCTTAATTGGTTTAACTGCTATTCTGGTATTTGGTTTAAGCATTTTGGTATTAATGTTTTGGGTTCTGGTATTAAATTTTTAATTGCTAAATGTTCTGGTAATCTGTGACAACTGATTCATCCCCCCCTCTTAGTTGTCTTCCGGTTATTTGAATTCTCTAACACTTGAGTGTGTGCCACATATACCTTCATGAAGTTCTTGCAAAGTAGTTTCAAATACATTATAATCAAGACACCAAAGGAGAGTTCCATCAAGACCTTGTTTATAAAGTGTATCAATAGTTAGGGTGTAACAGGATGCTTGACATATAAAGTTGCATTTATGATTACTAGATAGATCTGGGGGAAGAGTATTATCCTTTATGTAGGCATAGATCTTTCTATAGAGTGGGGAGTCAACATCAACTATGTGGCATATGACTTGGGATTTAGGATTGTCATAGGTAGGGGAAAATAATTGATCCACTAGGAACTCATAATGATTTTTTGTTTTTGGTATTTGCAAGAGTGAGGCAATAGTCACCATGGCCTCCACAGCTTTGTTATCTAGCCTTTGTATCTATTCAAATGTGATATTCACAAAGTATTTCTTTAAGTTGTCAATCATTATTTTGTATGGCATTAACTTGTCATCCTTTGTTTGATAGTCATCATTGACCTGATTGATGACCAATTGAGAGTCTCCAAATACCTGTGATGTTACGATCTTCCATTCTACTACCACCTTGATTCTTGTGACTAGTTCTTCATACTTAGCTATGTTGCTCGTACAAGGGAACATTAATTTGTAAGACTTTGGGATGCTTTCCTTGTGGAGTGATGAATAGAATGCTGACACCTAATCCATGTTGTGTGTATGACCTATAAAAGTACAAAACCCATGGTTGTGTTGTGATGTCTAGGACATCCATGTCTGGAAATTCAACATGCAGTGGATGATTGTCTTGTAATGGGGCCTGGACCAACTGAATTACTATACCTTGACCTTTGATTTCTCTTCTGTCTATGTACTAAATGTCAAACTCACTCAAAATAATCACCAATTTAGTTAGTCTTCCTATTAAAGCAGCTTTGCTAAGTAGATAATTCAATGGGTCTATTTTTTCTATTAACTTGATTGTGTGAGATAGCATATAGTGTCAAAACTTTTGGGAAGTGAACACTACAACTAAACAAGACTTTTCAATGAAGGTATAGTTGAGCTTATATCCATTCAATGTTTTGTTGATGTAGTAGATCACTCTTTCTTTACCTGTTGGATCTTCTTGTGCTAATAAAGCTCCTAGTAAAGATACCTCCTTGGGTGATATGTAGAGAAGTAGAGGTTTGCTTGCTATTTGTGGCACTAATATAGGTGGATTCATCATGTACTACTTTAATTGGTAGATTTATTCTACACATTTTTCCTCCCATACGAAAGGACCATTCTTGTGGAGTAGGTGAGTGAAAGGGAGGCATTTGTCAACTAGTTGAGCGATGAATCTTCTGATAGATTGTAGTTTTCCCTATAGAGATCTTAACTGACTGATATTTCTAGGAGATGGCCTCTCCATGATTGTTTGTACCTTTGTAGGATCCACCTTGATGCCCTTTTCTAATATTATGTATCCCAATAGTTTTTCAGATGTTACACCAAAGACACACTTTTTTAGGTTTAGTCGCACATTGAATTGTTCTAGCCTCTGAAAGATTTTGTCAAGAATATCTAAATGTCCTTCCCTTGTAAATGATTTGGCTAATAGGTCATCTACACAGTCTTCCATGAATGTGTGCATCATATCATGAATGATTGTGGTCATTGCCCATTGATAGGTCACTCCTACATTCTTTAAGCTAAAAGGCATGGCATTCTAGCAATAGGTACCCCAGGGACATGTAAATGCTATTTTATCTTGGTATTCTAGTGCTATTTTGATTTTATTATAGCCTGAGAAACCATCCATAAGTGATAACATGTCATGTTCTGCTATTATATCTACAATTGTGTTGATGCTAGGTAAAGGAAAATCATCCTTAAGGAAAGACTTGTTTAGATCTCTGAAGTCAATGCATATCTTGATACTTTTGTCTAGTTTTTAAATGGGTATTATATTGGAGATCCACTTTGCATAGTTGATTGGCCGAATGAAACCGAGATCCAATAGTTTCTTTAGTTCTGCTTTAACTAGTAGTGCCACATGTGGATTCATTTTCTCCAGCTTCTATTTGACAGAATTAGCTCCTGGAGCTATGGATAAGTGGTGCATAATCAAATCTGGGTCTACTCCCGACATATCTGCATATGACCAAGCAAAGTCGAGTCGCTTTTCTTCAAAAAACCTTGTGAAACTTGGTTTCTCTTGATTTGTTAAGGATGCGGCCAGATGTAAAGTTTTTGCTATCTCTGTTGTGTTGATATTTATTGATTGTGTTGGCTCAATCAATATTGGTGATCTCTCCTAGTAGTGCTCAAGAAGAGTATCAAGTATTTCATCTATCAGTGCCTCAAAGAGGTTTTTACCATTGGATACATCCTTTCTTTTGACTTTTTTTTTATCTAATACTACCATTAGATGATTTTTACCATTAGATCTATTTTCTATTTTATTTGTTGCGACTGAAAGACTTGGCACTCACCTAGTTGAACATATCATTATGAGATTCATTGTTGAAGCATGTTTTAGGGTTTACTAAATAGAGGTAATGGACAATAGTGTGATCATCTGGGAAGATAGGTATATTGAGTTGTTCAGGTTGTTCCCGGTCTATGATTTCAGGATGCACAAAGGGTAAGGAATCGTTAGGTGGATTAAGGTTTGATTCTATAAGGATCATGATAGAGACATTGTCAAAGTTGTCAATAAGATCAAGGCCTATGATTGTACTCTCCTTGGGATTATTTGTCTTGTATCAAATCTAATCATTCTCACTAGCATCATAGATATGTTGTGTTAGCACATATTTTTACAAAATATTTTTGTGATATATTTGGATGTTTTCACATGTAATTTCATCATAAGGGCATTTACTGTTGGTTTTTATGTGCAAGAGCATCATTGAAGACAATGAAGTTATCCAAGGATCAACTATTTATGAATGGATAGGGGTCATGAAAATTTAGAAAAGGTTTTGGACAAATTCTAGGGTGTGTATCAAAAAAACATGGATAATATAGTCTCTAACCAAAGGATTTGTGACAGACTCAATCTGTTATTACACGATGAGACATTGAAAGAAAAGACTATCAGAAGGATAGCAGAGTTAATTGAAATTCATGAAAATTATACAAAAGAGTTAAAGGAAGAGTTCTGGGAGGTTTGGCAGAGTGAGATTCCCATTTTGGTTGATGATGTAGGGGTTATCAAGGACAAAAGTGCATTTCTCTCAGAGTGTAAGGCTTTACTTAGTGCAGCCCTCAGTATCACCCAAGAAGATGCCCTGGATATGAATGAGACAGTGGACAAGCTAGAGAACCTAATCAAGATAGAGATGGAGCTTAGGGATACAATATTTAATGCAGTTACATACAGAGATGAAGGCTACCTTAAACACATTAGGAAACGTGACAAGAAGCTAGATCCAATGAATTAAAGTATTTATTTCTCATGTTTTTATAATTGTCTTATGTTATTTTAGCAGTTAAGCAGTTAGGTGTTAGGTTTTAGTTAGACTTTAGTTTAGCAAAATTAAAGGGTGTGTCCTTTAATCTATGCCTATTGATTCACATATTTATCGTGAGTCATTTTGTATGTAGAGGAGCTAGGATCTAGGATTTTTAGAAGAATTACAAAAAAAGGAAACACACTTATGCCTATAAGGGCTGTAACTTATATGTATTAGGGAAGTCTATAGGAAGAAGAAGTATTTTTTTGTGCAAACACACTGTAATGGATTATCTTCAAGTGTATCTTATGTATGAAATCGTTTCCTAAAGAATAATATACAAGGTTCATTGTTTCTTTTCTAAATATTGTGCATTTTTTTGTTGTTGATGAGTTATCTTCGTCCTCTTGATAAATATGTCATTTGATTTGCTATGATGTGCCATCACATGCTCTTACATTAAATGTGAGATTGGGTTTTCATTGTTTATGCAACACATACTAAATCCTTCATAGTTGATGATTAATATTGTCTCTGGAGTTGATAAGATCTCTTGTCTACAAAGTGTCATAAATATCCTTGGATAGAGGCACTGGTCTATTATTTATATTTTAAGGTCCTAGTTTGCTATGCCTTTAAGGTCCTTCATAAAGAAAACATTCTTTCCAAATCCTATATGAACCAATCTTTGCATATTTCTTTTAAGTCCTGAAATCTCACTTATTCTTAATATACAATCATAATCATCTTCATTTATTTTCAAAGGCATTTACTTAAAGCACATAATAAAGCATAATTGCAGAACAATCATTTGCCAGTTTTGCATTTGCTAACCATAAAGCTTAAATCTACTTTAAATAACTCTTTGTGCTTGAGAGGAAGAGGTATACCCACCTAGGTTCAGTGGAGCCTTAAGTATAGAGGGATTTGGTCTTCGACCATCCTTGTTAATTGGCCAAAGCTATTTGGATTAGTTGAGGATTTGGCAAACCCTTAAGTTTTCCAATCTGTGGTTTTGGGTACCAACAAATTGTCAACTCTGCTAGGGAGTTGTTCAAAATCTTTGGTAACTTGTTTTAGACTCTACTGAGGGGAGGATCCTAGAAGATTAGTTAAGTTGGTATTTTTCCCCCTGTGGAGGGGTGGCAACTCTACAAGGTTGATGAACAATACTATATCCTACAATAGATTAAGAGAAAATCATAGGCATTTTTTGATCTCAGTCATGAATGCGAGGAGATGTTTAAAAAAACCAGAAGATCATTATGAATTGAGCCCAAGAAGAAGATTATCCAAGGGTAAGAAGAAGGCTTGAATATTAGAATCTGTGACACATAAAGAGTTCCCTAGAAGGGAAGAAAAGGAAGTTGTCAATGATTGGGAACCCTGAATTATTCATTGTACATCTGATAATAATTATGATTTTTATGACCCTTTTTCAGGTGTTAGTTCTGAGGAGCAGTAATATAGGCATCTCAGAAGCCAACAGGAGGAAGATGGCTCAAAATGGAATACTTTTGTCCTCAAGATAGTAGATATAAGTGCCCAAGAACCAGGATTGGCTCATTCTTTTAAGAGATTGATGGACTTGAAAATCACTGAGAGGGGGGGTGAATCAGTGACACCAAAACAAACACTACTTTAAACACTAACTAGTAGATGAACTTAACCAAGTAGTTAAACAAAATACATGCTATCCAAAATAAAATAAAAACATCCACATAAAGTATAACATCCACCATAACACAAGTGTTTATATGTGGAAAACCCAAATAGGTAACAACCATGGTGAGATGGAACTCACAAGTTAACTATCTGTAGTAATAGAAAACTGACCGGTTAAGGTCTTACAAAGAGCTCTGCTAGGAGTGAATCTTATTAGAGATCCCAAGCTTGATTAGAAGCTTATACCCTATTAAGAGTAACCTTGCTGGAGGATTTTAGAATCCAAACTAATGGATCACCTTGTTAGAGGATTTGTACAATGAAGCTTGTTAGAGCTTACCTGGTTAGGGGATTTAGTTCTGTTGTAATGATTAGAAAACAACAAGAAAGATTTGATTTGTTCTGAGTAGCATGAACTTGCTTGATCAGATCATTCAAAGTACATTCAACACTGCTCTCCATCTAAACACTTATCGCTCTTCAGCAAACGTATTCACATAGATGACCTCTACTATATGTGTTCTCTCTTTTTCATCTATCTTTAAAATGCTTCACTAAGATGTCTCTAAATAGGCATTCAGACCTTATGTCATCCATAGGAACACAATTTTCTAGGTGCAGTGTATCTAGACATTTAAACATAACTCATCACAAAAATGACCACCAAACAAACGGTACTGGTAACGCATCACAAAATCATATACCGGTTAGAGTAGTCAATACCAGTTGGAATAAAATTAGTGAATCGTTGTCCAAGAATCTTCCACTTGATCTTCACCTTCAACTTCGTCTTCACTTTGATGTCGACTTAATGTTACCACAGGTTATCTCTTAGGCACATACTGATTGACACAAAGTACCGATTAGAGATAGACCTTGAACATACCGGTAGTCAATGTAATCATATATGTGTGTGAGAGTGTTTCATCAATGACAATAAGTGATGAATACATTATAATTATCATCAAGCCAACAATCTCCCCCTTTGGTATTGATGGCAACACTTAGAAATTTTTAGAGTAATACAATACCGCTAAGTGTGCATACGCAACATATTTACATTTTTACTCATATTCCCCTTTTAATGCAATACTCCCCCTTAATGCATGCATAAATACAAAATTTTCAAAAACACACATACATATTATTACTCCCCCTTTGAAAAAAATGCCAAAATGATAAAGTAAAATATATACATATATATAGAAAATCTGTATCAAAGTGTTCATCATATATTACAATTTTAAACAAGTTCATGCATTGGATATTCTCATGAAAATATTATTGAAATTATGCTTCATCTAGGATAGAGCATTCTTCCATGATTCCAGTATGTTGTCCGTATACTCAAAGGTAGATAATAGTTGAGAATATAATTCTTCCATTGAATCTAGCATGCAGGTTTCAGGAGTAGCAAGAATAGCTTGTGCACTGGAGTAGGCTCTCTGAAGATTGTCAATCTATGAGGTGAGTTGACTCTTGAGCTCTCTTAGAGATTGTAATCTCTTAGCTCTCTCATTATCATACTTGTTTAGTTTGTCATGCAGTTCATCTATAGACCGGTTAAAGGCATGAATAGAGTCTTGGATTGGGACATATGCCTTCCATAACCTTTCTATTTCCTTCTCAGTCTCAACTTGATTCTTAGAAATATCATAATAAAAGAAAGTAATATTGGAGGTAGAGGCAAGATACTTTCCTCCAGATTCAATAGCTTTCTTTAACAGACTGCCATTATGAGATAAAGTTATTTTGTTATTTTCAATGTGCTTAGCCAATTTATCTCCATATATCTTCTTGTGGCTCTTCTCAATAGATATTTGAGTAGAATCTTCAAATGATTTGATTTGATCAAATGCATCTACAACTAACTGACCAAGTTTGCTAATAGGAGTAGGAAGATGTGCGACAGAGGTAATAATCTAGACAAAATTTCTACACCATTCTGGATTGTCTCTGCCTCAATTCTTTGCTCTTTCAACCTCTTCTTGTATGCACAAGATTGCATAAAATTATAAATATTCATCATTTCAGATGCACTCAAGGTATTCATGTCAATAGGTTTTGAAATACTTAAAGATTCTTTATCATCATCATCAAGTAGTTCTAGCTTTGCCGGTTTAGAGGGTTTACTCTTAATGATGGCTCTTTCTATGTTCTTCTCTGTTGCATCTTTTGTTTGCTGAGTAATAACTTCCTCAGTAGACTCCTTTTGAGTAGTCTCAATCACCGGTGGAGATTGGGGTTTCTCCATTTGTTTAGTTGTTGGTTCACTGACCTTTTTTAGTTGATTATCTGGTTGATCACCTGATGTAACCTTTACTTATGTGATTGTACAAGGATCCATAGATAGGTCTACTATGTCCTGAATATCTTCCTCAACAAGAATAATGGAATCATCCTTCTTCTTGGTTGGATAGACAATGTCAGCTTGAACAATTTCCTCCTCAACCATTTCTAGTTGAGGAACATCTTCTGTGGTGTCATCCTTACTGCTTGAGTGGATGACATCTTCCCTCTTTTTGATTATACAAACTAGCTGATGTGTCTCAGACTCAACAACTAACCTTTTTCCATTTAGAAGCTTCAGTCTTCTTACTTTAAAATAAAAATATGCTTTGTATTCCTCAGTTAAAGCACTAATTCCATTTGATGATAGATTGGGAAAATACTATACAAATACTTCATAAAAAAACTTCTTTTCTAATTGAATGGCTTCTTCCCATTTATCTAACAAGGTATTATACAAAGAAACTGAAATATCTTTCTCCAAATCATGTGGAAATCTAGTGTAATGACCCAAGTAGGTTAGTACCTGTTGAAGTACTTTCTTCTACTCATCTTCAGTAAAAGAATCATAATGTTCTTTGACATTGTCAAACCTGTTTTTTCACAATGACTTCATTGTTCTTTCAAATGTTGTGTCAGGTTTGTAGGTGGCAATGTCTATAGGTGTAGTTGCCTTTGGTACTACCTTTACCTTCTTAGGTGTTCTTCTGGTTGCTTTTTCCTTCTTAGGTTTTTCTTTAGAATCTATACCCTCAGACTCTGGTTGCAAAATTAGTTTCATGTTCCTATTCTTTGGTACACTCTCCTTCTTCTCAAAAAATTTAGGTGCGGGTTCCTTCTTGGTTAGGACACTCTGAGTCACCCTTGTAGTCTTCTTCACACGAGATTTTTCATCACATTTCTTTTTCTTTCCTTTAGCTTTTGCTACAGGTGTAGTGTTGGTATTTTGGTATGGTTTTTTCATTGATGTCAACACCTACTAAAACACTAGCACTTTGGAGATCCAGCAACATTCACCGGCAAGCAAGTAACTATTGCACAGTTACTGGTATATGGTTCACTAGTAAGATATAATGATCACTGGCACTTGAAATGATATGGAAGACACTTGGTAATATCGAAGACATTGTGTCGACATCTTATCTTAATGAATTAATCATTGGTACATTCATATTTGCATATTTGCTTTTACCAGCAAATAGGTCCAGGGTTACACCAACAAGTTTATCTTTTCCAGATCAGCATGGCACACTATGGAAATGATTAATTATTGTTGTAAATGCATTAAGTCGACATGTTCAATCGGTTATTGCATCAGATATTGTATTTTTTGTAAAATGCTTTTATTGTAATATCTTGTAGAGCCGACCTACTAAATTTTGTCTTAGGTTATGGTATAAATGTAAGATCTTATTTGTAAGATCAAATGTGGAATGTGAAAAACAATTGTGTGAAGGTATATGCAAGATTAAGAAGATCTACACACAAAGACATCATTTGAAGGTGAAGCTAGGTTTTTGTGAAAGCATATCAGCATTACATCGGTACTGAATCCAACATATGAAGATGTTATTTTGTGCAGTACATTCTTATTGGATTTAACCATCCAACTATAGTCAATGTGACTCCCATTTTGTGATTGAGCAGTTAGCTCTATCATGTTGGTCTTTCTGCATGTGCAGACCCCATTTATGTACACTTACTATCTGTAGTAGTATCATCTGATTGTGGGTAAGGTTTCCCGTCGTGGTTTTTCCCCTTACAAGGTTTCCACATACAAATATTGGTGTCATGTGTTGTGGATGACTTTGTGTTTATGTTTCATACATTAATCTTTACCGGTGTAGCAATTAACTGTTAAAATTGTCTATCGACATACTTAGCTGGTTTACCGGTATTAAGCATTAAGTTGGTTAAGTTGTTTTAGTTTGAATTATTTGACAACTGATTCACCCCCCCCCCCCCCTCTTAGTTGTCTCTAGGACTTAACAATTGGTATCAAAGCTTAGTCCTCTTTTTGCAGAAGCTTAACAGCTTGAGGAGATCCAATGTCTACTAATTATTTCAAGAAGGATAGTCCTAAACTTGATGGAACCAACTATGGCATATGGAATATCAGAATGGAGACACATCTAAATTGCATTGGCAAAGATGTCTGGGAAGTTACAAAGAAGGGTTATACTGTTGCTATACCTAGTCAGCCCAGTCCAACTACCTTGACTAAAGATGAAGAAAATGATTGCAAATCAAGAGAAGCATTGTTGAGTGCATTATCAGATCAACAAATCATGGGATTATCAGATAGGTCTACTACTAAATCTATTTGGAATCATTTGGAAACACTGAATGAAGGAGATTCCAGAGTCAGAATTGCAAAACTTGAAAGCTTCCGAGTCAGGTATGAACATCTAAAAATGGAAGAAGATGAAAGGATTTCTGCTTTTATGGAAAGAGTAAATGAAATTTTTTTGGGTATTAAATGTTGTGGAGGAACCTTAAGTGAGGATGGAATTGTTTCAAAAGTTTTAAGAGGATTTCCACCGGCATATAAAATGAAGGTTACTGCTATAAATGAGTTGAGAACAATACCTAATACATCAGTAACTAGGGATACATTGATTGGGAAACTTTCAGCTTTTGAAATTGAAGAATTTGGTCTTGTTGCTACTATAAAAACAGATTTGGCCTTTAAAGCATCAACATCATCTATTCCATCATTTGACAAATCTGATTGGAAAGCCTTTTATGTAAGAGAACTTGAAGAAAGTAGGAAGGAGAATAAAGAACTTGAAGAACTTGAAGCACTATTTCCATGAAAAATGCCTAAAGGTCCAGTTGGAAGTAAGTATGAAGGTAAAGCACCCTTTAAATGTTTTAACTGCAATAAGATTGGTCATATCACTTTGAGATGCCCTGATACACATGCTAGACTAAGAGAAGAAGCTAGAAGAACATACAAGCCTTATCCTGAATATCAGAGATATAGATTTAAGAAGAACAAAGACAAATCTTGTTACATTGTTGATGAAGGTGTGACTGATGATTCTGATGAGGATCTGGCAGACAATGGATGGGTTTTTGTTGCTATAATAGAAGATCAACTGACACCTACTACTCAACTAGTAGAACAAGCCCTAGCAGCTAAAGTTGAAGTAAAGGATGAATGGATCATTGATTTGGGATGCTCACATCATATGACAGGTGACAAAGGTAAATTCTTGAACTTTCAAGAATACAATGGAGGTTTAGCGAGATTTGGAGATGACAAAGCCTATTCAATCAAAGGTAAGGGCACAATATCTCTTGATGGTAAGTATAACACTGACAATGTCTACTATGTTGAAGGATTAAAGCATAATCTTTTGAGTGTTGGTCAATTAGTTGAGAAAGGATTTCAGTTGCAATTTAAGATTGGAAAATGCAAAATCATGAATAGAACTGGTTTAGAAATTGCAACCGGTAATCAAACTAGAGGTAATATCTTTCATTTGAATAACAGTGAAAAGACATGCTTGATTGCACATATAGATGAAAGTTGGTTATGGTATAAGAGACTCTGTCATGTAAACTTTGATTACATGGTAAAGATCAGTACTACTAAGGTAGTTAGAGATATACCTAAAATTATCAAACCTCAAAATACAATATGTAAGGAATGTCAACTTGGAAAACAAGTTAGAGCTAGTTTCAAAAGTATTCTAGAAAAATCCAATAATGCTCTTGATTTGATTCACACTAATTTATGTGGTCGAGCTAGAACTAAAATCTTACAAGGTGATAGATATTTCATGCTAATCATTGATGACTATTCTAGAATGTGTTGGGTTACTTTTCTCAAAGAAAAATCAAAAGCACTTGGAAAGTTCAAACTATTCAAAGCAATGGTTGAAAATGAAACCAGTAAGAAAATCAAATGCTTAAGATCAGATCAAGGAGGATAATTCACATTTAAGGACTTTAATACATTCTATGAAGTGAATGGAATCAGAAGACAACTATTAGCACCTTGGACACCACAACAGAATGGAGTTGCTGAAAGGAAAAATAGAACTATCTTGGATGCAACAAGAAGTATGTTATCAAAAGCAAATTCACCACATGTGTATTGGAGAGAAGTAGTCAGCACAACAGTCTATACATTCAACAAAGTTCACATCAAAGGTGAAACCGGTAAGACCCCTCATGAACTATGGTTTGGTAATACTCCTACTCTTAAGTATTTCAGAATTTTTGGAAGTAAATGTTATATCAAAAGAGATGAGTATATTGGAAAATTTGATCCTAGAAGTGATGAAGGAATATTTCTTGGTTATACATCTAAGAGCAAGGCATATAGATGTTTTAACAAGAGATTGCAGAAAATTGTTGAGACTACAAATGTAAAGATTGATGAACAATTCAGAGTAACTTCAAGGTATATAGACTTTGAACAGGCAACAAAAAGTTTGACAAATGCACCTACATTAAATCCACTGATACAGAATGAAGATCCAGTTACCCCAGTACCATCTGAGGATTCCATAGTAATTGAAGAACAACAACAAACAAAGACACCCCGGTATGTAAGATTGAATCATTCTGAAGATCAGATAATTGGAAATGAATTTGAAGGAGTTATGAAAAGAGCAAGATTGGCAAATGAAGAGGTATCTCTTATTTCTGAAATTGAACCACCATCTGTTAATGAGGCATGTGAAGATAAATTTTGGATTAAAGCTATGGAAGAAGAATTAGAACAAATTGAGAAAAATAACACTTGCACATTAGTTCCCCGACCTAAAGATAAAAATGTAATTGGAACCAAATGGGTATTAAGAAAAGAACTTAATGAAGATGGTAAGGTTGTTAGAAATAAAGCAAGACTAGTGTGTAAGGGATATTCTTAGAAAGAAGGAGTTGACTACAATGTAACCTTTGCACCGATAGCTAGAATTGAGGCAGTCAAATTATTCTTCGGTTTTGCAGCACACAAGAACTAAAAAGTTTATCAAATGGATACTAAATGTGCATTTTTGAATGGAGATCTTGAAGAGGAAGTCTATATTGAACAACCTGATGGATTTTATTTGACAGATGACAATGATATGGTTTGAAAGTTAAGAAAATCTCTGTATGGAATAAAACAAGCCCCAAGAGCTTTGTATACAAGATTGGATAAGTATCTTTTAAAGATTGGTTTTACTAAAGGAAATACAGACAACAATTTATATTACAAAATAACTAATGATGACATCTTGATTATAGAAGTATTTGTTGATGATATAATCTTTGGAGAAGATGGATTATGTAAGGAATTTTCTACTAAAATGTATCAAGAAATTGAAATGTATGATTGGAGAAATAAAATTCTTTTTAGGATTGCAGATTTCACGAACTGATAAAGGTATATTCCTGAGTCAATCCAAATACTTGAAAGAGTTACTAAAGAAATTTGGGATGGAGAACTGTAAACTAGTAAGCACACCTATGACTACAAATGACAAATTATCTCAAAGGGATGAATCTACACCTGTTAATCCAACTAGATATAAACTATGACAGGAGGTTTACTGTATTTGACACAAACCAGACCTGATATTATGAATGCAGTATGTATTGTTTCAAGATCTCAAAGTAATCCTAGAGAAAATCAAGAATCAGTAGTAAAAAGGATTTTTCGATACTTACAAGGCACTATAAATCTTGGATTATGGTATCCTAGAGATGAAAACTTTGAATTATATGCATACACAGATGCAAATTGGGCAGGAGATGTGGATGATAGAAAAAGCACCACCGGCAGAGCATTCTTTCTTGGAAACAGGCTAGTTTCTTGGTTGAGTAAGAAACAGAGTTGTACATCTTTATCAACATCAGAATCAGAATATGTTGTAGCAGCAACTAACTATACATAGGTACTATGGCTTAAACAAATGTTGAAAGACATAAAGGAAAAATGCAAGGAACCTATTACTATATATTGTGATAACACTACAGCAATTGATATATCTAAGAATCTAGTACTACATTCTAAAACAAAACATGTTTCTATCAAACTGAATTTTCTAAGAGAAAAAGTTGAAGAAAAAGAGGTAAAACTGGTTTATGTGAATACTAAAGAACAACTTGCAAATATCTTTACAAAACCTTTTCCTAAGGAGACTTTTGAATATCTCAGAGATCAGCTTGGAGTCATACCCCCACTGGTAGAAACTTAGACAATTGATTATTGTCATTAACCAGCAGAATTAACAGACAAATCTTTTACTCTAGTCTTTGATGAGGAAGCTACTTCTCAGGGGGAGTAGTTGGTATATTGAATTGATTGATATTTTGCATATGAACTTGGTTTTATTATAACTTTGGCATTTGATGTCAAAGGGGGAGAGACATCTATGGAAAAACACATTATCCTTTGAGGAACTTTGGATAACACATGTTGCTCCCAGGGGGAGAGATTGTTGTTTGGGAGAGACTATTACTCTTTGTATTCTAGTTATGATCTTTTTGGAGATTGTTGGTTTTTGGCATTTTTGTTTTGGCACTTTGATGGTTTTTCCATCTTGTGTTGCCATCAATGCCAAATGGGGAGATTGTTGGTATTTTGGTATGGTTTTGTCATTGATGTCAACACCTACTAAAACACTAGCACTTTGGGGATCCAACAACATTCACCGGCAAGCAAGTAACTATTATACAGTTACTGGTATATGGTTCACTGACAGGATATAATGGTCATCGACACTTGAAATGATATGGAATACACTTGGTACTATCGAAGACATCATGTGGACATTTTATCTTAATGAATTAATCATTGGTACATTCATATTTGCATATTTGCTTTTACCGGCAAATAGGTCCAGGGTTACCTAGGGTTACATCGATAGGTTTATCTTTTCCAGATCAGCATGGCATGCTATGGAAATGATTAATTATTGTTGTAAATGCATTAAGCCGACATGTTCAATCGGTTATTGCATTAGATATTGTATTGTTTGTAAAATGTTTTTATTGTAATATCTTGTAGAGCCGACCTACTAAAATTGGTCTTAGGTTATGCTATAAATGTAAGATCTTATTTGTAAGATCAAATGTGGAATGCGAAAAAGAATTGTGTGAAGGTATATGCAAGATTAAGCAGAGCTATACACAAAGACATCATTTAAAGGTGAAGCTAGGTTTTTGTGAAAGCATATCAGCATTACACCAGTACTGAATCCATCATATGAATATGTTATTTTGTGCAGTACATTTTTATTGGATTTAACCATCCAACTGTAGTCAGTGTGACTCCCATTTTGTGATTGAGCAGTGAGCTCTAGGTTGTTGGCCTTTCTACATGTGCAGACCCCATTTATGTACACTTACTATCTGCAGTAGTATCATCTAATTTTGGGTAATGTTTCCCACCATGGTTTTTCCCCTTACAGGGTTTCCACGTACAAATATTGGTGTCATGTGTTGTGGATAACTTTGTGTTTATGTTTCATACATTAATCTTTACTGGTATAGCAATTAACAGTTAAAACTGTCTACCAACATACTTAACTAGTTTACTGATATTAAGCATTAAGCTAGTTAAGTTGTTTTGGTTTGAATTTATTTGACAATTGACTCACCCCCCCCCTCTCAGTTGTCTTCGGGACCTAACATGTAGTACTGGTTTCAGTTGGTGCAGCTTGGATTGCTAAGATGTCCAATTTTTCCTTCTTTTTGTCTTTGGGTGGTGCTAATAGACTATTAGCATAACCAGTAAGTCATGATTGACCTCGTAGCTTATATCTTCCATCTCTTCCTCCCTTGGTTCAATTGCTTGCATCAAGCAAAATTCAGTGGTAACCGTGAAGATTATGTCTTTTTCAAAGTGTTTTACCACATCTTCAGGTAACCTCATTCTCAAGCTCATCTTCTTCTGGAATTCATTAAAGTACCTATTCATGGTAGCTGAAAAGGTATCCTTCACAACCTTAATGTTGTTCTTGATTTGTGCATTGAATGGTTGTTCTCTGGACCATTCAATGTTACCTATACTAGGTAGAAAGTTCTAAAAGTAGAAAAATAACCCAGCTAACAACTGACCATATTTGAACTTTTGAGTATTTTCCTTCTTAATGGATTTCAAATTTTGAAATATCTGGAGTCTGATAGATTCACAAATATCATAGTCTGCAATATCAAATGTCATTCTATGTGCTATATGAATTTTTGCGGATGGAACACTGTTATGTCTATTGGAGTAAAACACTCAGTAGCTTATCACCATTGCTACAAGTTTCACCGCAGGGTCCCTAATATTGTTGATAGAAAAAGAACACCTATCGGATGTAGAACTGGTTAACTTGAAGAAAGTATCTTTTGAAATTCTCCTCAACTCAGGAACTTTACTGGTTGAGCAATAGCCTAACACAGCCCTAATAGCCTCCTTGGTTATTGTGTGAGTCCTCTCTAGGTACATATTTTCACCATGGACTCGACTCAAAATTATTCTTATGTGTTCATCCTCAAAGTATTCAAGAAATTAGGCGACATTATGAAACCCATTTTAAAAAACCCTAAGATATTTAGCTTCAATCTTTCCATCCTTATTACAGAGTGATTTCAGTTGAGTATAGATGTGAAGAGTTCCCAAATCTTCAATTTTGCAATCTATATAGCTGGACAAATCACCTTTGACCATGACACCACTCGAGACTTTCGACACTGCATTATAAGACACAATTTCATCTACCTTTAGAGCTTCCTTAGGCTCAATAGTGATCATCAACCTCCCTACAGACTTGGAAATAGATGCCATTCTAGATAAACAAGTTTCGAGGCGCTATACAAAGAAATACCTAGAATCTTGAACGTCACTCCGTTTCCCGGTTGGATTGTTCAAATGCACTCCCATTCTCTTCTCTACAACTTTTGATTCAACTTGATTTCTCTTAATCACAAAGCAATTCACCAATTCGCACCAAGACAATCTTGCTCTTCTCTGCAATCACTTCAATTTCTTTTTCCGAAAGAGTTAGGGTAAAAAATGATAAGGTAAAACTTATTTTTATCCTTTTTACCAACCACAATAAATGCTCATACTTTTAGGTTAAAAACCCTAATTTCACTGCTTAAGTGAAATACCGGTTAATAACACATCAACAAAAATCACCAAAATTCAAAATTCAAAAAAATTATTTCCTGCTTATTTTACAAAAGGGGTTCGGAAATGTTTTACTGTTATGCTCCCTTTAGCTGTATTAGACAGGCCTAAGTCACCGGTGCTAGATTCTCTTCACTAGGTGAAGGAATGATTTCCTCTACAGGCAATTCTTTGCTTTTCTTCTTCCAATTCCGGTTCATATCTTCTCTTGTTTCCTCAACAACAATTTTTTGTTTGCCTTTCTAATCCTTGAAAGAGTTGACCGGTTTACTGTTCCTTGATCTGCAAAACTTTGCCAGGTGCCCAGGTTTGTTGCAATGGTAACAGACCATACTAGATGATCTCTAGGGTCCTTCATTTCCTCTTCCTATTTTTTTTTGCAGTTTATAGCCACATGACCAAGGTTATTACAAAAGGCACAAATAACATTTGTTCCCTTTTCCATTTCGAATGGACTAAACCAGTTGCCATAGGATCTTTACCAGTTCTTGTTTACCCGATTATCAAAATTCCTTGTCTAGTCAACATATGGTCTAGGATGCATGTGTGGTACATGATTGTTTGATCCATATCTGCACTCAATATGTTTATGCCCATGCATTCCACAAGTGTAGCAATGTCCTTCAAACTTTCTAGACACATACCTAGCATTAATATTGTAACTTGCATTCTTGTTAGGTTTGCTCCTACAAACATTTGTAGTATGACCATGCTTATGGCAAACAAAGTAGATAGGTTTGAAATCCTTCTTACTGGTAGTCTTATTGACTTTAGAAGAAGTTTTGTTCTTTGGATTGTTGCTCTTTGTGCCAGAGGATTCACCTTTTTCAGTTGTATGAAAACCAAGTCCAGAGATATCACACTTGATTCTCTATGATTGAATTTGTTCTTCCAGCATGGTAGAACTTTTAACGAACTTCTCTAATTTCTCATTGGCTTTAGTAAGCTTTTTGACAAGATCTTCATTATGCTTAGACAGGTTCTCTTGCAGAGACGATGCCAACTCAAGATTTAGCTTTAGGTTTTCCTTTTCTTCTGTTTCAGCTATTAAGTCCTCATGCATAGTATCTTTTTCCCATTTGATCTTTATGATTTCTTGATCTCTTACCTTGATAAGATCTCCAGTAGCTCTTTTGGCTTCTATTTCCTGACTCATGCAGATAGTGAGACCTTCCAACTCTCTTCTTAAATTCAGTTTCTCACCCTGCAACTTTTCAACTTCTTCTAATAAAGCATCAATATTAGATTCATCTGAAGAACTATTGTCAAATATTTCTAATAGTTTTTCAGATAGCTCTCTCCTCTTGACTTGGGAAGCTTTCAATTTGCCTCTAAGGGATTCAACTTCATTTCTACTAGCTTCTATCTCTCTAGCCATCTCGAAGTAGCTTTTGTCCCCCATGTTAGTTTCAATATTACCTTCTAATCATTTATGCTTCAAAGAAGTTAGGCTCTGATAATAATTGATGGACTTGAAAAGCACTGAGAGGGGGGGGTGAATCAGTGACACCAAAACATACACTACTTTAAACACTAACTGGTAGATGAACTTAACCAAGAAGTTAAACAAAATACATGCTATCCAAAATGAAATAACAACATCAACATAAAGTAGAACATCCACCATAACACAAGTGTTTATATGTGGAAAACCCAAATAGGTAAAAACCACAGTGAGATGGAACTCACTAGTTAACTATCTGCAGTAATAGAGAACTGACTGGTTAAGGTCTTACAAAGAGCTCTACTAGGAGCGAATCTTGTTAGAGATACCAAGCTTGATTAGAAGCTTATACCCTATTAAGAGTACTACCCTGTTGAGAGTAACCTTGTTGGAGGATTTTAGAATCCAAACTAATGGATCACCTTGTTAGAGCTTACTCAGTTAGGAGATTTCGTTATGTTGTAATGATTAGAAAACAACAAGAAAGATTTGATCTATTTTGAGTAGCAAAAACTTGCTTGATCAGATCATTCTAAGTACATTCAACACTGCTCTCCATCTCAACACTTATCACTCTTCAGCAAAGTATTCGCATAGATCACCTCTACTATATTCATTCTCTCTTTTTCATCTATCTTTAAAATACTTCATTAAGATGTCTCTAAATAGGCATTCAGACCTCATGTCGGCCATAGGAACATGATTTCCTAGGTGCAGTGTATCTAGACATTTAAACATAACCCATCACAAAAATGACCACCAAACAAACGGTGCTGGTAACACATCACAAAATCAGATACTGGTTAGAGCAGTCAATACCAGTTGAGATAAAACTAGTGAATCATTGTCCAATAATCTTCCACTTGATCTTCACCTTCAACTTCATCTTCACTTTGATGCCAACATAGTGTTACCACAGGTTATCTCTTAGGCACATATTGGTTGAAACAAAGTACCAGTTAGAGATAGACCTTGAACATACCGATTGGTAGTAAAAACCAATTGAAGTTATACCGATAGTCAATGTAATCATATATGTGTGTGAGAGTGTTTCATCAATGACAATAAGTGATGAATACATTACTGTAGATAGGAATTTGGAAATCATCAAAGCAAGTAACAAATTAGACTATTTCAATCACGAAAAACTAAAATGCAGTGACAAATTGTAATTACATTCAATAGAGATGCATAAAAAACAAGACATTCAATTCAAATGCAAACCATCGCAAATGTGAATATCTCCTCCAGAAATCTCCATTGTCCTTCTTTCTCCTTCAAATTACTTTGTTTTGTGGATCTCACCTTCAAGTGCATAAGTATAATATGAAAGCAAGATTGACAAGACGAGATGATAGCATAAGGGTACTAGAAGCGTGATTGATTTGACCTTTTGATTTAAGAAATTCATCCAATTTATAGACAAATTGGAGAAAAGACCAGATTAGCATGAAAGTGATTTGAATGGAAATTCAAATCAAGAATAGCAAAATTATGACAAGTGTATGACAAATTGCTATGCAAGGATTTATGACAAGAATTTGAAATAGAAATAGACACTTAGGAATTTAGGAGAAATTAGAAAATTAGGTTAGAAATGATGACTTGGAAATTAGGAAATTGATGAAAATTAGGTAAATTAATTAATGATTTCTCATTCATTAATTAATTTACAAAAAGAGGAGGAATTAATTAGCCAATTAAATAAACATTTAATTGTGACAAGAAGACTTAGGATAAATAAATCATTTAACCTAGAGGGAGAAATGACAAACAAGGTTAAATGAATAAATCATGAAACCCTAGAAGATGAATTAGAAATGCAAGGATGACAATTAGGTCTTGATGTAGGATCGATTTGATGTCAATTCGATCATGATTTTGAATTGATAAATGATTTGATTGATAAATGTGCCAATTGGCGAGGAACAATGACAAATTGATCCAAATTGACATGATTGAGAAAGACGACGATCGATGACAAATCGATCGCAAAATGACAAGATTGACAAGAGGACAAGGATCGATGTCGAATCGATTGCAAGATGACAAGATTGAAAAGAGGACAAAACCCTAATTCTATCATCGATTGAGATCAATGATGTCCAGAATGATGACAAATGAACACACACATTGATACGATAGGATAAGATTGACCAAAATCATGACTAAAGGTTATTATTGACAAGACCAAATTCGAAAGTGAGACAAATGAAGAATGTAGAAGAAGGACTCGATGCTCGCAAATGATAAAAACCAAGTGCACGACATAGGGGAAATGTTAATGCGACGCAAAAACTCTAAAATAAGGCAATGCGCAAATGTTAAAGTATGATTCCGCAAGCATTGACCATTTTTAGACGTCTACATTTCGCCCCTCTTTGAGACAATGCGATTCTAAGCATTGTTTGAAAGAACAATAATGAAAATACCCCAGACAACAATAATGACATATGCATGCCCCCTCGAGGAATTGGTCGGAAACATCTAGAAAAGAGGCCAATTGATCGATAAGAATGATAGAAAATGATAGGAGCAAACAGACTGAAAATCGGGGATCAGATACACAAAGGACAAGCAATTGAAGGTGCAAAAGACCACGACCAGCATAAGATGGAGAGGGTGCACATCCATCTATGCACTGACAAAGATCTATAAATGAGACAAAGAGAGTGAAAAGAGATCATTTACACTAGCCAAAGAGGAGAATTTGTTGCTCTAGAAAAGGACGCTTGCAGAGAGATGGCAAACATTCCAATGGCAGATCACCTCGGAGAACGTGTATGCATGTATAGATGACCAAATGATGCGGGAGCAACGGTATGTATCTCAAAAACCCATATTGTCAATTTTATGAATTTGACTTGCTTGCGGGACATTGCGAGGCCCATAGAGAATGCAGAAAGTGACTTCTACGCCTGTGTGAGGGCATCCTGCACTTGTGTAGGGTATTCTACACTTGTGTAGGGTACACAGGCATAGGTCATAGCAAACAAGCGTAGTTGTGCACTGGGAACCCAAATTTGATCAAAAACAACATGCAAATGATCCAAAAAGGGGGAGAAGGGTAGGATAAGTCAAAATAGATTAGAAACACCCTGATTTGGATGTGAAACAAGGAAATACATCCCATAGGAGCAAACCCTAAAACTAACAAAATGTGCCCCAATTGTGATGCAGAGTCAACAGTATCCATTGATCACGTGGGAGAACTGACCTGACTACTTCATGTTATGACATAGACTCAGGAGCACAGATAGAGATACATTAGTAGGACTTGGTTTATACTATATCACATTCATGCCCAAGATTAGGGAAAACATAGGACTTCTTACCGCATTGGCAGAGTGATGGCATTCAGAGACTTCCTCGTTCCACCTAGCGACTGGAGAGGCGACGGTGACACTAGAGGATGTATGGCGTATCCTTCACATTCCTATCCATGGGGAGATGATATAGTATGATCTAGCAATGGGGAGAGATGCTTTGTGCAGATTATTTGAGTGTGACGTAGATGATCTGGATATTGTAGAGAGGGAGATTGGCTGGGAGACCATGGCATCAAAGTATGATCGGTGATATGTAGTGATAGCAGTGGTTATAGCATGCCTACTAGTAGGGGACAGACGAGGACATGGATTCCCTATTGGATGGGGAAGAGTTCTAGAGAGGATGGTGATAGAGGGGACTATGTACGCATGGGGACCATGTGTGTTGGCTATGCTATATTTTCAGTTGCATCAGATAGCATATCAGGGAGTTCAGACTTTGAGTTGTGGGGTCACACTGTTACAAGTATGGGCATTTGAGCACATATCCATATGTTGACCGATCACAGAGAGATAGGTATTACCACATTGACCATATGTTTACTGCTATGGGAGAGCACTGAGATAGGGTCCTTTCGGATACATATTGTATTGGCGACATGAGCTAGACAGATTGAGAGAGTTCACATGGAGGCCATATCTTGATTGCCCTGGATGGTCAGATGATAGTGATGTGCTACTATATTGCAGATAGGAGAGATACCTGATTGGGTGACCAGTGAATTGCCAGAGAGTGATTGAGATGTACCTGCCAGAGAGAGTCAGATGATAGTTTCGAGAGAGACAAGATGTACCGAGAGGGACTGCACACTTTGCCCGATCTCATAGAGAGATGAGTCAGTGGTGGAGGATGATTCAGCCACACATAGCATATGCTG
Organism: Cryptomeria japonica; assembly: GCF_030272615.1. Taxonomy (NCBI): domain Eukaryota; kingdom Viridiplantae; phylum Streptophyta; class Pinopsida; order Cupressales; family Cupressaceae; genus Cryptomeria; species Cryptomeria japonica. Next base: position 735,642,584 of record NC_081412.1, on the reverse strand, counting down.
ACTTCACACAGCTACAACAAAGATAGTGAGATTGGAGATCAGATGTGGTGGATGTCAGGATGACAGAGGAGTATGAGCGATGGTTTGCATGATGATAGCCAGTGCCATTGATAGATCCGGATATTCCAGTACCGAGGAGACAGGAGGACTTCCCACTCATTGGAGAGGAGGAGGGAGATGACGAGGATAGAGACGAGGATGAGGATGGAGAGGATGAGGGGGATGATGAGGAAAAAGATGATGAGGATGAAGATTATGAGCTAGATTCAGGCAATCAGGAGTCATTGGAGGATATACCCATAGAGCCAGAGACAGATAGGATAGAGGAGATGGAGATGTGCAGGGCTACCATAGAGAGTCAGCAAGATCACATTGCGACATTAGAGAAACAAAATACTATCTTGAGGATAGAGCAAGATCAGTTCAGAGCAGAGATAGCTAGATTGGCAGTGGCTCGAGATACCATGATAGCCCAGGCACAACAAGAAGGGCAAAGAGTCACTGAGTATATTGGGTCAATTAGGGATGCCAATGCATGTTAGATGGCATAGATGTTGGTAGAGACCGGAGAGGAGATACACCACTGGAGGACACTATAGGAGAGTGCAGTTCCACCAGAGTAGAGAGCATTGTCATATCAGGCACGAACAAGGACAAAGAGCAGGCCACGGTCTCGGAGGTCAGTGAGCAGCATGGGGGTGAGTGGACCTATGAGACCACCATAGCTAGGACCAGGGATAGGAGGGACATCATCCTTGAGACATGGCAGGGATGAGGAGGACAAAGGGAGCACCCAGTGATAGAGGCACATGCTCCTTACGATAGAGACATATGTAGTGTGACATTATGTATTCAGCCTGCGGGCTATACTGAGGACAGACAATCCAATTTTGTACTCTGATATTATTTTGATATATGATATCATATGCAGCTATTGGGATGTAATGTGTTATGGCTTATGATTATTTTCCATGTGTGGATGGCTTATGTACTATTTATGTACCATTGTGGAACATGTATGGATATATTTTGATGTGTTTTTTTTTTTGATGCATTTATAATATGAAATGGATAAAATGCTTGATATAATGCAAATGTACTAATCAATGAATGCAGGATGTCGCTTATGTTTTTTGAGATCAGAGCACTAAACCAGACTGACTGCCCAAACTGACAGAAGAAATGTTAGTAGGAAGATATTAGATAGAGGACAGGTAGAGATGAAGAAAAACTTGCTTTCACCAATGCACTTTGTAGGTGAGAACCTTTATTTAATGTAGCAAACCAGATGCAGAGCATCATGGCATTAAAAGCCAGAGCTGAAACGCAACCCCTTTTGCAAAAGACAAACACATCGCACACAAGGAATGAGTGAAGCATCCTAGGGTGCATACATCAAGAGTCAATGTATGTACGATGTTTACAAAGAGAACGTACTTATCACAGACACCCAATGATATAGCTGCCCCAGTTTGTGACAAACATTCCACAAACAGAAAACACCACAAAAAAAGGACCATGAACCATCCTGGTCACTCTAAATCACTCAGTGACATCATCAAGCAACATAGGAACATGATCAAAGATAAATTAATAAATGATAAGACTCGCTAATTCCAACAAGTCAAACAAACATCTTGATCTTCATTGTCAAAAGTTGAAAGTGTTGATAGGACGATCATGTTGTCTAGTTTCAGGACATGCGGTACCCCATCTAAGACAAGAAACAGTCTAGTTTTGAGTATACCACACGCTGTATAAGACCCATGATAATGTGACAAGGAAAGATAATGTTGATGCTAATGTTTGATTGATAAGACAATGTTGATCAGTTTGAATGTTTGAATGCTTGGTTGAACAGTTCATCTGTGAATGCGTGATTTCATTAAAGCACAATGTTTGAAGCGAGTGTCATTGGAGGTATGCTCAGCGATCTGTCTATGCACAAAGGGATCATTTATTGACAAAATGCAGAATGCCAAAGAAATTGTTTTTGGATTTTGATGCTTTTCACTTTTTAGGAATTGCGAGTTTTTACAATTTTTTTTTGTTCAATTTTTAGGACATTATTTGACTTTTTAGGGATTTTTTTAAGGACATTATTTGATTTTTTTGGATTTTTTGAGGACATTATTTGATTTTTTTGGATTTTTTCAGGACATTATTTGATTGTTTTTTGAGATTATTTCAGGACATTTTTTATTTTTTTTGAGATTATTTCAGGACTTTTTGCAATTCGAAAGTTCTAGTGATTGATCATGACAAGGGGCATGCACCCAATGCACATTTGAAAGACATATATAGAGACCAAGACCAAAAAAATTGCACAAGAAACTGGAGTATGCAAGACAATGATGTTGACCAATCACAGGCTTGGAACAGAACATTAGGTCAGGACAAGGATAGGTGCGATAAACCTGCAGAGAAAAATCATAGCTAGAGGTCATGATAGATGACGGAGCAATGATATTGTTACACATGGCGCCTATTTGCCAGGTTTTCACCATGGTACTTGCCCAAAGCACCTGTTTGCTAGGTTTCCACCATGGTACTTGCCCAAAGCGCCTATTTGCCAGGTTTTCACTAGAGGGCGAATCATTTGTCTTGACTTTTTATTTGTTCTTTTTCTCTTTTTTTTTTTCACTTTTTTCACTTTTTTTTTTTTTTTGCATTTTTTGAACTTTTTTGATTTTTTTGTATTTTTTTAGCTTTTTTGATTTTTTTGTATTTTTTTTCAGGATCATATGGGAAGAACTTCTTATAGAAAATTATGCCCAGTACTTGTGAAGGTGCATACTATTGATTGGATCTGACAAAGGTTCACCTTCTGGGGTGGCAAGCTGATATGCCCCCGAGCCATAGGCTATAGTAACTATGAAAGGCCCAACCCAATTAGGTTCAAACTTGCCTTTGATGATGTCAGTAGATTGTGCATTCTTGGGGTTTACCTTTAAAACCATATCTCCCACTTTGAAGTGTCTCCCTTTGACTTTCTTATTATAAGAGCGACGGAGATGGTTTTGATATGCTTGCAAATGTGTCAGGGCTGTCTGACGTTTCTCATCTAACATCTCAAGCTAATGCAACTGAGAGACTCTGTGTGTCTCATCATCAATTAGATGTTGCAAGGAAACATGCAAAGAAGGAATCTCCACTTCCAAGGGTAAAATGTCTTCCCCACCATACAACAAGGAATAAGGTGTTGCACCAGTAGGTGTGCGGATAGAAGTGCGATAAGCTCATAGTGTTGGATTCAACTGTACATGCCAATCTCGACTAGTGTCATTGACAACCTTTTTTAGGATCTTGATAATGGTTTTATTTGATGCTTCGGCCTGACCATTACCTTGTGGATAGTATGGACTGGAGAAATGGTGTTGGATGTGAAACTTTTCATAGAGTTTCTTGACATCTTTGTTCTTGAAGGGATGGCCATTATCTGTGACTATGGCAAGGGGAATGCCATATTTGCATATGATATAATTCAATAGGAATTTTGAAATTTGCACACCAGTGATATAGGTCATGGGGATAGCCTCGATCCACTTTGTAAAATACTCTGTGGCTGTAATGATAAACTTATGTCCATTTGTAGATGTTGGGTGAATCTTGCCAATAAGATCCAATCCCCATTGAGAAAAAGGCCACGACAATATGACAAAATGAAGTTCTTGGGCTGGTGCATGAATGTAATTTCCATGGATTTGGCATTTGTAGCACTTCTTGACAAAATCATGAACATCTTTTTCTAGAGTGGGCCAATAATACCCAGCACGAATCAAATTTTTGGCTAAGCTCAGACCATTGAAATGGCCCCCACATATACCATCATGAACCTCACGTAAATCCATTTGTGCTTTGTCAGAATCCAAACACCTGAGGAGGGTATGGTCAAAGGAACAACGGTAAAGGGTATCAACAATGATGACATATTTGGCTATCTATCGAATGAAGGCTCGGCATTGGTTAGAAGAAAGATTAAGTGGTAAGGTTTGGGATTTCAAATATTGATAGACATCATTGTACCATGGGGAGTTAGGACCAACAAGAACACACATCACATCTGCTGTAATAATTTCAAAAGAAGGGACAAGCAACTATTCAACCAAAAATTCACATCTGTCCATATTGTGGGGCAGATTTATCATGGAAGCAATAGTGGCCATCGCATCTGCCGACTTGTTTTGAATTCTAGGAACTTGACTGAAATGGATAGCCATAAATTTTGTCTTGAAGAAATCTACCATGTGTTTGTAAGGAATAAGCTTTTCATCTTTTGTTTTGTAGTCATCATTCACCTGATGGATGACTAACTGGGAATCTCCATAGACTTGCAAATGTGTGATATTCCAGTGGACTGCTACTCAAAGTCCTGTGACTAGAGCTTCATATTCAGCAATGTTATTGGTACAATGGAAAGTTATTCTGTAGGATTTAGGAATAGCATCATCTTGAGGGGTGATAAACAATATACCTGCTCTAGACCCGAACTTGGTATGAGATCCATCAAAATATAACTTCCATTCATTAGAAGACGTGAGAGCAAAGATTGATTCATTCGAAAAATTTGTCAACATGGGATGATCATCATAAATAGGAGCCTCTGCAAGTTGATCCACTATGACTTGTCCTTTTATCGCCTTTCACTCCATGTATGCAATATCAAACTCACTGAGGATCATAACCCACTTTGTTAGGTGACCTATCAATGCTACCCTACTAAGCAAGTACTTCAAGGGATCAATTTTTGCAACTAACAATGTTTGATGATTTAACATATAGTGTCAAAGCTTCTGTGTTGCAAAGACCACTGCTAAGCATGCCCGTTCAATAGTGGAATAATTCATCTCATAGCCTACTAGTGTCTGGCTAATATAATAAATAGCCCGTTCTTTGCCTTTCTCATCTTGTTGGGCTAAGAGAACTCCTAGTGCCATTTTAGTGGTAGAAATATACAATATGAATGGCTTTCCATCTATAGGAGGCATCAAAATAGGTGGCGATAGTAGATAATCCTTGAGAGTTTGAAATGTTGATTGACATTGCTCAGTCCATTTAAAAGCAACTCCTTTATGCAATAAATGCTGGAAGAAATGACATTTGTCTGCTAATTAAGCTATAAACCAGTGGATTGATTGTAGCTTTCCTTGCAGACTTCTTAGTTGATGGAGATTGGAAGGAGGAGGCATATCCATTATTGCTTTAACCTTGGCAGGGTCGACTTCAATGCCTCTGTGAGAAACAATGTACCCTAGTAATTTACTGGCTTTGACACCAAAGACACACTTCTTTGGATTGAGTCTGAGCTTATAAGTCTCCATTCAGTCAAAGATTGGGCCGAGGATGGCTAGATGACTATCTCTTGTGACAGATTTGCATAATAAGTCATCAACATAGTCTTCCATCAAAGTATGCATGAAATCATGGAAAATTGTCATCATAGCTCTTTGGTATGTTGCTCCAGCATTTTTAAGACCAAAGGGCATCACATTCCAATAGTAAGTACCCCAAGCACATGTGAATGCAGTCTTATGTTGATCTTCAGGAGCAATGCGAATTTGGTTATAGCTGAAGAAACCATCCATCAATGAGAGCATCTCATATCTAGTAGTCATGTCAACTATGATGTCTATATTTGGCAGTGGAAAATTATCTTTAGGGCATGCTTTATTGAGATCCCTAAAATCCATACAAATTCTGATGCCCCCAGTTACTTTGCTAACTGGTACCAAATTTGAAATCCAGTCTGCATAATCAATGGGTCTGATAAAGCCCACGTCTAGTAATTTTTTTAGTTCTACTTTGACCAAGAGAGCCACCTGGGGATGCATCTTTCTGAGTTTCTGTTTGATAGGCTTGGCATCTAATTTCAATGGTAAGTGATGAAGGACTAATTCTGGATCAAGGTCGGGCATATCTACATAGGACCATGCAAAACTGATCTTCTTCTCAAGAAAGAAATTGACAAAATCTATCTTTTCCTATTTTGATAAAGAAGTAGCAAAATGAATGACCTTAGGGTTGTCAGGTGTACCCAAATTTATCTCTTCAGTCATTTCCACAAGCAATGTTGATTTATTCTGACTTGATAGGGGTATGTCCAATCTCCCACCTTTGGGCACCTCAGAGAGGTTTTCACCCGTAGGTACGTCTTTTATTTTTACTTTTTCATGATTAGAGAGTGCCTTACGGTTTTCACTCAAAGACCTATCTTTTTGATTTTGTACTTTTTCTTTTCTTTTTTTAGTTTGATGACTAGAAGATGGAGTTGACTCCCCAAAATATGCTGTGGAATCTAGATCAATTGTAAATCCTACCTTATGATCACCTTGTGGTATGCCTTCCCGTAGTCCAAGGAATTCTGCAATTGCTTCATCATTTTGAAAACAATTCAATGTGAGTGGTTCTTGTTGGTCATGTTGGATAAGCTGAGGATAGACAAGGGGCATGTCATCATCAGTTTTAAGGAGAGAAAGGGCTGAGATGGTAAAGATATAAATGTCTATGGTATCACTGTTTGAACTATTTGTATCTAATTTAGAGCTTGGGTCCTAGAATGACTCTATCCAAGCATTAGGACGTGTTTTAGGAGGGGAAGTTATTTCATGTTTTTCTTGCATGGGCAAATCATCAGGGTCAAGGAAAACATTGTCAAGGGCATAGGAGCTAGAGGAAAAGGAACTCCATTCCCATTCATTGGAATCAGTTTTGGGTTGGATATCCTCAGGTGTTGTTTCATCATTAGACTCATGCCCCTTTCCACACGTGGTCACTTTGGTAGACGAGGGTCCAATTCACAATGGTACAAAACCTAACCCTACAGTTGGAGGTCACATCTTGGGTATAATAGGTTCTAGCCTTCCTTTTTTGGTAGAGCCCAAGCCACTACAACCATCATATCCTTTCTTCTACAGCATAGTAAATCCTTTGTTGTATCGCTCCACCGGCAACCTGATAGGTGGTGTCTCAGTTGGATCCTTATAAAGCCAATCTATGACATCATCATCTAAAGTTTCTTTGTCAAGTTCACCCCATCTTGTAAATATAGTGGGGGCTGATATTGAATGACTATTTTAGGTTCCTTTTGCAACAAATGTGGTTTGCCATATGATTTTGGAGATATTGGTAAATTCTCGATGAGGAATGTTTGAGCCATTGAATACTCTCCACATCCTTGGTCCTGTATTTTCAATTTTCCTTTGACAACATCTAACAATTCATTAGGATCCATATAACTATGAGAGTGGGCCTCTCTATTGACTGGGACTTGTTGCTGTGGGGAATCTTTTAGGTTGGCACAAAATTGAAATGGATTAGGATCTCCTAGAATTGTTATCTCAGTCCCATTGTAAGGATATTTTAAACATTGATGATAAGTGGATGGAACTGCTTTCATTGCGTGAATCCATGGATGGCCAAGAATCATATTATAGTGGAGATCAAGGTCAAGGACCTACAGGAAAATGTTTTCTGTCACTATACCAACTCTGATAGGTAATGAAATGATCCCTTTAGATGGGCGCTCAGCATCATCATATGCTTTGATTGTAATTATTTTGGAAGAATCAATGTCATTTTCTATATAACCAAGACCAATGACCACTCTCAAGGTACAAATATTAAGACCCACTCCGCCATCTATCAAGACTCGTCAGATTTTGCAATTATAGACAAAGACTTCAAGATGTAAAAGATCATTATGAGGGAGCTTATTAGGTGAAATGTCGTTATCAGAAAATGCAACATGTTGGGAAACAACTAGATGTCCTATTCGAGCTTGAAATTGGTCAACATCAATGTCTGTTGGGACAGTGGACTCAATTAAAGCTTTATCTAGGACTGCGCGATGCATAGGGGACATTTTCAACAATTCAAGAATTGATATTTGTGCAGGTGTCTTCCCCAGATGATCTAGGAGATTATATTGACTTGTAGAAGTTGATTTGGGAGGAACTACAGGAGCTCCTTTCAGGACTATTTTGGATGGACAAGTGGTGACTGCGTAAGAAGGATCTTGTCCCTTTATTCTTAGGGTGGAAACATACTCATTTGATGCTCAAAAACAATTGATGACATTGTTATAACCAGTATTTGCATAATTTGATGTTTGGGTAGAGTTTGAAGAAGATGTTTTACCCTTGTCATGATCAAGCAAAGGAGTTTTGAAAATTGTATGATTAGTGCTAGAGGTTGCATTGGGCAGATCTACCTCAATTACTCCTTGCTCTAACAAGTCTTGAATCATATGTTTCAATTGAAAACATGATGCAATTTTATTTCCTTTTGACCGATGGTATTCACAATAGGCATTATCATTCCACCAATGTGGCTTTACCAATGGTTCTGCCTTGATATCTGGTAACTTGATAAATTTTTCTTGTATTAATTGTTTCATTACTGACTCAATAGGCTCTCCCAATGGTATAAATTGTCGAGGAGGCCCATCCCTTGATCAAAAAGGTTTTCATTGCTGGTTTTGTTGCTGACCTTGTTGTTGATTATATTTTTGAGTGTATGGTTGAGTATGTTGTTGGTATTGTGGCTATTGAGTAACATTGCTTGCTGGTGTTTGATTTTTTTCCATAGTTGACATATTAGGAGCACTCAATTTCTTTATTGTGAACAGGGTTTGATTTGCATTCACCGCTCTTGCGTCAACAACTCCATCATTAGTGACATTCTTGTTCTTGTACCAAAATCTATTTTTGTGTCCTGAATTGTTTGTGTTGTCACTGTCTTTGTTGAGCTTAATGATTCCCTTAGCTACAAGAGCAGTTTCAATGTTCATCCCTTTCTTAATGAGTTTCTCAATAGTACTGGGACTTTTCAATTTAACTTCATACATCATTTCTGGGACCAAATTTTGAATAAACAAGTTCACTTGTTGTTCTTCAGGTATATCTAGGGAAGAATGACTATACAAGCTTCACCATCGTTGCAAGAAAGTCACTAATGGTTCACCTTGCTTTTGCTTGGTGTTGCATAAATCTGACATGGTCACGTCACTGTCAATGTTAAATGCAAAGTGAGATATAAACTTTTGAGCCAATTCCGACCAAGTCTTTATATTTCCTGGCAGATGCGAATACCAATCCATGGCTTGTCCCGTGAGACTTCATGCAAATAAGCGCATTAAATATGTTTCCTCATAACTCACTTCAGCACACGCCATGAAAAATGCTCTAATGTGATCTTTTGGATTGCCATTCCCTTTATATTTCTCAAAATTAGGTGCCTCAAAATGCTTAGGGAAGGGAGGCATGTATAAGCTCTTGTCAAATGTATTAGGACATAAATCTTGATCTGTGTACAACTTCTTTGTTCCTTTGGTTTCCAATGTGTTGACTTGTCATCGCAACTTCTCAAGTTGTTGTGCAATTGTGTCACATTTTGGAGGTCCATCATTAATCCTGGTGGGTACTCTTTGTCGATACATCGTGTTTCTGATCGGTTGTTGATGCTCTGAAATTGCCATCTTTGGTGTCTCCGTCATATAATGTTCTTGGTACACCTCTTGTTGTTGTGGTTGTGCCATGCCTTGATATTGACCTTGTTGCTATGCTTCTTGTGGTGGAATCATCGTTTGTAGCCTAGGTTGATATTGCAATTGAGGGTGTTGTTGATTGCATAGGCGTCAATTGTGGTTGTGAAGTATGATAGCTTGTTTGTCTTGGCACATATTGAGGCACATGTTGTTGTTGATGCTGACAAATCAGAATTTGCTGGCTTTGTGCCAATTGTTGTTGTCTCGGTGTAAATACCATCATTTGCAAAAAACTTTGTTTGGGAGGTTTTTGTTGTTTCTCCTTAAGATGGGGTATGGCACTTGCACTAACTTGTTGTGTTGTTCGTCCAATCCATTGTGGTGGTTGCAAGTTTGTATTAACTTGTAATGGTGCAGAGAGCGCTGCAACCTGTTGTCAAATGTGGTATTGTTGTTGTTGTGCATTGTTTGTTTGCACATTCGATTGTACCTTTTGTGTATTACTCAATTGTTGCAACATTTGCTGTTGGTGCAAACCACTATCTGTAGCTCTTTGTGTCGCCATTATCAAAGGATCTGTCACAATAGTTTGCACAACAGGTACTTGAGTGTTTGGCAAATATATTGAACTTAATGGGACATAGGAACTTTGTTGCATTATGGAGTTATTTTGGACATTGGTGAGATCAGGCATTCCAGTCATAAAGCTTTCTTGCATCTTAGATTTTGATCCAATTTTATGCATGTGAGGGACCACTTCTTGTTGAGGGACAACTGTCAATATTTGTGTGGTCCTCATTTGATCTTGTGTTATAGGTGTTGTGTTAAATAATGGATTATTTATTGTCTCAAATGGTGACTTTTGAGGAATAGTCATTGTCAATGCATTTGAAGCACATTTACTCATCAAGGTAGGTTGAGTTTCTTTTTGCACATTTTCTTCATTTGGATGCGGAGAGAAACTTAAGAGCTCACCGCCTTGTTGTTTTTGCACATTGATTTGCTCACTTGAAGAGGTCACATTACTCATCATGTCAAGATATTTTTGTGGGAACATCTTAAAGACCTTGTTCAAGAATTTATCCATCTTTTTTGTCATCTTAGGATCTTTAAGGAACATATCAACATCATCAGAAGCATCAGAATCTGATGTAGAATCTGGTAAAACATTTGGATTTGTCTCCTGTTGAATGCCTTGATCTGAACCAAATCCTTGTGAAAGAGTTTGTTCCTCATATAATGTTTGAGTTTGAATGTCATGTTGCAGGTTTGGTTGATTCCAATCAAAAGGTGCATTTCCTCTTGGTGTTGGTGGAACACTCCCATGTCCCGGTTTCATGGGTACAAATACTGGTTCATATAATGGAGGTGGTCCAAGTTGAACCATTCCATATGGTGGTAATGATGTGTTTGACAAAGCTTCAATTTGTACTATTTGACTAGTTTGAAACTGTGAATTTGATATGTTGTCAATGGGTTGATATGTTGGTTCACCCATCTTCTTAGATTTTGACCTTGTTTCAATAGGCATGTCACTATGCAAATGCAATTATTTTGGAATTTTGCAAGGATAATTTATGGTATGCAACTAAATGCAAACTAAATAGATGAGAATGCAATCTATAGCAAGAAGGCAACCTATGTTTTTGGTTGTTTTTCAAGATTTTGACAAACTTTTTTGGAATGCAAATCTAAAAGAGACCCTTAGGAAATTGAAATTATGTCTAGACCTCAAAGGACAAAAGGACCAAGTGACAAAAGGAAAAAATGACAATGTCTCCCCTATATGCTTGGATACTAAGCTAGGTTTGATGAAATGACATTGATGACAAAAGACAAAAGTTTGATAAGGTCTAGACTTCCTAACAATGACTTAGGGTTTATTCAAAGATTTGGATTACTCAAGTATGACAAAACCTAGTTTTGACACTATATGCAAAGGGACAATTACTATGCAAATGACCCTAATATGATATGATAATGACCTAAGCTTAATGAAGAGACCTAGGGTATGCAAATGTGACCCAGTGATATGAGGACAAAGATGCAAATGCAAATGTATGACAATGGCAACCTAAGACAAAACCTAAGGTTGAATTATGAAATGGTATTACTCTAATGCAAGAAGACACATGCAAATGAATGACCCTTATTGATATGCAAAGGAGTATGACCTAGATGAAACCTAACCTTGGTAGTTGACAATGAATTTGCAAAATGCAAACCTAGGATGAACCTAAATCTAAGTGACATGAATGTTGAGACAAGATTTTGAAAAATGTTTGACAACCATGTTTGAAGGTGTTTTGAACTTTGTTGAATGAAATACTCTTGTGTTTAACCTTGTTTTGAATCAACTTATCTTGTTTTTGAAATGAGACACAAATCAACTTTTGACAAGCAAATAAGACAAGATATTTTAACTTAGACTCAAAACAATCATGCTCATTCACACATTTCTTATGGTAGGTAAGGACATTAGGTACTTGAGAGGTAGACTCGTTATGAGATTCAAGGAGAATACATAGAGGCTTGACCCCACGGGCTCCCCTCCATGACACTCACTTCTCAGGGCAGCCAAGCATCAGTCCCCATGGAAATCTCCCCATGGCGAACTTAGTATCTCTTCCAAGTATCTAAACTCCTCCTTCTCAAGCAACTAGAAGGATTTTTGGCCTCTAAATACAAGGTGTTTAGTAAGGATTTCTGTTAAGCGTTACTCCTTGGTGTCACGCAAGTGTGATTGAGACATAAGCCCACCGAGATACCAAACAAATGTAGTTGTGCAAGCATGATTTAGATCATGAGGCCCTACTTAGATATTGATATGAGAAAGAGTCCAAGGGTAATCACTTCCCAAGCAACTACAATTCCCATGTAACCCTTCCTTCAAAGCTTTCACCCATCAGGTATTTATTTATAGTGAGTTAGAATGCCAAGGTACTCTGGTTGTGCTCACTTGGTTCATTCCCTTCTCACGATTGTCACTCAAAAGAAAGAAAATGGTCGGAAAGGCAAGCCCTCTAAAGGTAACAAAGAATCCAAAACATGAGAATGGTATCGAAGATCTGGATTTCTGATCACCCTAAGAAGGATGAGAGCATACTCTCCTACTCTAATGTCAAACTCGACAATCAAAGCAAACACATTCTCATTCCATCCTACTTAGCAAACATACTAGGTGCCTAATTATGAATCACAAACACAAAGTTCGGTTGGAATACAAGGCAACCTGCAAAATCACTAAGTTAGAAGTTTGATTTGTTTGGTCTTTGACTAGCAAACCTATATAAGATTTGTTAGTAGTTTCATTTTCATTCTTCATCACACGTAATGCCAAGGTTTTCCACAAAGAATTAGTACCAAAGAAAACCAAAATGCAAGAACAAAATGCCAAACAAAGTAATTTGCAAGCAAAAACACTGATTTTCACCTCTATTTTTGGCCTTACACAGGCGCAGAATGTCTTGACACAAGCGCAGAATGCATTGACACAGGCGCAAAATGAATTGACACAGGCACAGATCCCTCTGACATAGGCACAAATCCCTTTGACACAGGCACAGAAGTGCTTACACAAGCACATATCCCTTTGACAAAGGCGCATAAGTGCCTAGAAAGCCCTGAGTTGCCCTATTTCTTGGGCTTTTACCTACAAATCAGCTCAAAAGGCACTCAAAACATGGTTAGATGGTTAGTTCATGTTAGGTTCACCAAAAAATGTAGATAGGAATTTGGAAATCATCAAAGCAAGTAACAAATTAGACTAGTTCAATTACAAAAAACTAAAATGCAGTGACAAATCCTAATTACATTCAATAGAGATGCATAAAAAACAAGACATTCAATTCAAATGCAAACCATCACAAATGTGAATATCTCCTCCAGAAATCTCCATTGTCCTTCTTTCTCCTTCAAATTACTTTGTTTTGTGGATCTCACCTTCAAGTGCATAAGTATAATATGAAAGAAAGATTGACAAGATGAGACGACAACATAAGGGTACTAGAAGCGTGATTGATTCGACCTTATGATTGAAGAAATTCATCCAATTTATAGAAAAATTGGAGAAAAGACCAAATTAGCATGAAAGTGATTTGAATTGAAATTCAAATCAAGAATACAAAAATTTTGACAAGTGTATGACAAATTGCTATGCAAGGATTTATGACAAGAATTTGAAATAGAAATAGACATTTAGGAATTTAGGAGAAATTAGAAAATTAGGTTAGAAATGATGACTTGGAAATTAGGAAATTGATGAAAATTAGGTAAATTAATTATTGATTTCTCATTCATTAATTAATTTACAATAAGAGGAGGAATTAATTAGCCAATTAAATAAACATTTAATTGTGACAAGAAGACTTAGGATAAATAAATCATTTAACCTAGAGGGAGAAATGACAAACAAGGTTAAATGAATAAATCATGAAACCCTAGAAGATGAATTAGAAATGCAAGGACGACAATTAGGTCTTGATGTAGGATCGATTTGATGTCGATTCGATCATGATTTTGAATTGATAAATGATTTGATTGATAAATGCACCAATTGACGAGGAACAATGACAAATTGATCCAAATTGACATGATTGAGAAAGACGACGATCGATGACAAATCGATTGCAAAATGACAAGATTGACAAGAGGACAAGGATCGATATCGAATCGATCACAAGATGACAAGATTGAAAAGAGGACAAAACCCTAATTCTATCATCGAGTAGGATCGATGATGTCCAGAATGATGACAAATGAACACGCACATTGATACGATAGGATAAGATTGACCAAAATCATGACTGAAGGTTATTATCGACAAGAACAAATTTGAAAGTGAGACAAATGAAGAATGCAGAAGAAGGACTAGATGCTCGCAAATGATAAAAACCAAGTGCGCGACATAGGAGAAATGTTAATGTGATGCAAAAATCCTAAAATAAGGCAATGCACAAATGTTAAAGTATGATTCCGCAAGCATTGACCATTTTTAGATGTCTACAATTATAATTATCATCAAGCCAACAAAGATAACCTGATGAAATCTTAGGAAAGATCGATATAAAAAGGGATGGTATTATTGAAAACAGTAGTGAAACTTCAAAAGAATGTAAGGATGGAACAAGTGAATCCAGTGAAACTACTATCCCTAAATACAGCCCCCCACATAGAAAAAGAGTTGATCAACGCTTCACAAGTTTTCATAATCATTTATATGAAAAAGGAAGTATAGAAAGAAATAGAGGACATCATAATGAACACAAAAGAGGTGGTTGGAGAAAAGATACGCATTATAGGGAAGAAAATGACTATGATGGCACTAGACAAATGAACAATAATGGAAACAATGGTGGAAATAATGGTGGCAATAATAATGGCAATCATGGGATTGGTAATAGTGGAAACAAAAGTAATTATAATAATAATGGAGGTAATAATGGAAACAATAATAACAATGGAGGTAACAATGGTGGTAATAATAATTAGGGAGGAAATGGAAATAACAAAAATAATAACGTTGGAAATATAAATTCATAGAATAATAATCAAGGATAGAAATAGTCTATGATTCTTGAAAGATACAGACAACTAGATTTCATTGGAATTATTGGTTATCGAAATCAAATCCCAAATGATTTAAGTTTGGCTATTCCCAAATTCTTAGGAAATGGAGCAGATTCTGCAGAACAACGTGCACTTAATATAAAAAAAATTATTGAATAATATGAGGTTCCTCATGAAGATATTTTCATGAAATTGTTTATTCAGTCCCTAACAAAAGATGCAGGAGAGTGGTATTGAAGCCTTGCTGATGCAAGTATTGGAAGTTGGCAAGAGTTTGTTACTCTATTCTTGGAGGAATTTGGAGATCACAATCATCCTTCATTTGCATCCCATGAGTTAAAAAGTATAAAAAAGAATCAAAATGAATTAGTTGTTGAATTCAATAAGAGGTTTAATAAAGTGTTGAATAGAATACCTAAGAATATTAGACCTATTGATTCTTTTTTGATTAACTTTTACATGAGTGCCTTTGACAACAAAACTCATTATTAGATCTTATCTCATAGGCCTGATACTTTACAACAAGCTTTGAAAATAGCTATTACCATTGAAAATAACATGAGAGTTGTTGGGAAAGTGGGTTAGAGAGACGATCCAAAGTTATACAATTCCAAGGCTCCTAAGAATGAACTTACTTAGATCATGGACATGCTTAAGGACATAAGGGGTAAGCAAAATCCCAATGATAAACCACCATACAAAAACAATAAGAAAATGAATTATAATAGGCCAAGGTTACATGGCATGCCATATAACACAAATTGGAAGGATGGAAAGCCAATAAAGCCTAATGCAAGCAAAGAGACTCCTGATCCATTAAAGAAAGCCACAAACTTTGTAGATGAGTATCCATGGTGTGATGTGTGTAATCTATCTCATATTGTAGAATAGTGTATATTGCCCAGGGCTTGATAGAAGGGGAAGATCAAAATGAGGATTATGAACCAACTGTGAATTCCCTTTCATCTGATCCATATTGGGGAAAAGATGAGGATTCATCTAAGGAGGAGAAAAATTCTGATGTGCATCAAAGAAGGAAGAATTTGCAATATAGTATACAACAGGTCTTTTCTGATGATGATGAAGATACCCATGCCTTGATAAAATTGTTTCAAGAGGAAGAAGCACCTTCTTTGAGAAACTTGACTGAAGAGGAGAAGAAAGCTTTCACTATTGTAGTTGTAGAACAAGTGAAAAACAATTATTAGCTGAGAAATAGGAATGTCAAGAATGAGCATAGTAAGCCAGTAGGTATTTTTGCCAAGGTCACAAAATCAAATGGGACCAAGAATGACACAGCCAAGGGCAAAGATACAAGTTCCAAGAAAGGGAAAGAACTAGAATAGACTAAACAAATGGAAATGCCAGAGCTCATTAAGAACATGGAAAAGAAACAAGTAAGCCTAATTCAAACTGTAACTCATTCATGTCTCAAGCGCTATCCCAGGTGAAGATATCTATGCCTTTGTTAGAAATAATGAAATTTCCAGATTACAAGAATGAGACTTTGGAAATCATATCAAATGTGGGTGATGCCAATAAGGAAAATCCTAAATCAAAAGAAGATCCTCCTATGGTGTATCTTGGCATGTCTATTACCAAAAATCTCACTCAGCTAGATCCCTTCTATTTAACATTATTGATAAACACAAAAATGCTAAACAATTGCATGATAGATTCAGGAGCAGTAGTAAATATCATACCAGAGGACATCATGAAGGAATTGGGAATGCGTTTTGATACACCTTATGGTAAATGCTACGCCATGGACAATAGGTCAGTTCATGTAGTAGGAATTATGAAAGACGTTGAGTTCAGATTCCCAGCCTGTCCAGACACTGTATAAAAGACAGATATCACAATTGTACAAGTGCCTGCGAACTATGGGATGTTGATGTCGAAACAATGGTTAAATTTGGTTGGTGGACATGTCTAGCTTGACTTATCATATGCCACTATTCCAGTAAAAGGGACAGAGGTGAGGATAAATAGAGAATCAAGATCCCCCTACCTCATAGAAGAGGTTGATCCTGATGAAATGACTTGCTTTTGCCACTCAGATATGGACAACTTTCAGATAAGTATTTCTAAACCTTTAAAAGTTGATAAAATTACAGAAATGGTTAAACAGAGTCAAAATTTAATTTGGAAATTGTATTTTGATGGTGCCTATAGTAAGGATGGAAATGGAGCAAGAGTTGTACTTATCTCACCTAATGGAAAATCTTTTAAATACTCTTTCTTGTTACTTTTTGAGTGTACTAATAATATTGTTGAATATGAGGCTCTTTTGTTAGGACTTAAAATAGAAAATAAACATGGCATTAAGTTAGTAATAGTTTATGGTGATTCAGAATTAGTTGTTTCACAAGTTAGAGGCAAATTTGCTACAAAAAATACAAAACTAAGAAGCTACAGGAATGAGATTTGGGATCACATTGAACTTTTTGATGCTTTCTCCATAAATTAGATTGAAAGGGCAAATAAAATTTTGGCTGACTTTATGGCTAACCTAGAAATTAAACATAATAATATCCCTTTTGATGATATTACCCAAGTAGAAATGAAGACCAAGCCATCAGTCCCTGACAATATAAAGAGTTGGTAAGTATTTGAT
Organism: Cryptomeria japonica; assembly: GCF_030272615.1. Lineage (NCBI taxonomy): Eukaryota > Viridiplantae > Streptophyta > Pinopsida > Cupressales > Cupressaceae > Cryptomeria > Cryptomeria japonica. The sequence goes on along the minus strand of NC_081412.1, from coordinate 735,624,915 downwards.
GATGACAGGGATTTGCTAAATTTTTTGTTTTGTGAGGATCGGTATGAGCACTAACTGATTGATTGGAATGGACTCATGGAGGAAATTAATGGTAGAGGGATTGTACTTGGGCAAGAGGTGTTGTAGCTAAAAACAAATAAAATTCCAAAAGGATTGACAAAGCTTGAAAGAATGTTTGAAGATAAAAATGTAATGAATTTCAGACCTAATTCAGGAGGATGTGAGGATGTTGAAAAAATAAACCTGGGGAGTGAAAGCAATCCAAGAGAAGTATATATTATAAAAATGCTCACACCAAAAATCAGAACAATATTGATTAATTTTCTAAGGAAGTACATGCATGTTTTCACTTGGTCATATGATGACCTTAAAGCATACAGGGAAGACTTGTTCTAGCATGAAATACCCTTGAAGCTTGATGTGAAGCCTTTTAGATAGAAGCAAAGGCCAATCAATCCTACTTTGACTCCCAAGATGAAAGAAGAATTGATGAAAATGAGAAATGTTGGTATTATTCAGCCCATAAGGAATTCAACATGGGTGTCAAATTTGGTCCTAGTCAGAAAGAAGAATTGTGATGTCAGATTGTGTGTGGACTTTAGGAATTTAAATGTTTCATCTTTAAGAGATAATTATGCTTTACCTAACATGGAGGCTCTTTTGCAAAAGGTCACTGGAAACAAATTATTATCTATGATGGATGGTTTCTCAGGGTATAATCAAGTCAAAGTTAGGGAAGAAGAAAAATTCAAAACTGCTATCACCATACCCTGGGGTACCTATGTCTATGCTAGGATGTTTTTTGGACTGACAAATGCAGGAGCCACATTCTAGAGGGCTATGGATGTAGCCTTTGAAGGGTTGATTGATTACATTTTGGTAGTTTATCAGGATGATATGACTGCTTATTCTAAAAAGGTAGAGGACCATTGCAATGACCTAGAAAAAATCTTTATTAGAGCATTAGAATATGGTATATCTTTAAATCCCAAAAAGTGTCATTTTGGAGTTACTGAAGGGAAATTGCTAGGTCATATTGTCTCAAAATATGGTGTGATAATTGATCCAGTAAGGGTTGCTGCTATTGACAAGATTCAAATCCCTAAAACAGTTAAGGCAATTCAATCTTTCTTTGGTCAAATTAACTTTGTGAGAAGGTTTGTTTCAAACTTCTCTGAAATTGTAAAACCTATTGCCAAAATGCTAAAAAGGGGTGCTGAAATAAAGTGGACTAATGAAGACCTTGAAGCTTTTGTAAACATCAAAAGAGCCATCAAGGAAGCCCCTGTGTTGAAGTCCCTTGATTTCTCTAAACCTTTCCAAGTGTTTTCATTCGCTTCATTCCATACTATCATTGTTGTCATGTTACAGAAGAATGATGAGGGCCATGAGCAGCTAGTGGCATTCTTTAGCAAAACATTGCAAGCATCTCAGTTGAACTATGATTTGAATGAAAACAAGATTATGCTCTTGTGAAAGCAATAAACGCTTTTAAACCTTACCTAGTTGGTGCCACTGTTATTGCATATGTACCAAATGCTTCTATTAAAGACATTTTCAGACAATCAGAGACTACTAGAAGGAGATTAAGATGGATAAACCAAATCCAAGAACTCAATATTGATATCCAGATCACAAAGTTGGCGAGGGGTTAGGGTTTAGCAAAATTGATGGCAGAATCCAACTTTGAAGCATCACATGTAAATAAAATAGAGTTGAAAGATGCACAAATGTGCATTGAGAAGTGCCCTTGGTATAAAAATATTGTTTATTACTTAAAATACATGAAGTGTCTTGATATTTTAAATGATAATCAGAAAAGAACTTTAAAGCTTCAAACATCTAGGTATGTATTACTTAATGGAGATTTATACTAGAAAAATAGAGATGGTATTCTCTTATTGTACCCAGATGAGTGTCAAGCATTTGCTATTTTAAAAGACTTACATGAAGGTGTATGTGGAGGCTACTTCTCAGCTAAAACCACTACTCAATAAATTCTTAATACCACTTATTATTGGCCTCAAGTTTTCAAGGATTGTCATACTTATATCAGAAAATGTGAAGCTTATCAAAAGTTTTCAGGGAAGCTCAGGTATAATGGAGCTATTCCTCTCAAACCTATACATGTAGAAGAACCATTCCAGATGTGGGGTATTGATTTCATAGGGGAAATAGAAAATAAATCTACTGGTGGGCATAAATGGATTTTGGTGGCTACTGATTATTTTACTAAGTGGTTTAAAGTTATTCCCACAAGATAGGCTACAAGCAAAGTGGTGACAAAGTTTCTCTTAGAAAACATTCTGACCAGATTTGGAGTACCTCGGAAGATTGTGGTAGACAATGGGATGTGCTTCAGATCTAAGGAGTTCTCTGATTTCTATGAAAATTATGGCATCACTCTCTCTTATTCATCACCTTACCATCCCCAAGGAAATGGACAAGTAGAATCAAACAATAAGAACTTGTTGAAGATTATCAGAAGGATGTTGGGTGATAATAAAAAGGCTTGGGATTCAAAATTGGTCTTAGTAGTATGGGCTAAAAGAGTGACAGTCAAGAAGTCCACAAGATTTACCCCATATGAGCTTGTATATGGCAAGGAAGAAAGATTACCCTTAAATAATTTGCTTCTAGTTTATAAATTTGTTACAGAAGAATGTCCAGAAGAAGTAAACTTCATGGGGGATAGGTTGATGGCGTTGTCTGAGTTGGATGAATGTAGAAAAGAGGCTTAGGAAAGAAACATTCAGAGATAATAAATGTTTAAGGCTTTACATGATAAAAGGGTTTGTGATAGAACATTTGAAGAAGGAGAATGGGTACTTAAATGGAATGCCAAAGACCAAGACAAAGGAAAACATGGAAAATTTGATGCGCTCTGGCTGGGACCCTATATCATCTTTGAGAAAAATGGAGAAAACTCATATTTCTTGTAGGATATTGGTGGTGAGGTGCAGGAATTTCCAATCCATGCTCAATACCTCAAACATTTTTTCTCTTGACAAGCAGGGAGTATTTCTTGTATAATAATAACATAGTCTTTTTTCTTTCTTTCTCTCTGTCATGTGTTTTAAATCATATCTTGGTATACTTTCCAGAGATAGCCAGGATCTTGAAAATACATTCCCAGAAAGAGCCACTATTAGCACATATTTTTACAAAATATTTCTATGATATATTTGGATGTTTTCACATGTAATTTCATCATAAGGGCATTTACTGTTGGTTTTTATATGCAAGAGCATCATTGAAGACAACGAAGTTATCCAAGGATCAATTATTTCATGAACGGATAGGGGTCATGAAAATTTAGAAAAGGTTTTGGATGAATTATGGGGTGTGTATCAAAAGAACATGGATAATATAGTCTCTAACCAAAGGATTTATGATAGACTCAATCTATTATTACAGGATGAGACATTGAAAGAAAAGACTGTCAGAAGGATAACAGAGTTAATTGAAATTCATGAAAAGTATACAAAAGAGTTAAAGGAAGAGTTCCAGGAGTGCCAGGAGGTTTTGCAGAGTGAGATTCCTAGTTTGGTTGATGATGTAGGGGGTATCAAGGACAAAAGTTATGGCTCTCAGAGTGTAAGGTTTTACTTAGTGCATCCCTCAGTGTCGCCCAAGTAGATGCCCTGGATATGAATGAGATAGTGGACCAGTTAGAGAACCTAATAAAGATAGAGATGGCACTTAGGGATACAGTATTTAATGAAGTTACATACAGAGATGAAGACTACCTTAAACACATTAGGAAATGCGGGAAGAAGCTGGATCCAAAGAATTAAAGTTTTTATTTCTCATGTTTTTATAATTGTCTTATGTTAATTTAGCAGTTAAGCAGTTAGGTGTTCGTTTTTAGTTAGACTTTAGTTTAGCAAAATGAAAGGGTGTGTCCTTTCATCTATGCCTATTGATTCACATATTTATAGTGAGTCATTTTGTATGTAGAGGAGCTAGGATCTAGGATTTTTGGAAGAATTACAAAAAAAAGGGAACACTCACTTATGCTTGTAAGGGCTATAAGTTATATGCATTAGGGAAGTCTATAGGAAGAATAAGTATCTTTTTGTGCAAATAGACTGTAATGGAGTATCTTCAAGTGCATCTTATGTATGCAATGATTTCTAAAGATTAATATACAAGGTTTGTTGTTTCTTTTCTAAATATTATGCATACTTTTGTGATGATGAGTTATCTTCGCCCTCTTGATAAATCTGTCATTTGATTTGCTATGATGTGCCATCACATGTTGTTACATTAAATGTGAGATTGGGTTTTCATTATTTATGTAACACATATTGAAACCTTCATAGTTGATGATTAACATTGTCTCTAGAGTTTATAAGATCTCTTATCCATAAAGTGTAATAAATATCACTAGATAGAGGCACTGGTCTGTTATTTATCTTTTAATGTCCTGGTTTGATATGCATTTAAGGTCCTTAATAAAGAAAACATTCTTTCCAAATCCTATATGAACTGATCTTTGCATATTGATTTTATGTCCTAAAAGCACTCTTATTATTAATATACAATCATAATCATCTTCATTTCCTTTCAAAAGCATTTACTTAAAGCACATAATAAAGCATAATTGCAAAACAATCATTTGCCAGTTTTGCATTTGCTAACCATAAAGCTTAAATCCACTTTAACTAACTCTTTGTGTTTGAGAGGGAGAGGTATACCCACCCAGGTTCAGTGGAGCCTTAAGTGCAGAGGGATTTGGTCTTTGACCATCCCTGTTCGTTGGCCAAAGCTATTTGGATTAGTTGAGGATTTGGAAAACCCTTAAGTTTTCCAATCTGTGGTTTTGGGCACCAACATATTGTGGTCCAAATTCAAATGATTGGGACCCTGAGCCTTTTCCTTCACAGAGTATTGATGTATAGGTATGAACCACATCTATATCAATGTCACAAGTTTCCTCAAAATAAGAATCTCATTCCCACTCATTGGAGTCTATTTCAAAACTGGCTTGCAACTTATGGATTTTCTCATAGAGATTTTGAGTAGTTGTTTCTTTCTTGATAGAAAGTTCTTCTTCTTGTCGCTCATATTCCTCTTCTTGTCAATTTCAGATTGTCTCTTCTGCTTCTTGTTGTTTTACCATTTCTCGCTTTAGTTGTTGTCGGCATGCTATTTCTTGTATTTGATTCTACAGATGTGTAGATTCCTTTTGTTGATATTGTTGATTTATTAGGTGCTTACAGACTAGAATAGCTTGACCAAAGCCTATTCCTGATTTGTCTTTACTATTCTGAGTAGGAAGGTGTATGGGTTCTAGAATACCTTCATTTCTTTTCCCAATAGGACCTTTTTTTGTGTACCCCATCCTTTGCATGATCTTGAACCCATTACCATATTATTCTATTGGTATTGTGACACTTAACATTGCTACCCATGTGTCCTCTTTGCCCTTTTATAGCCAGTTCAAAACATCATTATACTCTACTTCATCTCCTAATGTTTCTGCTTTGATAAATGCACCATCAAAGAGTTTGATGGGTTGTGAAGATTTTTTCTTGGATGTTGATGGTTGTCCATGAGACCTTGGTGAAAATGGCAACTTTGAAAGGAACAAGGATGATTCAAAAGAATATTCTCCCATGCCTTTATCCTTTAATTGCATATTTTTCTCAAAATCTATGGATAGAGATTTGAGTTGGTTTTCACTTCTTGATGATATTGTGGAAGAGAAAGCTTCCCTATTGTGTGGTACTACAACATTTTGAACCCTTTTTAAGATTGTTGTGGTATTGAAAGGGATTAGAGTCTGTTGAAACTGATATTTCTTGTCCATTGTAAGGAAATTTCATGCACTAGTGGTATGTAGATGGTACCGCTTGTATCTCATGGATCCAAGGACAACCCAAGAGTATGTTGTAAGACAAGTCTATATCCAAGACTTGATAGATGGTGTCTTTCTAAACTGGTCCCACTTGGATGGGTAGTACCACTAATCCTTTTTATGATCTTTCTTTGTCATCATATGATTTTATGGTTATATTTTTCTTTGGATCAATATCTTTTTCTGAGAATCCCAATGCATGGACAAGTTTTAAAGTACATATATTTAGGCCAGATCCTCCATCTACTAGTAAACATTTTACTCGATGTTTATAGACTAAAACTTCAATATGGAGTGAAATATTATGGGGATGACTCAAAGATACATCATCATGTTTAGAATATAATAGATTACGAGGCACAGTTAAATTCCCCACCATGGCTTGGAGTCGGTCAATATCCAAGTTGTTTGGAACTGTAGTGTCTACAAGAGCTCTCTCTAGAATATCTTTGTGTGCTAGTGAGATTTTGAGAAGCTCTAGTATTGATATTTGGGCTGGTGTTCTTTGTAATTTATCTACCAAGTTGTATTGATTTTTCAGAGGAGTGGATGCTTTGGAAGTATTTCCTTTCAATACATATTTGGATTGGGCCCATGTAGTCACATATATCAAAACTTGATCTTGCTTGTCTTTGATCTTAATGATATTGACTTGATTGTCACATATCGATATGTGATTGATGATGTTGTTGTACACATTATTTATACGATCACCCTTGTTGTTTGAGGATGATGATGCTCCCTTGTCATGATTAGGAAGGGGATTTTTCAATGGTTCATGATCATCGTTGGTTTTATGTCCATCTACTATTATGTCACCTGTGTCTAAAAGATCTTTAATCAAGTTCTTCAATATTAAAAAATCATTGGTTTGATGACCTTTACTTCTATGATACTCATAATTATGTGCGTCATTCAACCATGGTGGTTTGACTTGTGGTTCAAAATCTCTTCTGTTTGGCAAAGTGATGAGTTTGTTTGCTAAAATTTATTTGAATGTTGATTCAAGTGATTGCCCTAGAGGTGTGAATTTCCTTCAATATGGTGTAGGATATGGTTTTGTGTTATTGTGTCCTTGACTGTTCATTGGTGTAGTTCAATATGGGTTGTTTTTCTTTTATGTTATGGGTGTCGACCACACCATCATTTACGATATTCTTGTTTCTCATCCAAAATTTGGACTCATTCATGTTGTTGTTGGTGTTATTGTTATTTTTGTGGTCATTGTTTTAAAAACTGGTACCTTCCTTATAGAATTTAAAGATTCCCCTTTTATTCAAGGCTTCTTCTATTTTGATACCATTATCGATCAATTTCTAGAATCTAGGTGGACATTGCAATCGGAGTCGATAACTCATTTCACTACTAAGATTGTCCATAAAGATGTCAATCATTTCCTTTTCAGGTACTAGACGAGGGTATCTAGAAATCAATCATCTCCATCTTTGTAGGAATGTCATGAATGGCTCATTGTTTTTCTATTTGGTATTGCAAAGATCAAGCATGGTTATCTTATGTTGGATATTGTAAGAGTATTGTGATACAAATTTGTTCACTAATTCTTCAAATGATCTTAGGGCCGGTGTGAGTTTCGAGAGCCATTCCATAATTTGTCCACCTAGACTTCTTGGAAACAATCTCATCGTGTAAGTGTCATTATGTGTGAATTCCAAACTCATGGTGCAAAACTCCCTTACATGATCTTGGGGGTCAACTTTCCCATTATACTTGTCATATTTGGGAATTTCACAACTAGGTGGAAATGGTATCATGTTCAAGCTTCTATCGGATGGGTAGGGGAATATATCCTCTAAGGAATATCTTCTTGTTGTCCCTTGTTGCATGTATTGCATCCATTGTTGAAGAGTTTGAATTTGTTGCGGTAATGTGTCCAAGGGCTCATTATCATTATTCCTTGGTTCATCATTATTATCTTGATCATTAGTATTATAGTTGTGTGTTCTTGGCTCTTCCCTTGTTTATTGATTTTGTTGTGTTAGCTGGTCCATATTAAAATCTACAGGAGTCTTAATGCCTTTGCTTGCTAGCATGAAAGAGTATTTTTCCTTGTCAGACTCTATGAGTTTTTACACTAGTTTTTGGAAACCAAGGTTTTGTTGGGCCTCTTGAATTAGGTCCTCGGTTATTTCATCTTGACTAGCATCAAAGAAGGGGTTTTCTCTATGTCCCATGATCAGTTGTGATTGTCTTTCTTGTTCTCTACACTTTTGAGCTCGAGTTACAACTGGCATGTGAATTAAGTATGTGAAACGTGTTTCAATAAGTGATTGGATCTTCAATTAGATAAGACAAATTTATCTTTCCTCCTTTGTTGAGATGTTGTGATAGTGTCAACTTTTGTGTGAAGGCACATGTTTTCAAGGATTCCTTGTCAAACTCAGTTCCTTGACCATGTAGATAGTTACAAAAATGGTGGATAAATGTGTGTTGTTTTAGAAAAAGTTTGTAGCTTATGTAGAGAAACTTCCTTTTCTTCAAGATCTTCTTTTGACTAGGCTCTTTCCTCTCTAAAGCAGTCTTTTGATGAAGATTATTTTTCTTTAAGTGTCGAGGGGTGGTCATACGAGTGATCAAAGTTTCAGTTTTGAATAGGTTAATTTGAGAACAAAATACCTTGTTTTGATACCCAAGCTTACAAAGTTGAATAGAGGGTTCGATATTCCCCTATTGATATGAGTAAGTGTGTCAAATGATGTAATGAAGTTCCCCCGATAAATGATGATTTATCCTAATATTGGAAACTAGATTGATTTGACTAACTTGGATAACTAGCTAAGTATTTGATGTTGATATTGGTTGAACTTGTGAAACTCAGATCACTAGTTGGTATCCTCTAATTTTGTTTGAGGAAAATTGTCTATAACAATTAAATCGAAGAGAAGACCTAAAAGGGTATCCGAAGATGATTTCAATTTTTTGAAAAAGTTGATAACCATCTCTTTGTCTGAGATAAATTTAATAAGGATGCTCTAAAAAAGGCAGAGTACACACTAAAATATGTGTCAAATGCGCTACTCTGATCTTCATATGTGCTAAGTTGTTCGACAAATGTGCTAAAATTTTCTTCTTATGCGCTAACTAGTATTTTTTTACTGTTGATGTTTTAAAAATTTGTTTGAGGGCTATGTGCTATTGGATGCATTGAATGAGCTAATGTTTTATTCCTAAGTGCTATTAAATGAATAACATGTGCTACAATTTTGTTTCAAAGTGCTAATTTGAACTATTGATGCATTAAGCTACCTTGAGTTTGAAGATTTTTGGCACTTGACTTGTGTTTTTTTGAAAAAAATTGTTTGTTCAATAGATGATCTTTTGGAAAATGATTTGAAAATACAACAACAAGTAATAAGATAGTTTGTATTTGTCTATAGTCTAAACAATGAGTGTATGTTCAATAGGATCTTTTAAAATTCCTATTTGTTTTCACCATTTTGAACAAGAAAAACACATCAATTAGACTCTTTAATTTCAAGGGTCATCAAAAATACCATATCTCACACTTAATACTCCTTTAGCTCAAACAACCCTATCACACCCTAAGGTGTGCCCTTTTTTTTCCCTCTTTTCAGAAGTTGAACCAAAGAGAATCACTTCTCAATTGGATCATTTTCTTCATAGATGTATGGTGAGTACCTTGGGGGCTGATTCTTCCCCAACCTTGCACTATGATATTAGAAATGTTTGGCTAATTGAATTGGCAAGGCTTATACTTCTAAATATTTTAGTAAGGCTTTCATTCAATCTTCAGTGATAAACTCCCTCAGGAGGCTTCCCATCCTTTCAAACAAAGGCTTTATGTATTTCAAGGATACTGGGGGAAGGCTAATCGTTGAGAAAAGCCATTGAACATGATTTTCATCATATCCACATTGGATTATAGTGGGTTGGAATACTTGGCATTAGCCATTTCCAACTTAGGTCATTCCCCTCTCATTGGCCTTATGGGCTTCTCAGGAGGGCAGGCTTGCTAAAGGATTTATCTTATTGCAAGAAATGAAATAAAGCAAGTAAATAGTGAGTTTCAATTTTTTATCACCCAGTTAAGGAGATAGAATATGCCTATCCCCTCCGAGTCACAATGAACACTTGTTCCTTTTACCTCAATATTGCAAATTGATCTAAATGCTATCTAGAAATTTTGTTCCAACAAACATGGTGTTTATCTTACCCAAGATAGCAATGATGAGAAGATCACAATTTTTGAAATTTTTGTGGAAGGAAAACATGGTCAATAAAAGAAACCTCCAATGATAAATTACTATGATGAATCTTTGAGAAAAATCCAACCTTGATATGGATTGTTCTTTCCTACCTATGAAAAATCACAAAATGTCTTGTTCTTTTTTATCTTTTGGAAACAATGAAAATTTGTCTTGTTCTTTTTACTAGCACCAAAAGACATATGTGAACTAACTTGCAAAAAGTAAATGTTTGAGTTGTTCTTTTTAATTTTGCAAGAAAGTAAAATGAGGTCCTTTTTAGAGCCTAAAAAAGAGAATGTAATTCTTTCTAATTGCACCAAACTAAATGTGGAGTTATTTTATAACTTTTGCGAGATAGGGAACATGACTTATTTTTACCAACCTTTAAAAAGAAAACTAAAATTTTTATTCTAAGTCCTTTAGCACCTGCAAAAAAGGTTAGTTCCTACAAAAACCTGCAAATTGTTAGTTGAGATTGTGGGCTCACAAGCCTAATTTTTCAATCTCTCTATCTTACAAACAAAAACTATTCATCTATCATGCACTAAAAGGTAAGATAAATGCGCTAAATAATGAAACCGAAGTGCTATTTTTTAAATCCTACATGCTATACTAGGGCTCAAATGCACTGTTTTGATACTTATTTGCACTAAAGAGACAAAGTAAAATACACATTGGGCTAAGACTACTATGCGCTAACTAATACTTCATATGCACTATAATGTAACACATATGTGCTAGAATATGTCATGGATGCGCTAAAGTATCCTGCAGATGCCCTATTCTTAATTTCTTCCATGAATTTTGTCTTCAACCTGCATGCAAAATGATTATAAATTTAAGGACAAGCCCCACAGTGGGTGCCAAAAATGTATGGCATAATAGTGGTGTTTGTTGATTAATCAAAAGAGTAAGAAACTAACATACCAATGAAACTTTTAGATATAAAGATTAACTAAGATAAACTAGTTAAACAAGATAATCTTTCAAAGTGTGTCTCATTGTTCTCTATCTCATAGAATTACTCAAGTCAATGGTTTCTCTCAGATCATTGAGCAACTAACCTTTGGAATGATAGCTGTAAGAATGAGTGATAATAGATAAAAATGATCTAATATGCAACATGCAACTAAGATCTATATGAGCATGATGAAATCAGTAGGATAAAAATTAGTTATGATAATGAAACTAATAAGCTATGCTAAATATGATAAAATTCTATACTAAAATGCTTCTAAATGATTAAGATTATGATTTTCAACAAAGAGAGGCAATGCTTGATAAAGTAGACCATAATCAAGATGCATGAAACATGGATGATAATAATGACACAAATGAGGCCTATTTATAGAAGAAATGGGCAATTGGATGGTTACTTAAGATTGAGTAATCTTAACAAGGACTAGGATTGAATGATCTTGAATCCATGTTTACAATTTTCACCAATGAAATGTTGACAATTGTCAACATGAGATGGCATGAGAGGAGAGAGAAGAGGCATTAAATGCCTGAGAAGACATGGTGGTTACACTAGGGGGTAATGTTATGGTTGATTTATTGGATAATCCTTTTGTCCAAAGGATAAACTATTGTACAAGGGTTAATGGATAACCATGGTCAAAGCAATGAATGCTTGAAGAGACCCATGAGTTAAAGAATGTTTAAGTTAGAAAGAAATTCTCTAACCTAGGGTTGAGTTTGAGTTAACCATAAATGGTTATGTAAGAGCTCTTAATGGTTTGGAAGACTGTAGAGGTTAACCATTTGAAGACATAAAGCCTTTAATGGTTATTGAAGACTTTGAGGGATTTTGAGAAGTGACCCTTTTCTTAAGGATTGTGCAAATGTTTAGGAGGGGATTAGGCTTAATTAGAATGGATTAGAATGTTCTTGAAGAGGTTTAGGCATGCAACTAGATTTTTTAGGAAAATGCAAGTGGGAGGATTTTTGAATTTAATTCAAATAAAATGAATTATTTCAAAAAGGTGGGTTACAACTCGCATTGGAAAGATATTTAAATAAATATTGATTTATTTAAATACAATGGGATTTTTTATTTTTTTCGGTAATTGGCTGAAGCCTGAATAGCTTTTGACTGGAGCTATGAACCAGTGGGGACATAGTAGGGGGCCCCATCCCCATTACATATCTTTGAATTATTATTATTATTATGTTTTATTAGATTGACCTCAAGACCTTCCCATCCTATGGAAGGCCAAGAGTCATAGCTTAGAGTTCCATTAGATTGACCCCAAGACCTTCCCCATCCTATGGAAGGCCAAGAGTCACAGCTTAGATTTCCACTTCAGATGTCCCTATTGGGAGTTGAAATTGGGTCTCCACAGTGAGAACCCAGTGTTTTAGCCAGTCAAGCTCAACCCCTTGGACAAATACAATGGGATTATTAATTAAATATAAATTTAATTAAATGAGAAGAGGGTGATTTAATTAAATAAATGTGATTTGTTTAATTAAAGGCTAGAATGTGGTCAAATTAATTAAATTAAATAAATTAAATAATTCATTTAATTAATAGAGGAAAGGGGGTGAAATTAATTAAATACAATTTAATTAACAGAAGAATTATTTTTTATGCATTAAATAAACATTGAATATTTATTTAATTTGATGGTGTTCAAGTTGTCACTAATCCATTGTGATCATAAGGCTTGTTCCTTCACTGATCTAATATGCTTGCAGGTTTGAGCCTTAGCATTGTCATATAGGATAAAATCCCTAGGTAAAAAGTGTTTCATGTGGAGGATGTCATGTTGTGCAAGTGTTACCATTCATGTTATATAATTTACCTTACACTAATTAAAAGAAGAAGAATTTATTATCCTTTCTTATCCTCAATCCTATCAAAATTGGTGTCCATGTTGATTTGTAATTTACTATATTGAAACTTTTCAAAATATCATTAAATATTAAGTTTAAAAAATAAATATACCTTCTATTTATTTTGATCATCTCAATGCCAAGAAAATATTTTACTAGACCCAAATCGATCATTTCATATTTATTCTTCATGACTCCTTTGAACGAATCAGGTGTTAAGTCAAATGTAAATATCAAGTCATCAACATACAAATACAAAATTTTAATTTTATTTTTTTCATTCATCTTTGTGTGTAATATAAATTCATTGATGTTCCTATTGAAATCATTATAGTATATCATTGTCTAAGAGCTTGCTTGAGTCAATAGAGTGTTTTCTTGAGTTTGTAGACTTTATCTTCATGTCTCAAGATCTCATATTGTGTTGGATGCTCCACATATAATTCTTCTTTTAAGAAACCATTTAGAAATGATAATTTTATATCTATTTTATATACAAGCCACTTGTTTTATAGTAGCTATTGCAGTATTGTTCTCACCATGTCCAAATAAACTACTGGATAAAATGCTTCATTATAAACAACATTGAGTTATTATGGATAGACCTTATCTATAAGTCTTCCTTATGCTTCTACACATCACATTGTATAGTTAACTTGGACTTATAGGTCCATTCTACTCATATCACATCTTTTTATTTTGAAATATTCAGTAAGTCTTTGTTGGCAACAACAATGAGAGAAAACTAAGAGGGGGGGTGAATCATTTTTCTCCCAATCTATAAAATTAACCACAAATACAGATCTGATAAAATGTAACAACAACAAAGATAAGAAAATTGATAGCACAACACACAAAACCAATATTTTGACATGGAAAACCCAGTCAAGGGAAAAACCATGGTGGGAATCTACCCACAATAAGATGATACTTTGTAGTAGTATGCGAAAATAATTACAATGGGGAATGCACATGAATTCAAGATCACTTCCTAGAGCTCACAACTCAAGATATAGTAACCCGAAAGGCTACAACCCTCAGGGAAGCCTCACAGACTTACAACAAGATTCGGACTACAATCCGAAAGGAATTAACTGCAATAATAGCATATGCTAATGCTTGATGATAGTTTTGGTTAAGCACATTTTTCTCCTCTCCAACACCTCAACTCAATAAGTGACACCAAAAGATGAATCCTTGTTCGCACATACGTCACTCTCTGACAATGCAGACACAACCTCGATACCTAAATTACATGACTACACCATCTATTTATACAATTCATCAACCTTGACAACAAGGTTGGCTAAACCCTCAACTCACAAGTACAAAATTACATCACATGATACAAATATCAACCACTAGACCAATATAATGATATACATGACATAACATGAAATTAAATCAAATTTTCAAATGCTCATCACCATCAGTAATCATGCCAAGATCAACTACATAACATGAAGAACATCACTGGTTCAGAAAAATCACCAAAAATGCACAACAATCAATGCAGATCATCAAAACAAATAGGACACAATTAGGAAACACCAGCAAGCATGTTAGAATCACTAGCAATATTTACAACAACAACACTTATCAAATCTTCATCGATCAACATCTGAACCTCAAGAACACTCAAACAACAACAATTGTCATGAAGAAAGATAACTTGCAAAGCACCAAATCATGAACCATCTGAAATGAAGATACACAAGACCATCCCAAACAAACTCCCAAAATCTAAGCTAAAGGTGTGATCACACTGAAATATACCTAAGGAAATACTGAACTCTGCAAAGCATTGATCAAAAAATCAAACTACAAACCGGATCGTATGATATGATCAATTAAGCTTCCTGGATCACTGAAACCAATACAAAAAGATATAATGATACAAGAAATACTCCATACACCAAACCATGAATCCAATAAACTAGTCTACAATCACCAGAGCAATAAATCACATGAATATATTTACATCAATGACAACAACATATCCTAGCAACAACAATATCCAACAATATCCCTCTTTGGCATTGATGGCAACATATGGATGTGAAAAAAAATCAATGCAAAGACAGAAAAAACCTCGAATGGACTCCCCCTAAGACCAAGAAGATAAAATAGTTTTTCACATGCTTCTCTCCCCCTTTGACAACAATGCCATAGATTCTGAAAACAAAAGATCAAACTTAGTCTTCCCCTTAGATAAGAAAATCATGATTCTCTCTCCCATAAACATACTGACTACTCTGATAGAGTGGCAACACCAGCTCATCAATCCAGACAAAAGGATCCACCGAATTGATGCAACTCAATGCATCTATTTCTCATCAGGAGGGGTGGATACCCCTAACTTGTCCCTCAAATCGATAAATGTATCTGTAGTCAAAGGCTTAGTGAGAATATCAGCAATTTTTTCCTTTGCAGACACATATTCCAACTTCACTTTCTATTCACTGACTTTTTCTTTCAAGAAATGATACTTGATTGATATATGTTTAGTATTTGAATGTTGCACCAGGTTCTTTAACATATTAATAGCACTGGAATTATCACAATATATGATAGTAGGCTCATAATATATAACTTTGATATCCTTCAACATTTTCTTCATCCAAACTACCTGAGTGTAGTTACTAGCAACATCAATGTACTCAGCTTCAACAGTAGGTAGTGAAAGTGAATCCTATTTCTTACTAGCCCATGAAACCAATTTCTTACCCAAAAATAATGCACCACCAAAGGTACTCTTCTAGTCATCAACATCACCAGTCTAATCAGCATCACTATAGGCACATAACATGATATCATCATTCCTTAGATACCACAAATCATAATACATAGTTCCTTTCAAGTATCTGAATATCCTCTTTACAACAGTGACATGACTCTCATTTGGATCATTTTGATATCTAGCAGCCATGCACACAACATGCATAATGTCACGTCTAGACTGAGTTAGGTATATCAGTCCACCAACCATAGATTTGTAAATAGTCTGATTAGCTTTCAAAGATACATCATTTTTGGATAATTGGTAGCTAGTCACCACAGGAGTTCCAACCGGTTTGGAGTCATCTAACCCAAACTTCTTCAGCAATTCCTTCACATATTTAGTTTGAGATATAAATATATCTTTTCCAGCTTGTGAAATCTGCAAACCTAAGAAAAATTTCATCTCTCCTATCATAGACATTTGAAATTCTTTCTGCATATCACCAGCAAACTTCATACTCAAGTTATCATCTCCTCCAAAGATAATGTCATCAACAAAAAACTTCAACAATCAAGATGTTATCATTCTCAATCTTAAAATATAGATTTCTATTAGCAGTACCTTTATTAAATCCTAATTTTAGCAAGTACTTATCCAATCTAGCATACCAGGCTCTAAGAGCTTGTTTCAATCCATAAAGAGATTTCTTCAGTTTGCATACCATGTCTCCATCATCTGATATTGAAAATCCATCAGGTTTCTCAATGTAGACATAATCCTCAAAATCGCCATTTAGAAAGGATGACTTGTCATCCATCCAATATATCTTGAATTTATAAGTAGCATATGCAAGAAATAGTCTAACAACTTCAAGTCTAGCTACCAGAGCAAAAGTTTCCTCATAATCAATTCCTTATTTATGTAAATATCCTTTGCATACCAGTCTCTCTTTATTTCTAATAACTTCACCGACTTCATTCAGTTTGTTCCTGAATACCCATTTAGTACCAATCATATTCTTGTCTTTAGGTCTAGGCACAAGTTCCCATGTGTTATTCTTTTCAATCTGATTCCTTTCTTCTTCCATAGCCCTTATAATATTTTCATCTTTGCAAGCCTCAACAACATCTTTACGTTCAATTTTAGAAATCAAACATACTTCTTTAGTAGCTAGCCTTCTTCTAGTCATCAGACCTTTATTTTGATCTCTAGTAATTTAATTTTATGAATGATTGAATCTTACATACCTTGAAGCCTTTTGATTATTCCAATTTTTAGGTTCCTGCACTTCTCCATCGACAATAGCAATATCTAGGATAACAATCTCTACCGAATCATTGTGCTTCAACTCTTCAATTTGAATAGGTGTTAGAAAAACATGTTGACCATCATCATATCTACATGTTTTGATTTCTTTTTCATAGTTCTCATCAACCTTCACAATTGCACTTTCCACTGTCTTTCTTAGTCTCTTATTGTAGTACTAGTAGGCTTTTCTCTTTGTTGAATATCCCAAGAAAATTCCTTCATCACTTCTTACATCAAACTTTCCTATATCCTCATCTCTTGATATAACACTTGCTACCAAAAATTTTGAAGTATCTCATAGTAGGAACATGACCAGACTGTAGCTCATAAGGAGTCTTACCAGTATCACCTTTTATATGCACTCAGTTGAATGTGTAAACAACAGTGCTAATAGATTCTCTCCAATAGATCTTCGGAACATTCCCTTCAATCAACATAGTCTTGTTCTTCCTTTCAACAAATTCATTTTGTTGTGGGGTTCTAGGAGTAGATAATTGTCTTCTAATCCCATGCTTCTCATAGAATGAATCTTAATCACCGAAACAAAATTATCCTCCTTTTTTAGATCTCAGATATTTCACCTTCAGTCCTATCTTAGTCTCAACCTTTTCTTTGAATATCATTAATGTATCTAATTCTTTTGATTTTTCCTTCAAAAATACAACCCACATCATCCTAGAATAATCATCAATCAATAACATAAAATATATGTCACCCTGCACACTTCTAATGTTTGTAGGTTCACATAGGTCAGTATGCAAAAGATCTAGCAATCCATCAAATGTATACTACTTTCTCTTGAAAGAAATTCTTGTTTGCTTACCCATTTGACATTCTTTACATATTGGATTAATAGGGTTAACTATTTTAGGTAGATCTCTAACAACTTGAATAGAATGGATCTTCATTGAATCAATAATAACATGACACATTCTCCTATGCCATACCCAACTTTCATCAATCTAAGCAATCAAGCAACTTTTCTCACTAGCATTCAAATGAAAGACATTACCTTCAATCTTAGTTCTAGATGTAGGATATCCTCATCAAAGGTGATACATTTACACATTCAACTAGCATATCCTCATCAAGTTGTATAGTACCAGCAAGATCTTGCTTGGTAATATCAACTATTTCAACTTCACCTTGCTCATCGACACTTTTGATTCAAAAAATTTATTGCCATTTTTCTTTTGTCTCTTTCTCTACTTCAAGATAAAGGCCATTCATCAGTTTCAAGGCTCTTTGTTTGACTAGGAAGTTTGTCTGGTAGTTTTTCAGATGTTCACTTATCTCATCTATCGACATGTCTGGAAAGAGATGTACCAAACATCTTTCTCTCATCTACTTTTCTGAGTACATAGCATATTTCCACCTATTATCAATGTGTAAGTACAATGCTTTTGGAAGAAAATTAGTTACTTCCAATGGGACTAATCCGAATTTAAGAAGTGTGCAAATTACAACTTCTTCAATTTGCCTCTTTTCTGCATCAGATCTGGATTCATATTTTACATATCTGAATGCTCCAAATCCACCATATTATTTTAGATTTGCACAAAAATTATCAACACTGTGTACATTTTCCTTTGTATTCTTAACAATATGAAATTTACTTACGTCTTCAGATTCGGTGTCACTTGACTCTTTATTCAAAATGAGTCTTCGAGTAGACTTCTTATAAGTTTTTGTTACCTTAGGCTTTGCAATATGTTTTTGCTTCTTACTCAGTGAGATTTCAGATGATCTAGTATTGGGGCACTTTACTGAAGGAGTAGGTGATACCTGTGATGTATCATGTTTCTTCCTTTTCAAAATTTTGCCTTTTGGCAACTTGGTGCTCAATATAATTACTGCTTCTTGGGCTTCAGATTCCTTCTCAGTGATGACTTGATCGCTCTTGATAGGAGTGGAGGAAGAACCTTCTCCAAATTTCTCTATTAATACTTTGATCATTTTCATTGCTTTCCTTGTAGCCTTAGGTACTACAATGCTCATCTTAACTTTTTCTTTGACCTCTTCATAGGTACCGTACCTGATCTCAATAGCATGCCTTGGAAGTGCAAGAAAGGCATCTATCTGCTGTTGTGTAATGTCATAATCAATCTCATAACCCATAAGCAGCAAGGATTGAGTTCTTGGTTCTTCTGCATTGACATAACAGTAGTCAGTGTCCACTTCAAAACATATATTATCCTTGTATCTGTCATGCTCGAAATTTAGGGCAAAAAAGGAATGATTTTTTTTTTTTAAATACTAATTAATTAATGCAGGGTAGAAACCCATCGAGTGGTGGCCATGGATGAAGTTCGCAGGTCAAGGGGTGACGGGGGCGCCACTGTGTGTCCACACAATGGGAGCTACAGCGGCCCACACCACTATGCATCCACACAGTGGTGGCCGCAACCGACACTGTGTGTCCACACAGTGGGAGCCGCAGCGGCCCACACTGTGTGACCACACAGTGGAAGCCACGACCCACATTGTGTGTTCACACAGTGGAAGCCGCGAGGCCAACCACTATGTGTACACACAGTGGGGTTCGCGGCCCAAAAGAAACCCCTTTTTTTAAAAAAAATTATAATTTATTTTTATTTTTATGTATATATTTTTTTTAATAGATATATATATATATTAATATACATCTCTTTTTTTTTTTTTTAGATATATTCATATATATATATATATATATATATATATATATATATATATATATACAACGCATTTTATTTTATTTTTCTTTTACAAAAAAAAACATAGTTATAATGATATACATTCAAACTGCCTTAATACTATATTTGTATGAATTTATAAATTTCATGAGGCATCCAATTAAAATAAATAGGCTCTAGTATTTTGATTTAGATGAAGAGGAGATAGATGGGATAATGATTTTCAAAACTTCATTATACTATATTGCTTTTATAGGAAACATAAATAATTTATTTATTTTTTGATATACAATATGCATGCAAATCTAACTTATGCCTTTTTATATTTAATTTTATTTTGAATGCCTAATAATGAAATAAATTTCCTGCTAAACTATACATCATAGCACATCGAATAAACTTTTTTTTCTGAACTTAGGGAATACTAATTTAGGAATTCATTATTCTTTTCTGCAATAGATACATTTACTGATTCTACAAATATTACAGCAACTAAATAACCATTTTCTTTTTTTTTTTTAAATTTGAAAGCTAACAACAAATACAACTCATATTTTTCTGCAATTAAAATGAAGATAAATTCTCAGATAAAAAGAAAAACATAGAATTAAATAAAACTGATTTTCATATTACAGAGACTATTGCATGCAATTCAAAAGTAACTCTTTTCAAATAGAAATAGGAATATATCTAGCTTTTTACAATATTAAAGATATTCTGCAAAGTTTACAAGATGTTTCCTTATTTAAATACAATCACTAATCTCATGTCTATATTTCAAATTTACATTTAGCCTCTCATTCCAACGAATGAGGGTGTATTTCTCCTATTACAACTAATAACTACAATGGAAATTAGATTTCTTCAACAATAATCTTTTGCAACTTCTCACTTGTCCTATTCTTTTCTCCCGACAATCCTGCATAATAATTAATAAATTTGTCCATGGAGTGCTCACCTCCCAGCCTAGGCTAATTGGTAGCCACCCCCGAGCTCGAAGAACCAAGCCCTAGATAGGTAACAAACATGCAAACACATAGAAGGTAGGAAAACACAGATTTCAAACACACTCCCAACTTGGCTACACTGCACCACACTTTGGTGATGACCTTTTCAAGGGTGGTAGTGGACCAATACCCTGAGGAGAACTGCAAGTATGGAAAACATGTAGCCACCTCATGGCACAACAAATACATCAAGAATTTCAACCCCTTATTCCTTATGCCCCCCAAGGCATTCTAGCCTTATATCCCTCCTTATGACCCCCATTGCACAAACAGGCCATGCAGCAAGGGTCACACAAAAATCCCTTGTGATCACTCTCAAAATGAGAGTCTCTCACTCAAGGGTTGTCACTGCTACCACCCACAAGATCCTCCTCTCTCCCAAGAGTAAGAGGTCTTGAAAAACTCCCAAAACACATAGAAAACATAATGCAAAATACCAAATGAAATACAAAAAAAAAAAAAAACATACAAGAAAACAGAGTTCTTACACCAACATACCCTCAAAACACATGCAAACAGAAGTCATTTAAAGGAGAATGTAACCAACCTTAATCTGCCCAAAGGTAGGATAGTATTTGAGGAAGAGCTTCCCAATTCCACGGATCTTTTCTTCTACCCTTAGCCAAATTTTTACTTTTTAAATCTATTCTATTCTTTTTCAACAAAAATTCTCTTGTCTCCAAAAATGGAGAGTGGGTGATTACCCTCAAATTTTCAAATTCTTTCTTAAGAAGCTCATTCTCTCAGTTCTCACAAGTTTCTAAAAACTAAAGAGGAAAGTAAGACAGAATGGGAAAGAGAACTCTCATTCGAATAGGAAGGTTTACAACTAGGTTCAAACTTCTAATTTCAATTTTCGCACAACTCAGAAAAGCCAAATTTTAAAGTGTCTAAAAGGTCACTTAGGAGTAGAAACTTGCCTAAAATTACCCCTAACCCTTAGGTATACCTTATGGGCTTTAGGAAACCCTATTAAACTACCCCTAGGTGTTCATTTAACCCATTTTAAACCCCTCTGAAGTTTATTTTCGGGTCAAACAGATGTTGACCTCTCCAATGATTCTTTTCCCAAGTTATTTATGACATCACGTTATATTAAATGAAAAAGCTATAGTTGAACACTTTCCCAGCAAGAGACAACAAAAGAAATTTAAACTTAAATGCACACGTGTCAAGTGACACAAATAAAACACGTTTACAATTTAAAACATGAAATCGTCTCTTGTGGATTTTACATAATAAATTTAAATAACACTTAACACACATGCAGCATATACTGTTATGAATAAAATACAACACAAACGGGGTGTTGTCTCTCCAAATAGATAACCCCTGGCTTACGAACATACATAAGTCTAGGTTTGGTTCTCCATAATTTTCCATGGTCACATGGTTAACTTCTCGCGCATCTCAATTTACACAATAGTACTTTCAAATATCCACATATAATATAATTTCAAAAGAATAACAATACACATCATTACTTGCATACAATTTATATCTGCACAGATTAAATACATCTCTTATCAAGCAATTTCACATAAGCAATTTCATCCTAATTCACATAAACTTAACCATACATCATAGTTCTATTATCATAGTAAAGTCCTACAAATTCAATAACGACATCTATCATCGCAATATCATCTTATCTAATAATCATGTAGGGTTCTATCTCATAAAGCATATAAGTAAATCATCACAATATAGAAATGCTATCCAAATCCTGAAACCATATCAGTACTAAGTTTTCAATATGCATCAAAATAAAGTATCCATGATAGTCAATATATAAAAAATCACTGAAATGTCAGACTAAGTCGAGGTGAGGCCTCACACCCTCCCCCTCTAGGCATGAACTTCCTCCTGGAGTTCATCAAAGAGGTAGGGGTATTATGATCTCATACGTGTTGCATCCTCCCATGAAGCCGTAACCTCATCATAGCAATCCCACTGGACCCTAACCTGGTCCAGCTCTCGACCTCGAAGGGCTAGCGTCCGGTGTGCTAAAATGCGAATGGGCTCTAAAGCTAGCTGCCCATCCGACTCCACCTGCAAGGCATCTCAATCTAAAATGTGAGACTCATCCTAGATATATTTTCTCAAAACTGATACGTGAAACACATTGTGGATGCATGACAGGCTAGGTGGCAATGCTAAATGGTAGGCAACTAGGCCTATCCTCTCAAGAATCTCAAAAGGTCCTACAAAGTGAGGTGCGAGCTTATAACCCTTTCTGTAATGGATTAGACTCTTATGTGGTCGCACTCTCAGGAAGACTCTATCTCCAACCAAGTAGCTACGATCTATCCTCTTTGCATCAGCATATTTCTTCTGTCTATCCTGATCCTCTTTGAGACACTGCCTAATCAAATCCACCTGCTGTTCCATATCCTGAACTATCTCAGGACCAATAGCAACTCTGTCCTCTATGCGATCCCAACTCAAGGGCATCCTGCAAGGCCTGTCGTATAATGCCTGATAGGGTGGCATCCCCAAAGAAGTGTGATGCCTATTGTTATAGGAAAACTCCACTAAGAGAAGATACTCCTCCAACTGGGTCTGATGATCCATGATGTACATGCAAAGCATATCCTCTAACACCTGATTGACCCTCTCTATCTGACCATCTATTTCTGGGTGATAGGCGGTACTGAAATTGAGCTTAGTGCCCATAGCTTCCTGTAATGACTTCCAAAAGGAAGAAGTGAAAAGAGAATCCCTATCAGAAATAATCTTGTGGGGCATGCCATGAAGTCTAACAATGTCTCGCAAGAACACCTGTGCTACTGTTGGAGCTATGAATGTAGTATGGACTGGTGAAAAGTGAGCTACTTTGGTCAACTTGTCAACTATCGCCAAGATAGCATCATGGCGACGAGAAGACATAGGAAGACCAATGATGAAATCCATGGATATAGTATCCCACTTCCACTCTGGTATAGCATGAGACTGGAGCAACCTACCTAGATGGCGGTGCTCCACCTCTACTCTCTGACACTTGAGGCATTGAGCTACTATCTCAACAATGAGCTACCGCATTCCCGGCCAATGATATAACTGCCTCAAGTCAGCATGCAACTTTTTAACCCTGAGATGCACTGCATAAGGAGCTCTATGAGCCTCCGTGACAATGAACTCTCACAACCCTCTAGAGGAAGGTACATAAATGTGCCCTTTGTGACGTAACAGTCCATCGGACTCCAAAGAATAGTCCACATATTTCCCCTCTAGAGTAACCTAAGATCGTATTACCTGACCAACCTCCACATACCATCCATCCTCTAGCAAGTGCTGTAGTATACAGTCTCTCAAATCCGTGCCCATAGATATGGTGTAAGCCTCGTGATGTCTCCTACTCAAAGCATCTGCTACTACGTTTTCCTTTCCTTTGATGTAGTGAACGTCAAAATCATATTCGCACAAGAACTCCATCCATCTCCTCTGATGTGCATTAAGGTTCAACTGAGTGAAGATGTACTGAAGACTCTGATGGTCTGAATGCAGCTCGAAGTGATGACCTAAAAGGAAGTGTCTCCATCTCACAAGTGCATGCACTACTACTGTGAGCTCAAGGTCATGAGTGGGATAATTAAGTTCATGAGTCTTAAGTTTCCTAGACTTGAAAGCTATGGCCCTACCATCCTGCATAAGAACTGCTCCTAAACCCTCTAGTGAAGCATTTGTACAAACCATGAAGTCAGCTATGGGATCTAGTACAAAAAGGATTGGAGTGCTAGTAAGTGCCTTCTTGAGTTCCTGAAAGGCCTTCTCGCACTTCTCTGTCCACTCAAATTTCTTCCCTTTACGCTGAAGAGAAGTAATAGGATGTGTGACTTTGGAGAATCCCTCGACAAAACATTGATAATACCCTACTAACCCCATGAAACTCTTGACCTCTGTCACACTAGTTGGCATTGGCCAATCCATAATAGCCCTAATCTTTGATGGGTCAACTAAGATCCCATCATCGGAAATAACGTGCCCAAGGTACTTGACCTCTGACCGAAAGAAAGCACACTTAGACAAACTGCCAAACAACTGGTTATCTCGCAAACACTGCAATACCTGTTTCAGGTGCTCCTCATGCTCCTTCTCATTCTGAGAATATATTAGTATATCATCAAGAAACACAATAACAAAATAGTCTAGAAATGTACGGAATACCCCATTCATGAGGCTCATAAAAATCGTTGGGGCATACGTAAGTCCGAATGGAACTACGGTGAACTCATAGTGACCATATCTAGTGCGAAATGCGGTCTTGTGGATATCACTCTCCACTATTCTCAGTTGATGGTATCCTGACTTCAAATCTATTTTGGAAAAGACTTTGGCACCCTAAAGCTAGTCGAATAAATCATCAATTCTAGGCAAAGGATATTGGTTCTTGATGGTTACTTTATTTAGCTGCCGATAATCCATACATAATCGGAGAGATCCGTCCTTCTTCTTAATGAAGATGACTGGTGCACCCCAAGGGGATATGCTAGGAAGAATATGACCCTTCTCAAGGAGTTCCTCAAGTTGTATTTTGAGTTCATTAAGCTCATTTGTGGTCATCCTATAAGGTGCTCTGAAAACTGGCTCGACTCTTGGTACTAGGTCTATATGAAAATCAATCTCTCTATGGGGCGACATTCCTGGTAACTATGAAGGAAATACATCTGAATATCCCTTAAGGATAGGATGGTCATCAAGCGATGTTTCTTTTTCTTCCTCTTCTCCTCTGTCACTGATAGTGATAGCAAACAACTGACATCCCTTTCGCATGCTTTGCTTAAGCTGCATTGCGGAGATCATACGAAGAGACACGTGCCTCTGAATCCCGGTGATAACTCTAAGGTCTACTAAAGTGGTGGTCTTGCCAATCTGTAGCTAACATGCCCTAACCTCTGATTCCACTGACACTCTAGCCCCTGAAGCTAATTCCACTTCCCAACTGACACCCTGTCTAGTTGCCACTAGCCTGCAACGCTCCACAACCAATGGAGATATAAAGGAGTCAGTAGCTCTTGAATCAAACAAAATAGATACGTTGTTACCTTGAATCATACCTGCCAACTCGATAACCATGGCCTGATGCTCAGCCTGGTGGTTGTCAACCACTATGAATACTCTATGGGACCTACCCATATCTCCAACTGTCGACTCTGAAGTAGCCATCCGATGATTCCCTGCCATTTGACCCTGAGGGTAATCCCTCACCATATGCCCCATGGCTCCATGTGTAAAGAAAGCACCCTATGCCTGAAACTGGGTGCCCTGAGGTCTAGAGAAAGCCTGACCTCCTGTCCTACTAGATCCGTTGTACCCTCCTCTAGAGGACTGTTGAGTCCTCATTGGAGGTGTGTACTGTACCTATGCTCTCTGATCACATCTCTATCCCTGAGTCTGCCACTGCTTGGGCTTGGAGCCCTGCTGATACTGTGGAGGCTTCTGCCTCTGGTTCTATGGTGTCTATTGCGAAGGAGGGGGTTTGGAGAACCCCTGAGAGTTTTGGTTGTTTCCTTTCCAATGTGGTTTCTGGAATCCATAAGTCTAAGGTGTGGGATTTTAGATCTGAAACCGATCCCTATTGTCCTGTGGTCTGACTTGAATTTCTTTGGTAATCAGTGCCTTCTCCATAGCAACCCGAAGGCTCTCTGGAGCGGACATCCTAACAGGCTTGGCTATACTAGCATTTAACCCTCTGATGAAGTGGTTTACAAGAAGTTTCTCATCCTTTAGACAATCTACATAAGGCAACAACTCAAAGAATTTGCTCTCATATTGGGTTACTGATAAGCCTTTTTGTTGGAGATCATGAAATTTGTCTATACGACGCTGTCTGAAGTGTTCTGATAGGTATCTCTCGCAGAACCTCTCTATGAATATCTCCCAAGTGAGAGTATCAGGAACTAATCCGCATTTGTACTCTTCCTGTCTCCACCAAGTGGAGGTCAATCCTCTCAATAGATGAACTGCGACACGTGCCTTTAGGTTGCTCTTGTAAGAACGCAACACAAAGCACCTCTCAAGACTCAAAAGCCATGCCTCAGCCTCTACCCCGTCTATAGAACCTCCAAAAGATGGTGGGTGGAGGCGCATGACCTCCCTGATAAGATCCCCTGGATCCCGACGAGCTCTCTCAAAATAAGTTGGTTCCACCACTGGAGGTGGTCCTGGCATGTGCACAGACTCTAGCTCATTTCCACCTTGATTCTCTATCAACTGATCTATGACTCCTAGAGTCATGACTTCTAACCTAAGGGTTCTCTACTAGGATCCTTTCCTGAACTATGCCAATAAGATTTTGTATTGCTTCTAAGAGGTCTTAGTTAGGTTCATTTGGCTGTTTAGGAGGTGCTCCTGGGTTCTCTTCTAGAACCAATGCCTCCCTCACTACCTCTTCACGTTCTATGTGCACATGTGTAGGACCTCATCCGCGCTTGCGAGCTTGTCACATTGTCGGAGGCATCCTAAGAGGAAAATAAAGTAAAATAAATAATTAATTTCTTTTAGATTAATATTAATTCAATTAAATTTAAATGTCCTATAAAATCAATTTAACAAAAATAATTTAAATAGTCTAAGGCGAAACGTAAGTGGAGTAAGGTTCCTAGTGTGGAAACCTTGCTCTAATACCAAAGTGTCATGACCAAAATTTAGGGCAAAAACGAAATAATTTTTTTTTTTAAATACTAATTAATTAACAAAGTTTGCTATCTCAACATGCGTTAACATGTTTTGCCATATCAATATTCGAGCTAACTCTGATACTAACTAAGTAATGAAATTAATTAAAAATTTATTTGCGGAAAACTAAATGATTTAATTTATGTTTTATTTGTGTCACTTGACACATGTGTGGATTTAAGTTTAAATTTCTTTTGTTGTCTCTTGGTGGGAAAGTGTTCAACTATAGCTTTTTCATTTAATATAATGTGATGTCATAAATACCTTGGGAAAAGAATCTTTGGAGAGGTCAACATATGTTTGACCCGAAAATAAACTTCAGAGGGGTTTAAAATGGGTTAAATGAACACCTAGGGGTAGTTTAATAGGGTTTCCTAAAGCCCATAAGGTATACCTAAGGGTTAGGGGTAATTTTAGGCAAGTTTCTACTCCTAAGTGACCTTTTAGACACTTTAAAATTTGGCTTTTCTGAGTTGTGCGAAAATTGAAATTAGAAGTTTGAACTTAGTTGTAAACCTTCCTATTCGAATGAGAGTTCTCTTTCCCATTTTGTCTTACTTTCCTCTTTAGTTTTTAGAAACTTGTGAGAACTGAGAGAATGAGCTTCTTAAGCAAGAATTTGAAAATTTGAGGGTAATCACCCACTCTCCATTTTTGGAGACAAGAGAATTTTTGTTGAAAAGGAATAGAATAGATTTAAAAAGTAAAAATTTGGCTAAGGGTAGAAGAAAAGATCCGTGGAACTGGGAAGCTCTTCCTCAAATACTATCCTACCTTTGGGCAGATTAAGGTTGGTTACATTCTCCTTTAAATGACTTCTGTTTGCATGTGTTTTGAAGGTATGTTGGTGTAAGAACTCTGTTTTCTTGTATATATATATTTTTTTTTTTGAATTTCATTTGGTATTTTGCATTATGTTTTGTATGTGTTTTGGGATTTTTTCAAGACCTCTTACTCTTGGGAGAGAGGAGGATCTTGTGGGTGGTAGCAGTGACAACCCTCGAGTGAGAGACTCTCGTTTTGAGAGTGATCACAAGGGATTTTTGCGTGACCCTTGTTGCATGGCCTATTTGTGTAATGGGGGTCATAAGGAGGGATATAAGGCTAGAATTCCTTGGGGGGCATAAGGAATAAGGGGTTGAAATTCTTGATGTATTTGTTGTGCCATGCGGTGGCTACATGTTTTCCATACTTGTAGTTCTCCTTAGGGTATTGGTCCACTACCACCCTTGAAAAGGTCATCACCAAAGTGTGGTGCAGTGTAGCCAAGTTGGGAGTGTGTTTGAAATCTGTGTGTTTCCTGCCTTCTATGTGTTTGCATGTTTGTTACTCGTCTAGGGCTTGGTTCTCCGTAATTTTCCATGGTCACATGGTTAACTTCCTATGCATCTCAATTTACACATTAGTACTTTCAAATATCCACATATAATATAATTTCAAAAGAGTAACAATACACATCATTACTTGCATACAATTTACATCTGCACAGATTAAATACATCTCTTATCAAGCAATTTCACATTAGCAATTTCATCCTCATTCACATAAACTTAACCATACATCATAGTGTAGCATCCTAAAATTGCGACACTTGCAATTTCGACTGCATTTCGGTCTTCACGATGGCGACGCAACACGCAACCTGAATGGAGACCCCGAAACTTGCTCACGACACCAAAAACTGCATTTTTCAAGTACCCTGGCCTGAACCTCCTTGCACCCTGCTGTCCCGGGAGGTGGGACTAGAGCGCCCAATGCCCTGGTCCCTCAGGACCAGGGCGCCCAGCCCCCTAGTCCCCAGGATGATGGCGCCCAACGCCCTGGTCCCTGGGTCCTATTTTGGGCCCGGTCTCCTAAGGAGATTGCGGGTCTTTTTGTTTTCAATTTGGAAATTACATTTCCTAGTCGGCCTAAGGTCGGGAAAATCAGTCTTTCAGCCCTAATTGACAAGTATATAAACTACATTTTTCTCTCTCATTTGTATATAACACATACATGAGGAAAAAGGCATGAAAACTATACTCAAGCATTCAAGCATTCAAGCATTCCTTCAAGCAATTGATCATTTCAAGTCTCCATTCAAGGCTAAGTGTTGCATTCAAGACAAGGATTCAACCATTGAAGAGGAGATCACATACTACATGCTACATACAACATGCAACATACAACATCTAAACCTTCGCACATAAGGATACAAACATCCTTAGAACAAGGTATTAGTACTTGTTTTACAGTCATTTACATTTACAGGTCTTGCTCATTTCTTGGTTAATTCCAAAACCGGGGTTTGACCTAAAGGCAAACCCTTAATCCCTAACCCCCCAATCATCTTCGCTTTTCTGTGTGTAGGTTGCAGGTACACGGCTGAAATTGAAGATCTGGAATCCTTGTGCAGAGATGAACAGATCTTTCCGAGGTTTAACTACTGAGGAGATGGAACCTAATTTGAATAGCCTTTTTAACGAGGACATGGGTAATTCCTCTAATCCTCCTAATGATGAAGAAGCTCTCCATGAGGTTTCTAAAGAACAACTTTCAAAATTGAATAACCAATTTGACGATTTTCACCAATTGATGTCTCATGAGTATCCCGATAGTCAAGCTCTTCCTTTAATTGAGGGTTTTAAATGTATGCTTCAAAGTGATAAGAATGGAATTGATATTTTGTGTGGTATTGCACACATTATGCATTCGAATGTGATGCCTATGAAGAGTTGTGCTGAAAATTTGGGTTATACACAACCTCCTACTCAAGTCAATCATTCTATTCCTTTGATGACTTCTATTGCTAGCATACCTACTTTTACATCAAACATAATGGCTACTTCTACACAAGACATTCCTCCCATGATTACTAGTCATGGGGGCAACCCTTCTTCTTCAATTAACCCTCTTCCTTCATTTAATCCGACTTCTTTATACATTCCTTCAATGAGTGCCCCTATTATATCTCCACAAATGAACATGACGCAAGGGGGCAATTCATTCAGCCATTCTATTCCTCCTTGTAGTGTTCCTCCTGTCCAATCATCTCCTATGACTAATTATCATAGAGTCCCACCACCTTACTCTCTATCTTCTTTCAATAACATAACACCTCCATCTCAATCTAACACATCTAATATGAATTCTTCGACTGAAGCGACCATTAACAATCTTGCACAAACTGTCTCTTCTTTACAACAACAAATTGCCTCTATGAATCAATCTAAGTTTAGTGTGCCCACATTTGATGTTGCGAGCCCACTTTCTCTTGACATTGTTTGAGCTATCCCTCCTAAACATGTTGAAATCCCGCATTTGGAGCTTTATAATGGTAAAGGTGATCCTCTAACACATGTTAAGACTTTTCAAACAATTTGTACTGATTTTGCTATAGCGTCATAAATTGTATGCACTTGCTAGGGTGGTACAATTTCACACCTAGTTTAGCACCCGCCTTGGCGCATTTTGCATCTTGCATTGCATTTCCCCTTTAGCACTTAATTAATCAAATTAATTAGGTCTAAGGTTCTATTTCATCATCTTTCATATCATAAAGTTGGGCCCTTTTCATTAAAACGTGCCCCTTTCATTTTATTCTTCCAATACATCATTCAATCAAAAACCCTAATTAGGTCCTATTTCGAACTTGGGGGCTTGATTTCGGGGGTCAAAACATCTCGAAATCACCTGTAACTTCGAGATTCTCTCTAAAATCATCATATCCGACGGCCCTAAAAATTTGGTGAAAAGTTGTCGGGACCGTCGCGCCCGGTGCACATGGTCCTGGACATTTTTCCTGAAATTTTAGGAGTACGATCCAATCATAAAATAAAGCTTAACCCCAAGAAATTGGCGGGATATTCAATCTCTAGGTCAGCCAAAAGTCAAAATTATGACCTAGGGTTTCATATATAAGAGCTCTCTTTCTTCATTTGAAAGGACCCAATTTTTGTTTTCAGGAACTTCATATGCAGCGAAAGAGCAGATCTTTAAAGACTTCAACAACATTCAACATCCTTCTATCAAACATTCATCAATTTCATTCATTCATTTAGGGCTTGGAAGACATTGAAGAACAATAGGAGATTACCGACTGAAGATTGGCTTGTACTCCTCCCTTGAGGGTTGGGTATGATTTCATGTTGTTTTTATGTCTTTGCATAAGCTTCAATATATCCTTTATTCATGCTTCAGATCACTTTGCATCTTGATTTAGAGCATTTACATTATCATTTACAAGCAATTAGGGTTTACTTTCTAGGTTGCTCTAGTTTGCTTTCTTGCATTTTAGGACCTTGCACACACACTAAGTCTGCACACACAATACATTTTACAATACAACTTGGCTATTCGTGGAGGTGGAAATCACCGAAGCGGGGGTTTGACTAAGGCAAAACCCTATATAGCCGCCCAAACACCTTTTCAGATATAAGTGCAGGTTTCGGGACTCGGACGATGCCGCAAGTTACAGATCCGGAAGAAGCAGACTGAGACCAACCTGCACACCAAATCTCAGAGCAAAAGACCAGGACAGGGGTGTGGGGCACCCTGGTCCTGCCAGGACAGGGGCGCTGGGCGCCCTGGTCCTCCTGACAGACAACATTTTTAGCATTTTTGACAGCTTTTCCAGAGTGCAAAACAGCAGTTTCCGGAGCAGTTTCAGGGGCAGAATCAGGACAGTGGCGCCTGCGCCTCCGTCCCGAACATTTCGGTCAGATTTTAACTCCGGGTACGCATTTGCATTCTTGTCTTGTCCTTGTGTTTACAGCTTTCCATCATTTAAGTTCAATTTTGTAATCTTGTTATTAGTTCATACTTGCACTTTGGGATTAGGGATTGAACTTGCATCATTTTATCTTTCAATTACAACAAGGGAATAGAAATCCTAATAGGTAGCCCATGGCTCTCTCTTCCACAAGAAGAAGTAGCCAATTGTGTGATACCTCTAGGCTCTTTCGTATTCCACAAGTGTGTGGTTGAAAGTGAGATTAGGGCATGTTTGCTTAGTGTCACTTTTTCTCCCACACATTTTGGTGAACCCAACGTGAACTCCAATCTTCTCTAATTCTGATTTATGTTTGAGTGTTTATGCTATTTCAAATTCAAAATTGTATTTACAAGTCTCAATTTCTTGCAAGATTCAAAAATTTAGAGGAAATTTTTGCTAAAACCCTAATTTTTCAATTCAAAGTTGAACTTGTGGATAGCTTAATTTGGATCAATAATTTCAAATCTGATTTAGGAACTCATTTGAATCATAAATTTCATTTTCTAAATCTACATTCTAAGTGCTTGCATTGAACATTTTCTTCTATTTTGCATGTGTTATCATTTGAAAGAGGAAAATTGTTGTCATGATGCATTCATTTCATAGATGTGATAATGGGTTGGCTTCCCTTGTTTCAATTTTTCCTTCTCCTAAAGAACCTCCCCTCATCTATAACAACATTTTAGTGTCTAAAAGAGTTGCTACCAATCCCTTTGAGACTCTCCCATGCTCTAAGGATGAAGACTTTAAGAGTGATCTTGACAACTCTCCTAAAATGTGCCCTTCCTGTTTAGCTATCCTAGAGGAAGAGAATGATATCATAAACACCTTTCTTAATGTTACTTCACCTTCCCTCCATGATGCCTCTCTAAGTGAAAAGGTATTTATGGACATTGAATTATTTTCTCCTAAATTTTGTCCTTCCAATGGGGGCATGTTAGTGCAACAAGAGGTTATGAACACTTCTTTCAAAGATCTCCTTCCTAAGCATGAATCTTTGGAGACATATGTTCATGTTCCTCTTAAAAAACACTCCCTTCATGAGGATCCTTTTGTGCAAGAAGATGACACTATTCCTACATTTCCTAGTGATGGCATTTCCTTTTCCAACAAAATTCCCACTAGAGATGATGAATTAATGATAAATGCTTACCCTTCTCCTAAAGTTTGTCTTACCCATAAGCATCCCTTAGAGAAAGGAGATGAAATAATAAGCAATTTCCTTAATTCTCTCTCCCCTAAAGATCATATTGAACATATTTTGAGGAAAGAGGATGAGTTTAACACATCTATTGATTCTCTCCCTTCTAAGGATGAGGAACTAATAAACAATGTTATCTCCTCTCCCAAAATTGACAACACTTCAAACATTCCTTTCAACAACCTCACTATTTGGGATGAACCATTAGAAGAAGGTGTAGATTATTCTCTCTCCCTTGATAATTTCTCACCTTCCTTGAATCTCAATTATTCTCCCTCTAGAAATAAAGAATCTCCCTCTCCTCAACTTGGTTCTACTCATAAGGATACCTTAGTTCAAAGCAAGATGGTTAACATCTCTTTCAAAGATCTCCCTCTCAAAAGTGATACTTTAGAGAGTAATGTTGATCCTTCTCCTACAGAGTTTATTCCCCATGTAGATCATTTGATGATAGAGGATGATATGACCTTTCCTCTTCCTACTAGAACATCAATGCCTACCCCTTGTCTCTCTCCTAAAATTGGTTTAATCTGTGATAAGATTTTAGTGCAAGAGAAGACTATCAATAATTCTTCCAACACTTTTGTTCATTCTCCTAAACCATCCTCAATCAATTTGATACATGTGAATAAGACACCTAACAAACCTCTCTTTACTATCCAAGATGCTTGTCCTTCTCAAAATTCTCAACCTCTAAATAAACATATCTTAGTGGTTCAAGGTGGTTATTACTGTGCAAGGAGGTTATTTTTCTAAGAGCCCTTATGAGTATGCTAAGCAACTAACTAGAGAGAGTTATCATGCGGTTGCCCATACTTATAACACAAGAAACAATAGGCAACCTAATCCTCTTCCAGTTATCCCAACTTCACTTCCTCCTTCCCAACCTATTCTTCCTCAAGCTCCTCATATTTCACAAGTTCTTTGTAAGGAATATGATCTCATAGAACAACTTAAAGCTACCCCTGCTAAGATATCCCTTTGGGATTTGATTCAAACTTCTTCTGCTCATCATGGAATGTTACAAGATGCCTTGAAAGATTTGAATGTTCCTCCACCGAATACATCTAGTAATATAGCATCTTTAGTTAACTCTGTGATGAATCCTAAAGCTCAAATTGTGTTTACCCAAGATGAGTTGCCTACTAGTGAAATTCAACAACAATATGATCCCTTGATGATTGTGGTTATCATAAATAACACTGCTATAAGATGAACACTGGTAGATAATGGCTCAGGCCTTAATGTGTGTAGCATTAATCTGTTGCATAAGATGAATGTGGATACATCCCTTATTGAGCCTGACTCTCGTCCCATTCGAGGCTTTGATAATGTGGCTAAATCTTCATTAGGTATTATCACCTTACCCGTCACAGTGGGACCTGTTACTTTGCCTACTCCTATCCATGTTATGTCGGGAAATCTAACATACAACTTGTTATTAGGGAGACCTTGGATTCACAGTATGCAAGTTGTCCCCTCTACATTGCATAGACAAGTTAAATTCATTTATAACAATAAGACATATACCTTGATAGGTGATACTAAACTTCAGGCTTGTTTGCAAACATCTACTTCCAAAGGGAGTTCTTCTAAGCCTTCCTCTTCTAGTGATGACTCGTTAAACAAGATACCTATGGATGAATCATCACCCTCTGATAATCAAAATTCTTGGGATGAGTCTAAAGCTCCTGAAGAAGATCCTTCTCGACTTGAGTCTACACATGAAAAGGCTTTTGATCCTGAGAAGGTTCTCGCAGAAGACGATTGGGGATCTCTTGATTTTAATCCCACCTTTGTAGGTGAGTATAGGGTTCCTCCTAGAGAGCTTAAAGGTAAAGAGAAGGAAGACACTAAAAATCAATCAATCTTACCTGAACCTATGAGCAATAATTTTGTGGCCGCTTCTCAAACTTCTTCTCCTCACACCTCTAATTATGAAGAGTTTGATTCTTTGTCTTATGAAAAACCACCTTCTCTTCCTGAAATGGCTGATCATTATGGTCGTGGTTTTCGCATTTTTGCTAAGCATGGGTATCATGGAAATGGTTGTGGCACTCATGAACAAGGGATAAAAGTTCCTCTAGAGACTAATTTTCACAATTATGCCTTTGGACTCGGCTATAATCCCTACAAACATACCAAAGCATCTAAAAGACCATCTCTCAATGTGAATGCTATATTTAGTGGTGATGATGATCTCACTTCAACTAAATCATCTTCTACTTCTATCAACTCTCATTCCCCTCATAAGGAAATCTTGGCGATGAACAAATCTCTTTATGACTCCCCTCAAATTTCTAAATCCACTTATGAATCTTTATTTCCTATTCATCATAAAGTCCTTTCCTCCAAGGATAAGGCTCTAATAAATTACACTCATCCCTCTCCTAAGATTTCTTGTGACTTTTCTTGTTCAATTTTTATCATTTTACACATGTTTTTGATCTCACTTATAGTTGAGCATTTAGCATGTCATATTCAAATACCTCATTTAATCCATCATGTCTTTAAATAACATTAATGGCTATTATGTTGCTCATCATTATGTGACATTGGTAGCTCATTTACTGGGGGCTCATTGTCATTCATGATGGTACAATTTCA
Source organism: Cryptomeria japonica (assembly GCF_030272615.1). Classification (NCBI taxonomy): domain Eukaryota; kingdom Viridiplantae; phylum Streptophyta; class Pinopsida; order Cupressales; family Cupressaceae; genus Cryptomeria; species Cryptomeria japonica. The sequence continues at coordinate 735,589,040 of NC_081412.1, read as the reverse complement.
AGTGCAATCATATTTTTGAAGCAACATAATAGCCTAATTTTTCTATGTTATCTCTTGTTCCTATGGGGACAAGAGTGATTTCATACATCTCTTCTTTTGCTTATGTCCAAATCTCTCCCTAGAAGATTGTGTAAGTCCTTCTCATTGAGGCAATGATCTTTCCTTATTTTATCTAAGGATCCACTTTTTCCTATTTCGTGGATGGTGTGAACTTTATTACTTGATGTTATTCCTTGTATGCATTTGTTGTTGTTTGTTCAAGGATTCTCTCTTACAAGAGGTGTAAGTCCTTGACTACAACCTCTTTTGCACTTGGTAAAATACATCCATAATGAATTGACTCCCCCAATTGGGTTAAAAAGAGCGTCATCCTTCATTAAGAATCACTTTCACCTCGCAAAAGAAGGAAGTATTGCATTCTTATTCTCTTCTTTGTCTTATTCTAGAAGATGTTATATTTGTCTAAGACAATTCCTCTCGGGGATAGGTGGCTTTTGTACAAAGATCTCTTCTCCTCTAAGGATCTCCTTTACACATACTACAAGATATCCTTTTCCAACTATCTTATCCTTGCTTAAAGAGTGCAAAACTCTCTTGCTTGGATCTATGACATTGTTGCATTTTTGGGGTATCTTCTTTTGTGATGAAGGTAGGTATCCTTGTTCTACTTTTCTTATGACATAAACATTACACTTTTTGAGCAATGGGTCATTCTCGGAACCAGAGCACAGACTCTTAGAGCGAGATGTCATGCTTTTGTACTATACATATACAGGTTGTAGCATACTCGGGCATAGACTCCTATGAGATGCTTATAACCTCACTTACACACACATGCACGAGGTTGAGTGGAACTAGCAGCATAAGACTAGACTTTCTCACTCTCCTCCCTTACATGGATCACCTAGACAGACTCTAGGGGCTAGTTTTCCATGTCCTTTTTTTCCATGGATCACCTAGACAAGATCTAGGGGCGAGAAGTCCATGTTTTCTCTCTCACTATTCTTTTCATGGATCACCAATGTGTGTATTCATGCTTTTTTCCTTTCTTTTCTTCTCTTTGCATTTTGTTTCCATTTACATCCTTCATCTTGTGTTAGAGAACTCTTAAATCCTCACACTCTTTGTTGTGTTGGAATTGAGATTTAGTCCTCTTTCTTACCAAATGATTCTGCATTAGTTTTTGATCTCATAATCAAATCTTCTTGTGAGCATTTGTCATCAATATTCTTTAACAATTCGAAGTGGTAAACATGATACCCTGTTTCAACTCACTAAAATTAGCAAGCCGAAACAGGGGGGGCATATAGCTACCCTTGAATTTTCATCACCTTCCTTAGTAAGAATTAGGTGATTTTGTGATCTAATGTGTGTTTTGTAGGGTGCGGTTACTAACTGTGTACTGCAGATACCGCTGGGGGCTTCGTTCGACAGACTTATGGATATATCCTTTTTCAAATAATGTTTACTTTTCTGTACTTTAGCTTGCATATGCACGTAGTGTTCATATGACCGCTAAAGTGGGGGCTAAATGTAGTGTCATAAATTGTACGCACTTGCTAGGGTGGTACAATTTCACACCTAGTTTAGCACCCGCCTTGGCGCATTTTGCATCTTGCATTGCATTTCCCCTTTAGCACTTAATTAATCAAATTAATTAGGTCTAAGGTTCTATTTCATCATCTTTCATATCATAAAGTTGGGCCCTTTTCATTAAAGCGTGCCCCTTTCATTTTATTCTTCCAATACATCATTCAATCAAAAACCCTAATTAGGTCCTATTTCGAACTTGGGGGCTTGATTTCAGGGGTCAAAACATCTCGAAATCAGCTATAACTTCGGGATTCTCTCTAAAATCATCATATCCGACGGCCCTGAAAATTTGGTGAAAAGTTGTCGGGACCGTGGCGCCCGGTGCACATGGTCCCGGACATTTTTCCCAAAATTTTAGGAGCGTGATCCAATCATAAAATAAAGCTTAACCCCAAGAAATTGGCGGGATATTCAATCTCTAGGTCGGCCAAAAGTTGAAATTACGACCTAGGGTTTCATATATAAGAGCTCTCTTTCTTCATTTGAAAGGACCTGATTTTTGTTTTCAGGAACTTCATATGCAGTGAAAGAGCAGATCTCTGAAGACTTCAACAACATTCAACATCCTTCTATCAAGCATTCATCAATTTCATTCATTCATTTAGGGCTTGGAAGACATTGAAGAACAATAGGAGATTACCGACTGAAGATTGGCTTGTACTCCTCCCTTGAGGGTTGGGTATGATTTCATGTTGTTTTCATGTCTTTGCATAAGCTTCAATATATCCTTTATTCATGCTTTAGATCACTTTGCATCTTGATTTAGAGCATTTACATTATCATTTACAAGCAATTAGGGTTTACTTTCTAGGTTGCTCTAGTTTGCTTTCTTACATTTTAGGACCTTGCACACACACTAGGTCTGCACACACAATACATTTTACAATACAACTTGGCTATTCATGGAGGCGGAAATCACCGAAGTGGGGGTTTGACTAAGGCAAAACCCTATATAGCCGCCCAAACACCTTTTCAGATATAAGTGCAGGTTTTGGGACTCGGACGACGTCGCAAGTTACAGATCCGGAAGAAGCAGACTGAGACCGACCAGCACACCAAATCTCAGAGCAAAAGACCAAGACAGGGGCGTGGGGTGCCTTGGTCCTGCCAGGACAGGGGCGCTGGGTGCCCTGGTCCCTGGGACAGGGGTACTGGGTGCCCTGATCCTCCTGACAGACAACATTTTTAGCATTTTTGACAGCTTTTCCAGAGTGCAAAACAACAGTTTCCGGAGCAGTTTCAGGAGCAGAATCAGGACAGTGGCGCCCACACCCCCGTCCCGAACATTTCAGTCAGATTTTAACTCCGGGTATGCATTTGCATTCTTGTCTTGTCCTTGTGTTTACAGCTTTCCATCATTTAAGTTCAATTCTGTAATCTTGTTATTAGTTCATACTTGCACTTTGGGATTAGGGATTGAACTTGCATCATTTTATCTTTCAATTACAACAAGGGAATAGAAATCCTAATAGGTAGCCCGTGGCTCTCTCTTCCACAAGAAGAAGTAGCCAATTGTGTGATACCTCTAGGCTCTTTCGTATTCCACAAGTGTGTGGTTGAAAGTGAGATTAGGGCATGTTTGCTTAGTGTCACTTTTTCTCCGACACATTTGCTTATGACCAAAGGTTGCTTGCAAAACTGTTTACTAGAACATTAAGAGACAAAGCCCTACAATGGTATTGCTTGTTGCCTTCCTATTCTATTACTTCTTTTGAACAACTTGCAAATGCTTTCATTCAACAATTTCAAAACAATATAAGTCCTAAAGTTACTTTGATTGATTTAATGCATTGTAAACAAGGTGTTAAAGAAAAAGTGACTGATTTCATTGGTAGATATAAGCCTTTGTATGCTCAAATTTCTTTTCCAGTGCCTGACAATGATATTCAAAGAATCTTTATTTCTAATTTACAAAAAGATATTCGAGACAAACTTCTATTTTCTGAGTTTACTTCTTTCCAACAGTTGTGTGCAACTCTTCACAATTATCAACTGACTGTGAGTCAAATAGAACAATCACATCCTATGACTCTGAGTGATAAGGGTGATAGTAGTCAACAACCATTTGGGAAGTTTAAACCGAACAGAGATTCCATCAAATTCAATGAAAACATCATCAACAACAATGTGAATGCAGCATCAGGTGTGCCTCCTATTTCTAAATTTTTCAAGAAAGAAAGAAAGTATACTCCTTTGAATGAATCATTGCATAGTATTATGAATAAGTTATTGGAACAAAATGTTCTTACTCTTCCTCCTATAAGACAAATTGATCCTGCAAAGATTACTTCACCTTATTTTGATAACAAATCTTTTTGTCAATTTCATCGTCAGCCTGGGCATGATACTGAAAAATGTTTTTCTTTAAAGGGTAAAATTCAAGATTTGATTGATAATAATACTATTTCTATTTCTAGAGTGAATGATAAAGGCAATACATCTGTAGCTCCTCCTAATCAAAATCTTTAGATTTTTACTGATCCATTACCTTCTCATACTTCTCATACCTCTAATGTGATTGAGGCTAATGATTCCTCTCTCTCATCTGATGGTCTTGTGTCTATGACTCCGAATGTGATTAACTTTGTAGAGCAGCAAGAAAACCCTAAAGAACCTTCCATCACATTTGATTCTAGTGAAACCATTAGGGCACCTGATGGTCCTTTATACATAGTTGCAAAAGTTAAGAATACACCTTGCTGTGGAGTGCTTATTGATCCTTCGTGCATGATAAATGTTATTACTGAAGAATTTCTTTTTACTTTGCAATTGAATCAAGTGATATATGACAAAACAGATGTGATTGTGAAATTATTTGATGCATTTTCTTCTCCTGCAATTGGTTCTATTACATTGCCTATTGAGGTCCATAACAAATCTCTTGATGTGAACTTTGCTATTATTCCATCTTTCGAACAATTTCGTGTGAAGCTTGGCTATCCTTGGATGTCTTCCATGAAAGCTATTTCTTCTCCTATTCATAAGTGTTTGAAATTTCCCCATAATGGTGAAGTTGTTACTGTCAATCATAGTCTCTTTAAACCAGCTGAAAGAACTTCTAGTGTTCCTATTGATTACTTTTGGCCTAAACAATTCCAATCTCTTCCTCCACGAAGTGATCATCTTTTCAAATCTTATCAAAAGTGGAAAACAGATATGATCCTATCTTTAAGTGAACCTAGAACGCCTAAACTTGATATTCCTATCATTCTTGAGAAGGAAGTTCTTCCTTTGAAAGATAAAACTAATGTCTTTCCTCAAGAAGATTCCCAACCCATCCCTATGGATATGACTATGTCTATGCCTAATAAACCTCCTAAAAGTAGACCTATCCCTCCTCGTCATGATGGACTTGGTCTCCTTCCTAAACCACAAATTCCTCCTTTATATGGAGCAGTTCCTCCTCCGTCCTTTTATAGAGAGAAGAGACCTTCTTCTTCTCCTATTATCCAGCCTAAGAGACCACAACCTAAACACCCAAGTGATAAGGATGAGAACATCCCTCCTCCTCAATCTCCTAATCTTCCTACTAAGACTAGACGAAATCGTTCTGCACGTGAACGCCGGCGAAAGCGTCATCTTAGAGCTCAGGCAGCTGCTTCTCGAACTTTGCAATCTCCAAAAACACCTTCAACAAGCATTATTCCATTTTCTCCTCAGCCGGACATTGAGCCTAAATCTCCTAAACATAAGATGCATGATGGTCTCGATCCTGTGCGAGTTAAAGATCCTATTTTTATAAATCTTGATGATGATATAGATGAAAATGTTATTCATGATGAAAATGCTACTTCTCTTGTTCATTCTGATAGTGAGTATGAACTTGTTGATATTGATAACCATTTATCTAATGAATTTTCTAAAGCACTTATCCTAGCTCCTAGACAAGAACACTGCGGCTTGGGATATGAACATAGCCCTTGTTTGGATCTAGTGATAGCTCCATCTGCTGTGTTGGATGTTCTTCCTCTAGCATGTTCCCTGCCTTCCCAAAACATTGATCAGCAAGATCGGGGGTAGATGACGTGCTAGACTAGTTACATTAGCATAGCAGATTCTCTCCTCCTCTCTTGTGTTACTTCTTCTATATGTTATTCTCATTCTTCTATTTGTCGTCCTTAGTGTTGTCTACTTGAGGACGATGCAAAGCATTGAGATCTCTCGATCTCTCTCATGTTGACTCAAAAGACACATGTGTTCCCTTCTTCTAGGTGACCTTCCTTGATTGGGGAATGAAGAACAATTATGCATACATACATATGATATACATGAATTATCATACAGCATACTGACCCCAAGGAAAGCGAAGTCACCTCGTGCTTTGTGTTTTGTGTCTATTATCCTTGGGCTTATCTGACACTTGGGGGCTAAATCCTTGCGATAATGTGCTCCTTTCCTTTCTCATTTCTTATGTGTATCACTACGTTAAAACAATCACCCCTGGTGAGGCGTGTGCGATCGCTTTAACGTAGGGGGGCATACATCCCATTCATATCTTTTCAAGATACTTGAAAATTTCTTGACAAATTTAACCTTGCCTTGAAAATTTTTGATATCTTTCTTGCATGACTCATAGTGAGGGAACCTTACTACTGACAGTCATGGTTCTCCCTCGTGATCTTCCCTTTTACTTTGTCAATCGAAGTCGTAAGATCCTTAGTCCACTAGGGGCTTGGTGTATCTTGCCTCCTTGACGTGGTGAAAGTCTTTCAATGTTGTTTCCTTGTACTTTACCGGAAGTATGAGCATACATACTCCCACTAAAGTGGGGGCTAAATGTAGCATCCTAAAATTGTGACACTTGCAATTTCGACTGCATTTCGGTCTTCACGATGGTGACACAACACGCAACCTGAATGGAGACCCTGAAACTTGCTCACGACACCAAAAACTGAATTTTTCAAGTACCCTGGCTTGAACCTCCTTGCACCCTGTTGTCCTGGGAGGTGGGACCAGAGCGCCCAGCGCCCTAGTCCCTCAAGACCAGGGCACCCAGCGCCCTGGTCCCCAGGACCATGGCGCCCAGCGCCCTGGTCCCTGGGTCCTATTTTGGGCCTAGTCTCCTAGGAGATTGTGGGTCTTTTTGTTTGCAATTTGGAAATTACATTTCCTAGTCGGCCTAAGGTCGGGAAAATCAGTCTATCAGCCCTAATTGACAAGTATATAAACTACATTTTTCTCTCTCATTTGTATATAACACATACATGAGGAAAAAGGCGTGGAAAGTATACTCAAGCATTCAAGCATTCAAGCATTCAAGCATTCCTTCAAGCAATTGATCATTTCAAGTCTCCATTCAAGGCTAAGTGTTGCATTCAAGACAAGGATTCAACCATTGAAGAGGAGATCACATACTACATGCTACATACAACATACAACATACAACATCTAAACCTTCGCACATAAGGATACAAACATCCTTAGAACAAGGTATTAGTACTTGTTTTACAGTCATTTACATTTACAACTCTTGCTCATTTCTTGGTTAATTCCAAAACCGGGGTTTGACCTAAAGGCAAACCCCTAATCCCTAACCCCCCAATCGTCTTCGCTTTTCTATGTGTAGGTTGCAGGTACGTGGCTAAAATTGAAGATCTGGAATCCTTGTGCAGAGACGAATAGATCCCCCTTCGTTTCGCGGATTTTTCGGAGGACCGTGGCACCGGGCGCCATCGTCCCGACAACTTTTGCTCAAATTTGCAGGACAGCACCGTATCGACATTTTACTGCTAATTCCAGGTCCATAGCTTCATCCTATATCCCTAACTCAGTTTATAAGTGAATCTTTCTCACTTTCTATGCATTCCTAGCTTAATTCTTCTATGCACATTCTTTACAAAAGAGGGTAGCCTTGCTTTCTTAACCCTTGAAACTCATTTAGCATCCAATCTTGCATTGCATGGGATTGGATCTTGTGGGTTTCAACCCCTCTTTTGAATGTAAAGTCTCTCCCCTAAGTGAAAACCATCGAATCCTAGCAAACCTCCCGTCTCTCTCCTCAGAGTTGGAAGAGGGGAGAACAACTAGGGTTCGATCGCGATTTTCCACTTTACACATAGTTCTATTATCATAGTAAAGTCCTGAAAATTCAATAACAACATCTATTATCGCAATATCATGTTATCTAATAATCATGTAGGGTTCTATCTCATAAAGCATATAAGTAAATCATCAAAATATAGCAATGTTATCCAAATCCTGAAACCATATCAGTACTAAGTTTTCAATATGCATCAAAATAAAGTATCCATGATAGTCAATATATAAAAATCACTGAAATGTCAGACTGAGTCGAGGTGAGGCCTCATAGTATTTCTCCACTAACTGGGGTGGTATTCTATGCCTGTTATGCATCTTTTCTTGAAATTTGCTAAAGTAATCATCCATTATCTCATTGAAGTTATCACCTAGCTGATTGATGAAGTCATTTATTTGATGGGTGATTGGTCATTTGTAGCTCCCAAACTACATTACCAATTGATGGAAAGAATTTATGAAAATAGAAAAACATGCATAATAAGAGTGACCCAAACTTTAGTGTGTTTTCCAAGTTGCTCTTCTTAGACTTCCTTATGGTGTTGAGATTTTCAAAAAGATTTTTCAACAACACTTCACATAGGCCAATCTTCATACCCTTTTTCACAATTTTGTATGCTAAATCAACAACTACACATGGTACACTATTTTCCCTTGCCGACTAAAAGAAACAATAACCTATGACTCTAATTGCAAACTTCAGCTCTGCATCTATAACATTATTCAATTTTAGACCTCTACAATCAGATTCAACTCCGGTTAAAGTGATTAATTCTTTCTATGAAATCATTTTCTGAGCTCAGGCATGGTCGAATATAGGGTATCTGGTGATTAAGTGGATGATTTCCTTGGTGATTTTGAATGGTTACTCCTCTAACCACATAAAGTCATCATGAACTTTGCTCAAAACAAATCTAACCCATTGGGGTTTGAAGACTCACGGGTAGGTTAGGGCTTCGGTCAATCCCTTGACTTTGATATGCTCATATTTGCTATCCAGATTTCCATCGGTGCATAATTCATCATACATGTCCTTGATCTCAATATGACCTAGTTCCTCAACATGACATTTAGTGTAGAATCTGACATCCTCAACTAGTAGAACCCTATTTGGAATGAGAGAAAATGTTGTTTTATCATCGAGTTCGGATGCTACTTTTGGGAGGTAAGGAGTATTTTAGTGAGGGCTTCTCAATGGTTTCAACAACAACAGGTTTCTGAATCTTTGGAGCCATTTCAAACTTTGGATAATTACTAACAAAAAAAGCTTAGGGTTTGAAACTTAACCAGCAAACGCTTTCCACTTAGTAAATATAAAGCATGTATTCTCAATTAATATGATCAGTTGACTTGTTTGAAAAAATGCATTGAGATTGATGAATAAATACCTTGAAATTTTCTCGAGAGGAGTTTGATTGCCTTTGAATCGCTTAGCTCTGCTTTCTGAAAACTTGGTAAGTGTAAAATGACCATGCAAAAGGCTTTAAGTACACATTTTACCTTATCGGGCTTCATGCAGTTAGGTCAGAAAACATTAAATGCACTCAGATCCATTAAATTGATTACCTTCCTTTTTTTTCTTTTACCGACTAGACAGGCTTCCTACATTTACCAACTTCTCTAGTACTCCAAAAGACTAGATAAAATTTCAAACTTGCTATTGCATCTTAGCTATGCAGATTTTGGAATTAAGTACATGATAAAATAGGAATTGTTAAGATATAACCTTGAGAGAATGCAATCTCTTCATACCTTTACCGATTAATTTGAAATAGATGCACCTAACTCAGTAGGTAAGGTACTTTCTTCATTAGTTGACACATTTTCCTTCTTTTTCCAAATCATCTGGAATTTGCTTCTTATTTCCTCAGTATCTCCTTTGGGTTGATCTCTGCAATCTCTGGCCAAGTGTCCAACTTTGTGACAATGAAAACATGCCATACCAGGATTTCTCCATGATCTTCGGTTGTTCATTCCAAACCTTATAAAGTAGTTGGCACTTATATGTCCATATCTTCCACAACATTCACACCATATCCTTGTATTGTAATCCCATGGTACTACAGTATACTGTCGGTTAGGATCTGTGTAAGTTCGGTAGCTTTTAGTATTTGCTCAGTGTGCAGACCACATATAATTCTTCTGCTTAGACCAACACTTCTCGGTACTATGTCCATATCTATTGTAGTTTTAAAAAACCCCTTGAATTTTGCCTTCTAATAATTGCTAATAGACTTTGTCCTACATTGATTAGATGTGTGACCATAATTATTGCTATTATAACAATAACCATTAGACCTAGTAACATTCGGTTGCTTACCTTTTCTGATTTGGCACATGTTGGTAGTATGTCCTTGTTTTCCACAGTAGTTGCAAATAGGCTTCTTTCCTTTGAAGTTCTTCTTATTTCTAGCTTGTTTTGATGATTCTCCTCTCTTAGTGATGTGGATCCCTTTCTCGGTAGAGTCTTTTCCTTTGTAACTGAGTCCTACAACTTTGTTGGGTCATTTTATATTTAGTTGCTCATCCAACATATTTGATGCTTCATAACTTTTCTTCAGTGTTTCTTTGGATGTCTTCTTTGTTTCAAGTTCATCGGTCAATCTTGATATTTCAAGTTTCAATGCTTGATTCTCATTTTCTTTCAGATTTGCTTCATGATGTGCATAACCCAATTGATTAGATAGATTTTATTGAATTTCAGACATCCTTGTGATTTCATCATTCTTTTCAGACACTAATGCTTCAAGCTATTGTTTTTCTCTTTCTATATCTCTTATGTTATCCTTGGCTATCCTCAATGCATCAAGATTTTTAGTCATTTGTGTGTTGAAATGCTCATGTTCTCTTTTCATTGCTTTTAACTGATCAGTCAGTGTCTTGTTCTTTTCTTTCAATATTCCAATCATTTCTTCAGTCTCTTCAGATATACTATTCTTAGATGATATCTCAATTTGTTGCACCAGCTCTTGTGAGTCCTGCAAATCATCAAACAATCTTCTTCTAACTTTCAATGATCTTTGCATTTGTTTCTGCATGTCTGCAATCACTTGATTAGCACGATCCAATTCATTTTGAAGATTCACAATTCTCTGAGATTGTTTGTAGTCTTCCATTGATAAGATCTTTCTCTTTAGGTAGTTAAACCCTTTTCCAAGATTGAAGCTCTGATACCAATTGTTAGGTCCAATATAGAAAGCTAATGTACTAATAGGGGAGGGGTGAATCAGTACTTCAAAACTTTTCTTCAGCAGAAACTTTACTGTTAAGCATAAATTGAATATTGTTGAAACATAATATAAATCTAAAACATATAAATAACATTCATACATGTTTCACTCCATAACACATATATTTTGGTTACGCAGAAACTCTTTGTTAGAGAGAAAAAATATGGTGGGGATGGCACCCACAACTTCACTACTGCAATAATAAAGGTTACTCGGCTAGAGCTACATGTTTAGCTGTTTCTGATGGCTTACCCTATTAGGAGTATCAAGATCTTTAGATCTACCTTGCTAAAGGATTTTACAACACTTATACTAAATGTTGTACGTGGTTAAAGGCTTTACAATTTATAGACTTTGTTAGAGTCTTTTACCCTGTTAAAGGTTTCTCTTACAACTCAAAATAATACAATCAAAATCTTTACAAAATATCTACAACTTCACATCTGAAATGTTATAGTAGATTCTATGTGCTCAATATGAAATTACCTTGCTTATAGAATACCTCGGTAATTGATAAATCAACTTGGTAAACCCTTCTGTTTACTTTGTTCCTTAATTGTTCTCTAAAATCTTTCTCCATGACCTCTGAATATCTCTATCAATCGTAACAATCACAACACATTGTGCTTTCTCATGATTTTTCCTTTCATCTTATCTATCACACATGTCTTGCTTCATACATTTTGATCCTCTTTTTATGTTGTATAAATAGATCTCTTATGACAGTGATATGTTCATGCTTTGATCTTACAAGCATGATTCATCGAATGAATAACCATACAAATTATTTCATTGGATAGATGTCCTCAAAATCATACAAAATCTTAAGGTGCAATTTCCTATCTTATAATGGTTCCCTGTTCCTCGATCTTCTAACACATTTCCACATATGTGTCCAGGTTCAATGAATCTGGTAACGCATTTCACTCGGTTCATATTAACTCTGTATACCATCTTTGTTGCTCGGTAGACATAGAGCATTACTCGGTAGACAACTCGGTGTATACTAAACTCTGTGACTTGTTTCTTCTATAACCAACTACTTTAGTGCTTACCGACTGAGTATTTTGGTAGTATTAACTGACTAGAGTAAATAGGATGACTTTGGACATAAAACTAATGACAACTGAGTAAATAGTAACAACAATCTCTATACTAGAGGCATTTAGGATCTTGCATTTTCCATTCTTGAATTGTAAGTCATAACCTTTGTCAACCATATATCCAACACTTAAGAGATTATGCTTGAAGCCTTCAACATGCAAGACATCATCAGTATTATGCTTACCATCAAAGTAAATAGTATTAGGATTCCCAGAGATACTAAGAGGATGGGGGGGTGAATCAATATCTAACTGGTGATTTGATTTTCTTAACTTAAAAAATGTAAAACATATTAATATTGAATACCGGTAAACAAGAAATAATGCAATAAACAAAGATAATAGCAACCACATGAAAAACACACCATAACATTGTAGTTTAACGAGGAAACCCCGTGTGGGAAAAACCTCAGTGGGATTTGTGATGCACAATATTCACTTACTGGCCAATAAGAGAATATTACTGCTACAAGAGGGGCCTGCACATGCAGGAAGGCCAAGTGCCTAGAGCTCACTGCTCAATTACAAAATGGGAAGTCTCACTGACTTACAAAATGGATTATATAAATCCAATGTCTTGTATTGCTTCAAAATAGCATCTACTATGCCAGATCCAGTACCAATTTATATCTCTGCTTCATACATAAACCCTTAACCTATAATTCGCATAATAGGTCTACCTTATTTCACCTATATTTTTCCTTCCTTCTATTTTCCCAAATGTTCTACAATGATCTCTTATATATATGAGTCATTTTACAACTTGCCAAGTTTGCTTACAATGATTTTACAATCATAAACAAAATATATTACAAACAAAATTCATGTCAGCTTCTATGCCGGTATGCTTCCTTTCATTATCGATGGTCTTTGTGCTGGTATAGATTCTATCTATGTCGGTGCCGGTGAATAGTCTTGCCGATATCATAGGATTGTAAGGTTGCCATCAATGACAAAACCTTCAATCACCTACAATGTCTCATTGGAGTGTGCATTTGCCAACAAATAGAACCTCTACCTCGGATCACACAGGCTTTGTCATCCCCAAATCTTACTATTCTACCATCATACTTCTCCATACTCACAAATTTTCTTTTATCGCCAGTCATATTATGTGAACAATGGTTATCAATCACCCATTCATCTTTCTCTTCAATTTTAGTAGCTAAATCTATCTCCTCAATAGTGTGTAGCTTGTGGAATCAATAGGTACAAGTCCATTTTCTTTGATAGCAATAAACAAAAATTCATCTCCTTCTGATTCTTCATCTCTAACACCTTCATCAACAACATAATAACAATTCTTCTAATGCTTAGATTTTCGGTTAGATTTGTAAGGCTCATCATACTTCTCATGCTTGTCATATCTATCATGCCTATCAAATTTATCATGCCTATCATATTTAGCCATTCTCTCTAGCAAAATAGAAACAAAATGTCCTATCTTATTACAAGAGAAACATTTCAGAGGTAATTTTCCATCATACTTACCTGCTCCCTTAGGAAATCTCCAAGAAATTACTGCTTCAAGCTCATCCAATTCTCTTTCTTTCTCTTCCATATGTCTTCTTTCTCTTTCATATCTAGATATTCTGCATTCATCAGGATCATACTTCTGCCTTCAGGACACATATGCTCTAAATGTTGTCTCATAATTTCCATGTGATTCACCAAACTTGCTCAGCTCAAATGCAGCAATCTTTCCCACCAACATATCTCTTGTCATAGTAGTCATACTCTAGATTTCATCAATAGTAGTCATCTTATGTTTGTAAGTAAGAGGTAATGATCTCACCACCTTACCAACCATTTCATCTTCTTGTTCCACCAACACATCTGATACCTAGGACAAGGTCATTCACCTTAGCCATAAAAGAGTTTATGTTCTCATCCTCTCCTATCTTCAGCATCTCATACTTCCCTTTCAAACTCTGCAACTTAGAAACTTTGACTTGTTTATCTCCTTCATACAGGGTCTCAAGATTTTCCTAGATCTCATGTCCAGTCTAAAGTCCCATTACATTAGTCATCTCTAAATCAATCAAGGTGCTCAACAATTCTTCCTTAGATCTAATGTTATGTTTGGCTTACATGATCTAATCAGCAGTAACCAGTCCATTTTGAGGAACAAAATGGGCATTCTTTGTAATCTTCCAGTAATCTTCTCCAAGACATCTCAAGTGCAACTCCATCTAGTTCTTCCATATCACATAGTTAATTCCATTAAATCTCAAACTCTCCTTCTTAAAGATAACACTTCCAATTTCCATCCCAGATTTCCTCAAGTAGGTAAGCTTCTTCGGGAGGATCTAGCTTTGATACCAATTGTGGACAACAACAATGAGAGAAAACTGAGAGGGGGGTTAAATTAGTTTTCTTTGGATCTATAAACTTAACCACAAATATAGATATGATAAACTACAACAACTAAGCAAATTGATAGCATAAAACACAATACCAAGATTTTGACATGGAAAACCCGGTTAAGGGATAAACCACGGTGGGAACCTACCCACAATAAGATGATACTCTGCAGTAGTATGTAAAAATAATTATAGCGGGGAATGCACATGCATTTAGGCTCACTGCCTAGAGCTCAAAGCTCAAGATATAATAACCTAGAAGGATACAACCCTCAGGGAACTCTCACTGACTTACAACAAGATTCAGACTATAATCCAGAAGGAACAAACTACAATAATAGCATCTGCTAATGCCTAATGATAGTTATCATTAAGCACATTTGTCTGCTTTCCAACACCTCAAGTCAATACACCACACAGAAATATGAATCCTTATTTGTTCATACACCACTCTCTAATAATATAGACACAACCTTGATACCTAAATAACATGACTACATTATCTATTTATACAATTCATCAACTTTGACAAAAAGGTCGGCTAAATCCTCAACTCACAATTATAAAATTACATCACACTGTAGCATCATAAAATTGTGACCCTAGCAATTTTGACCTTGTTCTAGGTCCTCACCCTAGCGAGCGACTACATCTCCCTACTCAATTGGGACCCCTTTTTTGCATCATCCTTCCAAATCTCCTCCTTTTTCAGCTCTTGTGCTATCCTATGACCCTATCCAGGCATGAAAATAGGGCAAGAGAGGGGCATGGCTAGTGCAAGGCACCTAACACTCCAAGCATGCAATTTTTTTTTCTTTCAAGTTTTGTGTGTTGTATGATGTTATAATGGACCAACCATTTTGGACTCAGTAGAGCCATGGTTGTGTTGTCCAAGCTTTGGATTGTGTCATTTGTGTTCAGGATGTTGTCAGCCTGAGAAGTTGAAATGCTATGGTAGATCATAGGAATAGTACTTCAGATGATTGTTATCTTGTAATTCAGGTCTATTGTATTGTTTAAGTATTCTAGTGTGTTTGAGGACCTTCAAGAGCCTTGGAATGCATTAGAATGAAAAGTTGCATCTTAGGAGTAAAAAGATGTAAAAAAGTTGTTGAGCAACATTTTGCAATTTTTGCAAAAGTTGCATTTTTGGATAATGGCGTTGCAAATTTGGTTGAACCAACTGAACCAAAAAAATATAATCCAAAAAACACTTCATTGTATGGGTTGGAGATTTGGGAATGCAAGAGCAAGTTTTTGGTCTTTGAAACAATCTTGTTTTCTTCATCGTTTGACATTTTATTGAGTTTTTCATTACTTTATACAGTCCAGTACGGACTTGATTGTACAATATCCTTGTGGGGAATGAGTGTTGATTGAATTTACTTTCCAGTAAGCTTGATTTGTAGGATTGATTGTCCTTAGTTGCAAAGATATCTTCCATTATTTGCAATTAGGTGTAAAACCCTTGCAAGTAGGGTTTAAGAGCAAAAATGGCTCTAACCTAAGCATTAATTGATGGAACCTATTGAAATCAAGTGGAATTCTAGGTTAGGGTATGTACATAGTTTTAGAATAGGTTTTTTTGCTTTTTAGGACCCTGTGGAGGAGATACAATGAAGCCCTAGGCTCACCACTTGGAGTTGGTGAGATAGGACAGTAGAAGATGGGAAAATTTTGAGCACATGTGGATTGGTGGAAGCAAAAACGTCACATGGTTAAAAATCCGTCTAAATTCCCTTCAAGAATCCACAATTGGTTTGAGTTGCTGATTTGACTAGTGAATATTTTCAAAGACATCTTTCCCAGACACTCGGTTAGGCCTAAACTATTGAAAATAGGGTAGTTTGGGTTCCCATAGTTGTACGGAAAACCTAAATGCAATTTATCAATATTATATGTAACCCTAAAAAGAGTATCCAAAACTATAATTTATTTGTGGCCTTGTTTGGGGAATTTTCAAACTAAGTCTTTAAAACTGGTCTAGGAGGGCTATTTCAATTAGGCCTATTTGAGGTCGGTAGAGACCAAGAAAGGCTAGGGAACCATGGTGATGGGTTTGGTGATGCTAAAATCCTCAAAAGACTTCAAAAATACTATGTAGATCCTTGCAAGATTTGTTGGAGCCTAGGAGTGGTGTGTGGATATTGAGGTGGCAACCTTAATAGGAGGAGTTGATTGTCTAAAACCAATGGCTACACCTTGGAGGCAAGCCAAATTTGGTTCAGACTTTGGAGGTCTCAAAAGAAAAACCCCTACTAAGTGTTGTTGGATGGGCTTTAGTAGTTGAATGGTTGAGTAAGACAAATCAATCTAGAAGGTGAATTGGATCAAGCTCCAAGACTCTCTGCATCAGAGTGGTATCAGAGCCAATCTTTGAAATATTTGGTGTATGTCAGATTGTGAAGAATTGGAAGCAAGTTAAATGCCTCCAAAGGAAATGACTCCAGAAGCCAATTGACAGATGGTGGTAGAGATGATAGAAGGATTGAAGGATGCAAAAGGAAGTAGAGGAACTAGAGATATTAATAAGGAGAAGGGGAAGGTTAAGATAGAATGGGGAGATGAGACTGATGAAGAAGTGGAAGATGGAGAGGAACAAGCAGAAATAGCAATGCCCCAAGACCAAAAGCTATTCTTGGATGCAGTCAAATCCATCTCCAAAGACAACTTGGATGGATTACCCACCTATGGAGGAAATCTCAATGGAGAAGATTTTTTAGATTGAATAGAGGTTCTAAATAATCACTTTGATTATAAGGAGGTAGCAAAGGAGAAAAGGGTAAATGTGGCCAAGTCAAGATTGAGAGGATTAGCATTAGTTTGGTGGAACATGATGCAAGAAGAAAGGATACAAGAAGGTAAGAAGAAGATAACCTCATGGGAACGTATGAAGATAAGGCTTAAGGCTCAATTCCTACTAGGGGATTATGAGGTTCAAATCCACAAGAGACTACAAAATCTGAAACAAAGGTAGTTAGATGTCAATACACACACTAAGGGATGCCACAAACTCAGTTTGAGGGATAGGAAGCATGAGAATGAAGTGGATAAATTGGCCAGGTACATGAATGGCCTTAGACAAAATATACAAGATGAGATAAGTATCCTCACACCAGACATTGTCCATATGTCTTTTCAGTTGGCATTAAGGGTAGAGGAGAAGATCAAGAGGAGAAGTGAACAAAATCATAAACATAGAGGTGGTAAAAATTTCAGAGGTAGAGGAACCTTTGGTATAGGGCAACAAACATCAAGAAATGAAAAGTAACAAATCCAAGAAGGCATTGGGGACTCACAAAGAGGAACATTTAGAGGATCCTGTAGGGGAAGGAGCAATTTTAGTGGTAGGTTTGGAAGCTTAGGAAGAGGAAATACAGCCTTCACTGGTAAGTATTATCACTACAATCAAGTCGGACATACCATGAGTAGGTGCCTGGGAAAAGCCTCAAGTTCAACAATGATGCAAAGTGCACATAACAGGAAGTGTCAAATGGACTCAAAGTCTCTCAGACTCAAAAGGTGACTATTCCAACTTAGTATACCTTACCCACACTTGGAAAGGAAGTGTAAGACCACCCTCACAAAACCTTAAGACCTATCCAAGGCCAAACCCAATCCCTTATGGGTTACTCAACTTTGACACAAAAGTTGCTGCAGAGACTCAATCCCCTAATGAGACTCAATTAGGGAAAATGACTCAAATCTACTGACTAATCTAAAACAGTAGTAGGGACACCTTCTAGGACCCTAACCAACCAAGAAACAACCACTGGTTTGACTCCCCAAACCTCACAATGCCAACTTCATGTTTTAGGCCTACTAGGCTACTAGGTCTCACAACTGGAAATTGGGTAACAAAGGACTGATTTCCCAAACAACTTGCTGCTATTTTAACTGATTTGGGACCTCTTCAAGGTGACAACACAACTCCAAAAAGGGTAGAGCCTCAATCCACTCCTGCACCACCAAACCCTATACGGCTCACAGGCCTAATTGGCCAAACTAGGCATGGAACACAAGCATAAAGTCCAATGATGGGTACATAAGACTAGGGCAGTGATTTGAGAAGGTGTATTAACCCTTCTAAGACAAGTTCCAATGGTTTTTAGGACCTTTCTTACTGTATATGGTGAAAATGGATAGCAATAAACAACAATATTGAAAGACTAAAATGGATTCAACCACCAAACCCTAGCCTAACAATGAACAAAGATCCACCATAACATATGAAGATAACCTAAGACAATGCAAATATAACTCAAAAATCACAAAGATTATACCATCACATGTCCACTAGGGTTTTGATCTCCATTCTTCCTATCTCCATTGATCTTGTTTGATATGCTTGCTCTCAGATTTTTGTAGGCACAAGAGCTCAACAAAGAACGGAATGTGGTTGCAAGTAGGATCGTAGTGTAGCCAAGTACTCCAAAATTAGTCATTCGGATTAGTCATTAGGGTTTGGTAATGAAGAAAGCATCTCCTTAAATAGAAGACACAATAGAAAATGGAGGGTTAAGATTGAGAGGTGTAAAAAGAGAGGTCGGCTAGGATTAGAGGGTAGGTATAAGAAATACCAAAATAATGAAAGAGGTAGGTAGTGTAGGAAATAAGAGATGAATGACATGTGTCATGTGTAGAAAAAGATAATGAATTAATTAAATAAATAAAGATTTATTTAATTAATAGAAGAAGTAGGACAATTAAATAAATAAAATATTTATTTAATTTAGGAAAGGGATAATTTAAATAAATAAATGTATTTATTTAAATGAGAAATAAGGCTAGAAGAGGATAAATGAATTAATTAAATAAATAAAGATTTATTTAATTAATAGAAGAATTAGGCTTAGATAATTAAATAAATAAAATATTTATTTAATTAGACATGACAATTTTGGGTGTCTACATTTTGCCCCTCTTTGAGACAATGCGGCTTGTCGCGTTGTTTCAAAGAAGATAAGATGAACTGATACAGAGTTGCCCCAGGATGGGAATGATATGCCCCCTCGAGAGATTGGATGAAAAAGTCTGGAAAGATTGCAGACAATCTCTCGATAAGAAAGATGGGATAGAATGGACTGACTAGATAAAGTGACAAAGTCACGGGATGAGGAAGACTGACTCGGGAAATGAGGGCGAGGGCTAGGGTAGGCTATAAGATAGACCACGGGCAAAAGACATCCTCATTGTCATTCACACCCTTACGAGATCACAGTGCAGAGCGAGAAAAGAGCAGCAGCAGTCAGCAGCGATGGCATTCGTTCATAGATTCGACCGTGTCCGCCGATTCCAGCGACCAGCCGATGCAGGAGAGCCAGTAAGTACCCGAAAACCTCCTCGTACTTTCACGCATTTCAAGTTTTGTCATAAATGCATGTTTAGGAGCAATAAATGCGCTAGAAATAGGGTAGTTTAAAAGTGTAAAAACGCGCAACCGCGTCTGTGTCAGCGCCAGGCGCGTCTGTGTCCAACAGGCGCGTCTGTGTCGGGTCCAGGCGCGTCTGTGCCTGGAACCGCGTTTGTGTTGAATGCGGACGCGTTTGTGAAATGTAGTAGCGTCTGTGCTTTTGAATAGCGTTTATGTCATGCAGGGACGTCTGTGTTCCCTGGTCGCGTTTGTGTCTGGCATAGGCACGTTTGTGTTTAGAAAGCGCGTCTGTGTTGCAGAGGCGTGTTTATGCAGTCTATAAGCGCGTTTATGAGTTAAAAGCGCGTGTGTGTTGAAAAAGTGCGTTTGTGTGTTTAAATGCATGGTTTTAGTCCTTTAGGTCAAATCGGCAGTTCTGTGATGAACATACGCTGTCGATTGGATAAGCTGCTGAGAGGATACACTCAAGCAGGTCCTCTAGGAAGATTAGGATAGATCAAGGCACTTTGTGATGAACAGGGAGCACCAGGATATGCAGCACTTTGTGATGAACAGGGAGTGCGAATGTGAGTGACACTTTGTGATGAATCAGGGAATGTCACACACGTAGTACTTTGTGATGAACAGTGAGCACTACTAGGATAAATAGCAACACTTTGTGATGAACAGTGAGTGTCACTAGGGTAGATAGCCATATGCATTTGGGTAGCGAGTAGCATTTTGTGATAAACAGTGAATGCCACGATAACTGACAAGATTGATTTGCTTGACTGCAGGAGTATTTGCCGATGTTGGAGTCACGGGAGAGATTCCCATCGACTCAGAGACTGCGTCCAGAGTTGTCTATCCAGGACATGATTTCCATTGAGGAGATGGGTCTCACATATATGCTCTATGTGCCCGAGTTTCGGGCAAACATGGGGTTGCTGACTGCACTGGCCGAGAGATGGCACTCAGAGACATGCACGTTTCACCTGCCGATGGGTGAGATGACAGTGACACTGGAGGATGTATACAGGATATTACATGTCCCTATTGATGGAGAGTTGATCCCCTATGACCGTGACGGTGACAAGGAGGCCTTGAGACGGGTTTTTCAGGATCCCGGGTTGGAGATGCGGGCAGGTCATGTAGCCTGGGATACCATGACTGCCACAGGTTTAGCATTGCCGGCAGTTATTGGGGGAGTTATCAGTGGATACCTGTGTCCAGACAGGGCCACACGAGGATTGGCAGTGGGCTGGGGAGGGGCCTTGGAGACGCTGATGGCAGAGCACACTAGGTATGCATGGGGGCCATGTGTCCTAGCACATTTGTATTATGAGCTGCATCAGTTTGTATACCATGGATCAGTGGGTTTGGGCTGCGGTGTGACTCTCTTGCAGGTGTGGGCCTATGAGCACCTTCCAGTGACGAGGCCAATTCATTTCAGAGGCAGAGGACAGGGACAGAGTTTTGTTCATTTGTATGCCATGATCACATCCCAGCCTCGGATTGGGAGATTGGAGCACTGGAGGAGAGTCATTGATGACATTGATATGGTGATCTGGAGGCCATACCTGGGGTGCGAGGAGTGGGGGGACGATGCACTGGAGCTGCCCTACACCTTCCGGAGCAGGTACCTGATTGGGCGGACGCCCTATATATTAGAGAGACAGCTGGTGGACCGGGTATGCAGGCAGTATGGCAGGATTCAGAGGATGCCGCGAGGCTCGGGCATGTATGCCCGTACAGTCAGAGATCAGGTGCAGTTTGGCCCACTGCTATCATATGATCAGGCAGTTATGCAGCTAGCGGAGATGATGCCGATGCCATGGGACATGTGGCCAGAGGTAGATGATGCAGGGATGGACGCCGAGTACTCTGCGTACTGGGCAGAGCATCCATTTCCTAGATTGACAGATCCAGTAGAGCCAGTGGATGGAGAGGGTGGAGGAGATGATGATGAGGGAGGAGGGGATGCAGGTAGGGGCCGGCGGAGGTGGAGGGGAGTGGTGGGAGAGAGACGAGTAGCACTTCAGAGGGAGGGAGGTCAGGAGAGAGCAGCTCCAGTGGTGAGAGGACGGGGTGGACTGCCCCTACAGGTGCCAGCAGCACAGGGTCCCAGAGAGGGACAGAGACAGGTGCAGCCAGAGGGACAGAGACAGGTACAGCCACAGGTACCTATACAGGCACAGGGACAGGTGCAGGCAGAGGCACAGGGACAGGCACCTGTAGAGGAGGAGCCACAGGCAGGGACGGAGAGCGGAGACTCCGAGGAGGATGAGGTGGTGAGGCTGCGGGAGATCTGCCAGGGCCAGGCAGATGAGATTGAGGAT
The DNA here is from genome assembly GCF_030272615.1 of Cryptomeria japonica. Taxonomy (NCBI): domain Eukaryota; kingdom Viridiplantae; phylum Streptophyta; class Pinopsida; order Cupressales; family Cupressaceae; genus Cryptomeria; species Cryptomeria japonica. The sequence continues at coordinate 735,567,023 of NC_081412.1, read as the reverse complement.
TTGGTTCGAGAGAGGAACCACCTCAAGATCAGGGTCTGAGATACAGAGCGGGAGAGGGATCAGGCCATCCAGAGATATACCGAGGCCGAGACAGCTCTGAGGGCAGGTAGGCGGGCAGCAGAGGATGCAGGGGCAGGCTACGCCTATGTTTTGCGAGCTGGAGAGGAGATCGCCTACTGGAGGGATCTATATTATGCAGCCGTGCCAGCAGAGCAGCGGGCTAGGAGCTTCCAGAGGTCGTCACGCACAGCGACGGCTACGGGAGGGAGCCGCAGGAGACAGGCATCCAGCGGTGGGGTTATGGGGCCTCCACCACCACCAGAGGGACAGGGGGATCCTGGGGCGGGTCCATCTATAGCTCAGACTCCGTCGAGGCGCGGCGGCTCCGAGGGAGGGAGTTCCTCATAGCTATAGTGGGCTCCCATTGTATCAGTAGATGTATCATTGTTGTATTGTAGACACCTGTGGGTGATTCTTTTGTAGCCATATGATTCTTTTGACATCATTGTATTATGACACATTTGATTGATTATATATATGAGATGATTCATCTTTTGCGGCAGCTATATGCATGTGTACCTTATGTGATGAGATGTTCTTATGTGATGCATGTTTTATGATATGGATGCTTATATGATGCCATGCAATATACTTTTGTTCTTTTATGTTGTATATGTGATGCATGATGCGAATGAAAATGTATGTGATGCAAATGATTATTTACATAATGAAAATGTGAGATGTGCTAACATGTGTTGTATGCAGGATGTGATGCAATTATAATATCTATATGTATGAAATGCTTATATGTGGTGATGCAGGTGCAACTATATGAAATGCAAATGTTTTTGGTGTGTCATTATACTCAGTCATGTGATAGCGGGCTACGCGGACTTGAGAAGGACAATGAAAGTCAATCAAGAAAGGGGGATGGAAGACAGAAGATATGAACGTGAAAGAGCTTCTTGTGCGTTATCATCATTGAGCTTTATTATGGCAGAATAGGTTATGACAATCGAGGCATATGTTCGGCCCAGAAAGTCATTGTACCTGTTTGCATGGAGATAAGACAGTCACAAACAAGGAATGCCCCAGTTCACACTAGACTCACAGTGTCCTCATATCCTTGGACAAGTCATAGCATTACTAAAAGACAATCCACAGACAGCAAATGCAAATAAGTGACGATACCCCATCCTCGCCTTTCTAGTCAAAGACATCCTGGAGATAGAATCTCTAGTCAAAGACATCCCGGAAAAGCTAAAAGACATGTCACCAAAAAGATAAAACCAAAAGAAAACCAAGACTCGACACCCACATCCACTGTAGTCCTCAAGTTTGTGTCTCTTGTCACTTGTTTAAGTCAAATTTTGATTGTGGTCACAATGTTCACTTTCACAAAAAGGATAGATAGCACTGAACCATATGTTGTCTGAGTCTGTTAAAAGATTTGATTTTGTTGAAGCTCATTGTTGCTGCTGTGTCTCCTTGGAAACTGACTGAATCCATGAAACTGATACCTTATTGTGGAGAAGATGGAACTTTATTGCGGATCTGCGATGCAAAATGTTGCTTTATTGCGAATTGTGCGCGGATAGACTGAAGAGAGCTGAAAGAAACTGTACTCCTCGAAACATGTGATGTTCTCAGTTCCACACCCATTACTAGACGTAGGAATTGGCCGTAGTCACAGATAGGATCTGATTCATTATGGATGGAAAGAGAGTGAAAAGGGAGGGTTTATTATGAATGGCTAACCAATCTTGGGTAGATCAATAACAAGCCATGATGGGAATGGGTAAGTTTATTGTGAGTGAATTGGTCGTGAGTGTGTGCGAAGTGAAAGAATGAAAGGGAATCCTGAAGGAGGGAGGAGCAAAGTCCCTACGCATGGCGCTGGTGACCCAGTTTTCACCATGGTACTTGCCCAGGGCGCCACCGAAGTGGTTTTCACCGTTGGACGAAATTATTTCTCTTTACTTTTTTTGGATTTTGCAATTTTTTTGTTGTCACAAGGCGCCTGTTTGCCAGGTTTTCACCAAGTAACGGTTTTTTTGTTTTTATAATTTTTTTTGTATTTTTGAATTTTTGATTTTTTTGTATTTTTGCATTAGGATACTCAAAAAGAGCTTATGTGTAGAACCTGCGAAGTTGCATGCTGTTGATAGGATCCTCCAAGGATTCACCTTCTGTAGTAGAGAGCTGATATGCCCCAGATCCATATACTGCTGTGATGATGTAAGGACCAAGCCAGTTGGGTTCAAATTTGCCCTTCTTTTCTCTATCTTGCTGATTCTTGGGGTTCTCTCTGAGGACTAAGTCACCTACCTCAAATGTGCGAGGCTTGACCTTGTGATTGTAACTGCGACTCATTCGTTGTTGGTAAGCCTTGAGATGATTAAAAGCAGTGTGTCGTCGTTCCTCCAGCAGTTCTAGTTCTTGTAGGCGAGAGACCCTGTAGTCTTCATCGTTGATTATGTTTCTCAAGGAGACCCGTAAAGAAGGTAACTCAACCTCAATAGGCAAGATGGCTTCAGCACTGTAGACAAGTGAGTAAGGTGTAGCTCCTGTAGGTGTGCGGACACTGGTACGATAGGCCCAAAGTGCGGGATTGAGTTGGACATGCCAGTTACGGCCAGCGTCGTCGACTGTCTTTTTAAGTATTTTGAGAATTGTTTTGTTAGACGCCTCAGCTTGGCCATTACCTTGGGGGTAATATGGTGTGGAGAAACGATGAGAGATATGGAATCGCTCACAGAGTTCACGAACATCCTGATTCTTGAAAGGACGCCCGTTGTCGGTAATAATGGAAGTAGGAATCCCGTATCGGCAAATGATGTAGTTCAGGATGAAAGTAGCGATTTGTTTCCCAGTAACTTGCATGAGAGGCACGGCTTCAATCCACTTTGTGAAATACTCTGTGGCTGTGATAATGAATTTATGTCCGTTGGAAGAAGGAGGGTGAATCTTGCCTATGAGATCGAGTCCCCACTGACAAAAGGGCCAAGGAGATGCAAGTGGCTGTAGTTCTTGTGCTGGTGCGTGTATGAGGTCTCCATGAATTTGACACTGCTTACACTTCTTGACAAACTGATATGCATCTTTTTCTATGGTAGGCCAGTAGTATCCAGTCCTGATGAGTTTCTTGGCCAAGGTTGGACCACTAGTATGCGGACCACATATCCCTTCGTGCACTTCTCGTAACGCAATCTGAGCTTCGTCACTCTCTAAACATCTAAGGAGGGTGCCATCTAGACCTCGTCGGTATAGGATATCAGCTAGGATAACGAATTGGGAGGATTGGCGGATGAAAGTGCGGCGTTGGTTGTTCGATAAATCGGGAGGTAAGATGTTGTCGCGAAGGTATGTGAATATGGAACCATATAACTGGGATTCAGGACCAACAACGCATATCATTTCCGTGAGAGTGATCTCATATGACGGAATCAGCAGGTTGTCAACCAGGAACTCATAACAGGTCTCATTTTGCGGTAGGTCAATGAGTGAAGCAATTGTAGCCATGGCATCAGCAGCGCGATTCTGTTCTCTTGGTATCTGCTCAAACTCTATCTTTGCAAAGTGTTGTTTCAGATCATCTACCAGTTGTTTGTAAGGCATTAGCTTTTCATCTTTTGTTTGATAATCATCAGTTGCTTGACGGATGACAAGTTGAGAATCGCCAAAAACACGAAGTTCCTGGATCTTCCACTGAACTGCAATTCTTAACCCCGTTGTTAATGTCTCGTATTCCGCTATATTGTTGGTGCAAGGAAATGATAAGTGGTATGACTTTGGTATAGAATCGCCTTGGGGAGTTATAAAGAGTATACCCGCTCCTGCCCCGTGCTGTGTGTATGAGCCATCAAAGTATAGTTGCCATGGCTTTGCAGGTGATATTGTTAGAATGGACTCATCTGGAAATTCTGACTATAGAGGAACATCATCTATCATGGGAGCATCTGCCAGTTGATCTGCGATGGCTTGTCCTTTGATTGCTTTTCTGTCCACGTATTCAATGTCGAATTCACTCAAAATCATTACCCACTTGGCCAGTCGCCCAGTAAGTGTAGCTTTGTTGAGCAGATATTTTAGTGGATCAATTCTGGCAATCAACTTGGTCTTGTGAGTGAGCATATAATGTCGTAATTTTTGTGAAGCGAAGACCACAGCGAGACATGCACGCTCAATTGGTGTGTAGTTGAGCTCATATCCCACCAATGTGCGACTGATATAGTAGACTGCTTTTTCCTTGCCGTCAGGTATTTGCTGTGCTAGTAGTGCCCCCAGTGCTGTTGGAGTAGCTGATATGTAAAGTAGCAATGGTTGATTCGGAATTGGTGGCATCAAAACTGGCGGGTTCAAAAGATAGTCCTTAAGTGCCTGAAAAGCCTGTTGACAGTTCTCGTCCCATTTGAACTTAATGTTTTTGTGTAGCAGGTGCTGGAAAGGATTACACTTATCTGCAAGTTGTGCTATGAATCTTCGTATGGACTGGAGTCTCCCTTGTAAAGACCAAAGTTGACTGATATTCTTGGGTGGCAGCATGTCCAAGATAGCCTTGACTTTTGCTGGATCCGCTTCTATTCCTCTTTTAGACACAATGAATCCTAGGAGCTTCCCGGAGGTTACTCCAAAGACACATTTCTTTGGGTTTAATCTTACCTTGTATTTTTCCAGCCTATCAAAAGCAACTGAAAGTATGTCCAAGTGTGTATTTCTATCTATTGATTTAACCAAAAGGTCGTCGACATAATCTTCCACCTTTACATGCATGAGATCATGGAAGATAGTAGTCATGGCTCGTTGATATGTGGCACCTGCATTTTTCAGCCCAAAGGGCATGACATTCCAGCAGAAGGTTCCCCATGGACAAGTGAATGATGTTTTATGTTGATCTTCAGGTGCAATCCTGATCTGATTATATCCAGAGAATCCGTCCATTAAAGATAACATCTCATGGCCTGCTGTGAGATCAACAATTAAATCAATGTTTGGTAATGGGAAATCGTCCTTCGGACAAGCCTTGTTGATATCCCTGAAGTTTGTACATATTCGGATGCTGCGATCTGGTTTGCTAACAGGTACTAAGTTGGAAATCCATTCAGGATAATCAATTGGGCGTCTGAATCCGACATCTAGTAATTTCTCCAGCTCTGCCTTGACTAGCAATGCCACCTGTGGATGCATTTTTCTCAATTTCTGTTTTACTGGTTTTGCCCCCGGTTTGACTGTTAAATGATGCATTACTAAGTCGGGGTCTAGTCCAGGCATATCAGCATAAGACCATGCGAAGTTGACTTGTCGTTCCTTAAAGAAGCTTATGAACCTTGCTTTCTCGGCCTCTGTCAATGATTGAGCCAAAAATATGTTGTGTGGAACCTCTGCTGTACCAATGTTTGTCTTTATAGTCTCCTCTACCAACATGGATGATTTTTCCTCGTATGATGCTGGGAGAATGTCAAGCCTTCCATCTTCGGGCGCCTCAGAGAGGTTTTCACCCTCAGATACGTCCTTTCTTTTTACTTTTTTAGAGTCAGAGAGCGCCACAGTGTGGTTTTCGCCATAAGACCCTTGTTTTGTCTTTATTTTCACATTTTTGCGACTAGAAGGCCCGACACCCTCACCAAAGTATGCCATGTTATTTAGCTCTATGGCGTATCCTGCTTTATGGTCTCCAAGAGGAAGATCTTCGCGAATGCCAAGATAATCAACAATAGCTTCGTCATTTTGAAATGTATCAATCTGTGGTGGTCCATCCTGATCCCAGTCAATGAGTTGGGGGTGAACGAGGGGAAGGTCTTTAATGTCTTTAGAGTCCGCAAGGATAATAGTGAAGATGTGGTTATATTCAGGTATGTCAAGGTAGTCATCGAGGTCGTCAATGGCACTCTCCTCATCAGTTTCGATCGTGAGTGAGTCCAAATTATCATCACTAGTAGCACCCTCAGGGATAGGTGTCCTCATCCTATGTGATCCTGACCTAGGGCCCTGAAACGAAGCTTGTGCGGGATCCTTATGGGTCGGTTCTTGACCAACTCTGAATTTCTTGTAAAACTCCTCCTCCTCTGTAGGTTCATCTAGCTCTCTAAATGTCTCATTAAGTTCATAATCGCTGGAGGATTTGTCTGAACCCCATTCCCACTCATTGGAGTCTGTGGAATAATTATCCTCTTGTTGAACTTCAGCCACTTTGACTCGCCATATCTGTTTTGTTCTCTTGTGTTGAATCTTGGGGTTTAGAAAACCAAGCCCCTTAGAGCGTTCCCTTCTTGTAGTTAGCTCAGGTTGTAGAGGCTCCATGACACCTTCTTTGCGTAGTCCGAGAGGACTTTTTCCATCATACCCGAATCTCTGCAGAATTTTGAAACCTTTACCATAGTTTTCACAGGGTATTATAATTTGATCATGTGTATCATCTTCAGCGTCCTTATATAGCATTTTATATAAACTTTCTTCCTCTAGTTCGCCCCATTTTTGAAAGACGGTAGGATCCCATTTGAGGAGCATGATGGAGATTTGCTTATTAGGATGTGGTCTCCCATATTCCTTGGGGGAGTTCATGACTTGTCGTAAGAACATTGTTTGATTCAGAGTGTATTCTCCCATGCCTTTGTCTTGAAACCTGGCTCTAAGTTCACCTTGTTTGGATGTCGAGGGCTTTAATGACTCAGGATCAATATATGCTGAAGAAGGAGTAGCCTCACGATTGCTGGGAATGATAATCTCAGTATGTGATCTCAAGTTATTGCAATATATGAATGGATTTGGATCACCATTGACCGTTACCTCGACTCCATTATGAGGAAATTTTATGCACTGATGGTATGTTGATGGGACCGCTCTCATTTCATGAATCCATGGACGTCCTAGCAATATGTTATACGTGAGGTCTAGATCCAGGACTTGACAAATCACGTCCTTTGTTACTGGCCCTATTCTGAGTGGTAAGATGACCGTGCCCTTGGACGAGCGCTCTTCATCATCATAAGCCTTAATAGTGATTTGGTTTGTAGCATTCACAGCTTTGTCAGAATATCCCAATTGTCTGATGGTGCTCAATGTACAAATATTAAGACCTGCTCCTCCATCTATCAGGACTCGTTTTATTCGGTGTTTATGTATGAAGGCTTCAATATGTAGAGGTGCATTGTGAGGCTGACTTATGGAGGCGTCATCGGCTTCTGTAAATGTGAGGGAGTGTGGAACGGATAGGTATCCCACCATGGCTTGAAACTGATCCACGTTTAGATCCGTAGGGACAGCAGTATCTCTCAAGGTTTTGTCAAGGACAGCTTTATGTGCAGGAGATATACGTAAGAGCTCAAGAATAGAGATGAGTGCGGGTGTTTTCCCTAATTGCTCTACAAGATCGTACTCAGGCTTAGTTGACGGAAGATTGGTATTCTTAGAAGAGGTTCCTGGCAATGTGATCTTACCTCGATGGGTTGTAACATGACATTCAGAGGTAGCTTCGGATGAAGATCCCACACCTTTTAGGACAATTTTAGGTCGCTGAGGAGGATTCTCAGGATTTTTATTTTTGATAGTAATGGTAGAAATATGATTGTCCATTGAGATGTGATTAATAGTGGAATCATAATTGTAAGATGTTCTGGTGTAATTGGCTTGATCATCTGTGACTTTGCCTTTTCCCTTGTCATGTTTTGGGAATGGTTCCTTAAACACCTCATGCTCTTGGTTAGATGAATGTCCCTCAATCTCAATATCTCCTCTGTCAATGAGATCTTGTACAATGTTTTTCAATCGATGGCAATTACTTGTCTTGTGACCCTTGCTCTTATGAAATTCACAATATTCATCATCATTCCACCAATTCGGTTTTACCTTTGGTTCATACGGAGGAAAATCTGGGACCGTGATCACTTTGTTTGCTACAAGCTTTTTGAATACTGATTCAAGTGGTTCTCCCAATGGAGTGTACTTCCTTCGTGGTCTAGCAGCCGTTTGATTGTTCACTTGATTGTTGGTAGAATTTGATCCAGAAAAGATGAACTTTGGTCTCACTGTGTTAGCATCAACAACACCATCATTAATTGTGTTCTTGTTCTTGTTCCAAAACTTTGGTTTGTCCTTTCCTTTGAAGTCCTCTTTGTTTTCTTTGAATAGTTTGATAACTCCTTGTTCAATTAAGACTCTTTCTGTTGCTAGGCCCTTTTCAATGACATCCTTGAATGTAGACAAACAAGCTTTTCTGAGATCATAACCAATAGCCTTGTTAACATTTTGTGTGAACATTTCCACCATTTGTTTTTGCGGGATTTCACAAGAGCATCTGCTAGCTAAGTTTCTCCATCTTTGCAAAAATGACGCAAAAGATTCTCCTTCTTTTTGTTTCGTATTGCACAAGGTAGTAACTGAGACATCTGTTTCAATGTTGTAAGAGAAATGTTGAATGAATGCCTCTGCCAAGTCGCCCCATGACTTAATACCGGGAGGTAATTGAGAAAACCATTCCATCGCTTGATCTCCTAAGCTCTGTGGGAACAACCTCATTAAGTATGTTTCTTCTGCTGCTACCTCAATGCAAGCTGTGAAGAATTGTCTTATGTGTGCCTTGGGATCTCCTCTCCCTCTATATTTGTCAAATTTCGGTGTTGCAAAGTGCGGAGGAAACGGAGGCATTGGAATGCTCTTATCAAAGGGATAAGGGCATATATCTCTCATAGTATATGTGGGTTTTGATGTGCCCATGTCTTCCACTTTCTTTTGTAGATCTCTAATTTGTTGCTCCAAATTATTTTTGGGAGGAGATGGATTTCTTGTAGCATATCCCATGTTTGAAACACCCATTTGAGGAGGAGCTTGTTGCATGTATGGATGATACTGATCGTAGACATGTCCATATGGAGGTCTATATTGTTGCGACATGTATGGAGCACTTGGCATAATTTCTTGTTGAGGGACCCCATATCTGTTTTGTGTGTATAAACCATATTCAATAGGCCTTTCATTTTCCATTGTGTTGCCCCCAATTTTGGCATGAGGTCTCCTTGTGTCAAAATTTTGAGGAAGTCCTTGAGTATCCATTTGTCTTGGTTGACCCATATCTTGAACATGTGTTTGAACATAAGGCCTCCATGATGGTCTTTGAGTGTAAGTATCATGCATTTGAGCTTGTGTATGTGGGATTGCTGGTTTCTGAAGCAAAACTGATGGTGACTCCGGCATCATATTATTTAGTCCTCCACTATTTGGTTGAGTTTGTTGTGAAGGTCTACTTTCCATAAGTTGAGATAAGTCAAAATCATGTGGTATCTTAGCTCCACTTTGTGCCATCATGTTTAGAAAGTATTGACGATCTCTCCTCATTATCTCTTCAACCAATCTATTGAATTGAGGATCCATTATAGATTCTTGTATGTCTGCTGATAGTATTGAAGAATTGTCCACATTATCATTGTGTGTAGCGTTGTGTATAGCGTTTGCGCTTTCCATATTTGGATTGTGTCTATAAACATTCATGTCTGGTAATGTAGTGTGCTCAGGATTGTAGAAGACATCATTGTCATACTCATAAGAACTCATGTTTACGGGCCCTTGAGCTTCTTTAGCTTTTCTCCTAGATTTTTGAAGACGGGTTTCAACCATGAACTAGGTGTTAGACCAATATGTGAGAGACTTAGACGAAAATGACAAGGGTATGTAAGACCAAGAGTTGTATGGAGTGTAAATGAATCTGAAGTTTACTTGCAATGTCCAAAGTGTAAGACCAAATATGTATGTTGTAGAGTAGGTGTGACTTCCAAAGAGAGGATAGTTTCTCTTGATGAGGTAAGCTGACCTTGACTCTAAGTAAGACCAAATGAGACCCAAAGGTAAGAAACCTTGATGAGGGACCACTTAGCAAAGTGTTGTTGTATGTAGTGTGTTGACAAAGTATAGTGAGGACAAGCAAGTGACCTTTTGACTCAAGTTTAGACAAGTATGACTGTAAAATGAGGTATGAAGCAATGATGGACTGTGTAAGGCCTTAGAACAGGCTGAATGCTAGATGAAACCTGAAGAGATAAGCTAGCAAGCTCAAGTGTGCCGAAACTGATTTCTTTGTTTGCTTGACTGTTAAACTTTTTTAAATCCTGACACAGACGCCTCTGTATACTTCACAGACGCGGTTTTAAGACACAGACGCTATTCTGTTTGACACAAACGTGATTCTGAGATTTCCTGTTGATGTTTGCTAAGACTGACAGTTTTTTTTTTTTTGCAATTGTGGACACAGACGCGCCTGTATACTTCACAGACGCTATTTCCAGACACAGACGTGTCTCTATTCGACACAAATGCTGGTAAAAACACAGACACTATTCTGTACTTCACAGATGCGTTTATCAGACACAGACGTGGTTTTAACAGACACAGACGCGTTTCTGTAACCTTAGTGCAATCTTTCCTATTTGTGAATTTGTTTTGCTGTGACCAAATCTGATTTTTCGACTGTTTTTCGTGACAAGAGGACACAGTGTTGATGACCCAATGTTTGCAGACTGTTTAGACTCCAAAAAGTGTGTTGTTTGATGTAAAAAGTTTTTGCATACACTTGAAGACACAAAAGACACAATGTTTTGCTGTTTTGTCTTGATTGTTTGAATGTTTATCATAAGTCAAGCACAATTCTTATGGCTGGCTAGGAAAATAATTGTTGATCCCACATGGGGTTTTACCCTCGAGGCTACGCTATTCAGAGCGGATACTTAGATGCTTGACCTCACTGGCTCCACCCTCGGCACTCACTTCTCGGGTCAGCCAAGCATCAGTCCCCATGAAAACTCCCCATGGCGAACTTTGTATCTCTACTAAGAACCGTATGTGTGTGGGCCGCTACCAGAGGTCCGACCTCCTGCCTCAACAACTAGAAGGATTTGGGCATCTAAAACAATGAGGTACTAGTAAGGGCATCCGCTCGTGTGGCCATACATGCGGCACTTTCAGCTCTGTAAATACAGAAGGCTCCCAGCCGGTAGGGGTTACGCCCTACAAATGATCAAATAAATTTGATCAAACGGGTTTATGGGGAGACATAGTGTCGGTATGAACTAATCAGCACACGTTATTCATAGTTTTCACCATGAATACATTTGATTATAGTGGTTTGGATGAGGTGGGTTTTCCTCGCTACCACTTGGGTCGTTCTCTTCTCACTAGTAGTCCTAATGACCACACGGGAAGACAGGCCCTCTAAAGAATAAACAAAAAGAGCCTATTGCTCAAGACACAAAAGACAATGGTTCAATTTTAGTGCACCAATTGAAGTGTTTGCTAAGCTATGAAGACAAGGCACACAAATAAAATTACAAAACCCTAGCTAAGGCCCTGCAACAAAATTGTTAGTAGTTTGGGTTGTTTCAAATGATAACCCCTTCCTGCAAGTACACAAGTTAGGTAAATTTTAAGAAAACCCAAAAAGACTTTGTGAAAAGGGGCCTTCAACAAAAACGTGTTTGCCTCCAAAGCAAGCTGCACAAACCAGGTTAGCTAGATCTGCAAAGGTTAGCCAAAAATAAGCCAGATCTGAAAACCCTAAGTACAAAATCCGAAAAGCCGAATCGAAAAACTTGAAAAAAATTTTGCAAAACAGAATGCACAGACGCTGTTATACCAGACACAGACGCGTCTGTCCGACACAGACGCGTCTGTCCGACACAGACGCGGTTATGTGATTCGCAGACGTGATTTCAGAACACAGACGCCTTTTTATTCTGCAGACGCGATCAGATGGTTCACAGACGCGATTCGGGATCACAGGCGCGACTCGGGATCACAGACGCGACTTTCGGAAACCTGCAAAAATAGAAAATGACAGAAACACAGACGCGATAAAAGATGTCACAGACGCCTCTGAAATACAAAAACGCGATCCGAACACTCGCAGACGCGGAAAAAACCTAAAATGTCGTCGAAATCGTCCGATCTGCAACTTCAAAAATGCAAAATCTGCAACAAAATGTTAAATGCAAAGGGACAAGAGTCCCACCGGGCGTGCCAAAATGTATATGGTGAAAATGGATAGCAATAAACAACAATATTGAAAGACTAAAATGGATTCAACCACCAAACCCTAGCCTAACAATGAACAAAGATCCACCATAACATATGAAGATAACCTAAGACAATGCAAATATAACTCAAAAATCACAAAGATTATACCATCACATGTCCACTAGGGTTTTGATCTCCATTCTTCCTATCTCCATTGATCTTGTTTGATATGCTTGCTCTCAGATTTTTGTAGGCACAAGAGCTCAACAAAGAACGGAATGTGGTTGCAAGTAGGATCGTAGTGTAGCCAAGTACTCCAAAATTAGTCATTCGGATTAGTCATTAGGGTTTGGTAATGAAGAAAGCATCTCCTTAAATAGAAGACACAATAGAAAATGGAGTGTTAAGATTGAGAGGTGTAAAAAGAGAGGTCGGCTAGGATTAGAGGGTAGGTATAAGAAATACCAAAATAATGAAAGAGGTAGGTAGTGTAGGAAATAAGAGATGAATGACATGTGTCATGTGTAGAAAAAGATAATGAATTAATTAAATAAATAAAGATTTATTTAATTAATAGAAGAAGTAGGACAATTAAATAAATAAAATATTTATTTAATTTAGGAAAGGGATAATTTAAATAAATAAATGTATTTATTTAAATGAGAAATAAGGCTAGAAGAGGATAAATGAATTAATTAAATAAATAAAGATTTATTTAATTAATAGAAGAATTAGGCTTAGATAATTAAATAAATAAAATATTTATTTAATTAGACATGACAATTTTGGGTGTCTACACTTACTACTATCCTAAACCATTTCTTCCATATACCGATCTGCTTGGTTGAATGCATGAGGATATTCAACCTAGGGCTTGCAAGTACACCATGAAAACACCTTCACCAGATCCTAAGTGTTTGGGATATTAAAATAAATCATTAGACCTTGCAAATTCCAAAGGGGTCTGAATTAATACCTCTGGAATTGCAAGATATTGTCCATTTAGTCACAAAACCCTTAAAACCCTAGGTTTCTATAGGTTTTAGAAAAAAATCAATAACTTTAACAATACAACTCCAAATTTGCTCAAATCAGACCCAAATGAAAGGTATCTCACATGTCTATGTAACCATGCACCTATTTTTTAATTTTACAGTCCGTACAAATCCGTACAATCATGTTTTTGCTAAGAAAACTGGTTTTTATTCAAAAATTTCAAGTGTCTTCTCCATACAAATTGCTCCAACTTCATCCAACCCCTTGGGCATAGATGTGAGGGCCTAAATAGGCATCCTCCATCAGTTTAAACCAAATTGAGGGGATTGGGATAGTTAGAACCAACATTTAACAACTTTTCAAAAAGTTGTCAAAGTTGCTAAATGTTGTCAAAGCAACTTTTTGCAACTTTTACATTTTTTTGCATTTTAAGACTCCAAAATGATTTCAGACTTCTAAATGGTTCGAACATGTTTAAAATGACTACTAAACATTATAAATATACCTCCTAATGCCAAAACTCATTAATATGAGAAAATACCCTAGTGGACCTAGAAGGATCCTAGTGGGCTAAGGCTAACTCCAGGTTTATAGAATGACCTTAGAGGTCCTTGACCACACAAAAAGGATCAATTACACCTATGGATGATTGAAATTCATCCTTATTACATCATGCAAACTGAAAACAAGAAACTTGAAAGGAAAAATCATGTTCATGTCTACGTGCCCTACACCAAACAAGCTCATACATGGGTGAAAGAAGGACTCAATTGGTGCAAGAGGAGGACACTCAGAGTGTGACTTCTTAAATTAGAAAGGCAAGGCCAGTGATAGATGGAGAAAACTTAATGATGAGGAGGAAAATGCTCAAGATACCCCAAGCTCAGGAGCCACCACAAAGGAAAAGTTTGTTTAGAACCACTTGTAAGTCACATGGGAAAATTTGTAAGGTGATTGTGGATTCAGGTTCCGCAGATAATATTGTCTCTGTTGAAATGGTGGATAAAATCAAACTAAAAAGGTTACCTCATCTCATTGTTAGATGCAATGACAGTCCCAAAGACATTGAGAGGGGGGGGGGGGTGAATCAGTGTCTAACCGGTTAATAGAATATTTGATCTTATTTATAACTTTGCAACCCAAATTAATGTATCGGTATACAAGCAATAGTGCAGTAAAGAGAAATAACATAGAAAACATAAATGCACACCATATCACAAGATGCTTTGGCGAGGAAACTCGGTAAGGGAGAAACCTTGGTGGGATTTGCGACCCACAATATTTACTCACTGGCCAATATGAATAAATATTACTTACAATAGGGGCATGCACATGCAGGAAGGCCAACAGCCTAGAGCTCACTACTCAATGAAAGAGTCTCACTGACTACAAAATGGATAATTAAATCCAAGACAATGTACTGCTTAAAATAGCATCTACAATTCTTGATTCAGTACCGGTTTAGTCTCTATCAGAAACCATAACCAAAAACCTTGTCTGTGAATGATATTCGCTCACATAACCTATCTTCACTTGTTATTGAATCCTTTTTCTATCTTCTATGATCTTATTACATAATCGCCTCTCTATATATTATATCTCAAAATGACCTATAAGATCTCATACATATATGAGTCTTTACAATACATCATGTCAACTTACAGATAATTAATTACATTACAATACAATTCATATAAACAAAACTTGTCTCATGTCGGCCTGAGTGTCGATATGCTTCATTGCTGGTGAATGAACTTGTTGTGCCTGCTGGTGTCGGTAGATGATGTCTGTGTTGTTGTTGAACCTGTAGAATCCTGTTACTGGTTGGTTGCCATCAATGACAACATAAACCATTCTCATTAGAGTGTAGAATGCCAACAATCTCCCCATTTGGCATTGATGGCAACACTCATGAGAAAAATCTAAAAATTGTTGTCCAAAAATGAAGTCCAAAACTGATCCCCAAAAAAGAGTGTGCTCCCCTTGAGCAAGTGATTTCTACTGTGTATTTTTCTCCATACTACTCCCCCTTTGACATCAATAACAAAGGATGTCAAAAAGAATCAAATAGTACAAAATTATACCTCATAGCCTGTAATCAGTTGTGTACAATTTGAAAGATATCTATCAAAACTAGATTCAGGCTCTTCATGAATTTATTACTATCAGAAATAATGGTTTCGGTCTGCCGAATCATGTCGGTCAGATAATGCATTTCTTTCTCTAGTGACCATTCTCCTTGAATTGTTGCTTTAGATAGCTCAACCTACCGAGTTATAAGACTCTCCCATCTTCAACCAAGTTTGTTTTTTAGTTCCCTAGACTTCATCCTTATCCTTTCTTTTTCTTTTTCCAAATTCTCAATCTTTTCCTCAAAAAATGCCATTTCTTGATCAAAACCTGAGGTAAGTTCCGAAGAGCCTATCATATTATCTTCTATATCATCTATCTACTTTTGTGTTTTCTTAATCTCCTCATCAATGTCTTCAGTCAAGTGGTGAGGCTTGTAAGCTTCTTTATACAAATTCTTATATTACAAAATTGTTGAATTAAGTATCGGTAATAAGGAATCAATATGCTCATTACAGTCCTTGATAGTATTCTTAAAGAATTCACCTTTTTCTTTATTCACCTTTTCCTTAATGGTTTCTTCATTGATCTTATCCACAGTTAGAACATTTGAAGCAATAAATTTGGATAATGCGTCTAGTTTACCCAAAGAACCATCAATATGATCTATCTTACATGTCAGTGTAATCATTTTCAAAATAGGAAATGTATCATCAATGGCCTTAAATGCTAAGGAATTGCAGTCTATGATCCTCTTAATTGAATCCAAAATAACATATATTACATTTGTAGGTCTGAAATCTGTAGTGGATGTGCTTGATTCTACAATAACTTTCTTTTCATCAGACACTAGACCAATTACCTCAACAATTTCTTCCTTGTTTCCATCATTTATTACCTCTTGATTTATAGTTGTCATTTTCTCACTCTGTGTTATTACCTTTGTTTCTCCTGGTTTCTCAGTGTCGGGCTTCTTAGCTTCCACCAATATTTCGATGTTCTGAGAATCATAAATGTTAACCAATGACTCAGAGATCTCAATATTTGTAGCATCAACTGGCTTAGCCTCTGCAGTATCTTTATCCATAACAATATTAAAATCCCATGTATCTACATTCATAGTAAAAAGAATTTCTGATTCCGGATTAGTATCATCATGAGTTATTTATTTAGCCTCCTTATCTGGTTGACTGTCTATATGTACCAGTATCCCTAAAGTTATTGGTGGGGTGTCTTCTGCCGATGGAGAAAGGTTATCTTTGACCTTTATAATAGGTACACTACCAATTTTACCTTTACCTTTATCCTTTTGATATACCTTTGTAACAGACTTATCCATTTTCTATCTATCCCTTTCTTCTTTCTTTTCTTTTTCTACAAAAAATATGTCCTATTTGTCAGCAGTTTCATCTTCTATTTCTTTCACTCTCCTAGCCATTAGGCTAACCTGTCAGTGACCACTCACAAAACCTGACCGGTTGGCTTTAACAATCAGTTCATCCTTAAGCCATTCACTGATATCAATCCTTGTATTGCTCTTAACCATCTCATATGCACTATAAATACATAAACTAGAAACATAATTTAATCTATTTGCATGTGTAACTCTATATCCAAATACCATGCTCACATATTTCACATTTGCATCATTGATACCACTAACCCTAAGAGATCTGTTGTTAGATGTAGCTCCGGTTAGGTCCATAACACCCTTGTTTGGTATCATCTTCCTTTTGTTAGGCCTAATACCAGTTGAGGGTAAACTAGTAACAACCTTGATTGCCTCCTTAGTGATTTTAAAAATGGAATATAGCCACATAAACTCCCCATGAACTCTGCTCAATACAAGACAAACTATTTTATTCGGAAATTCAGGAATGTTCAAGATTTCAACAAATCCTAAGTTCTCAACAATCTTATGCTCCCAGTTGACTAAACCTTGTTCATCAGTTATAACATCTTTGTACATGTTCCTCAAGTCATCAGACCCTAAATTCTCTATGTTTTAGTGGATATAAATCCTTGGGCCTTTGGCAAAAACAACTCCCTTCAGAATCTTAGAAAAGCCTCCGAAGGAATCGTCTTTCTTAGCAATCTCAGGAATGATTTTAAACACAGGTCTAGGGCACTTAATATTCTCTACCACAATAGGGTTTGCAATAAATTCAGGTGCAAAAGATGAAGATTCCATTTTGAAAGATAAGTACCTTTTAACTTGAAATCCCTGAGTGCCTAAAAACACCTCATTGCTTCGCCTTTAGAATGCCTTTTCTCTCTCTTTGTGCTCTTCGAATTCTTGGATGCTTAGTGAATTGAAATGAGGGTTTTCTGGTGCTTTGTAATAAAAAAATTCTTCAACAACCGCATTAAATGTTTGTCGGTGAAGTGAAATCTTAACATATCTGTCAGTAAAGAAGAAATATAACTTCTTACCATCAACCGAGGGTGGAATGCATGATTTTCAATTTTTTGCCATACCCCCTAAGGATTATTCCTTAGTTAGATGAAGAAACTCCTACCGGTGGAGGGTTACTCTATTCTACCAGTGTAGAGATAGATTCATCAACTCTTTGATCTCTCTTCTTAATCCATTATTTTAAAAATTATTGCTTTATTTCATTTACTTTTTCTTTTCCCTTCTCATTAGATCCTTTATTATTCTTCGGTATAGTCTTGCTTCTACAAAATTTTGCAATATGTCCAATCTTGTTACATGCATAACAAGTTACATTATCCCTCTAAATAGCTTTTCCATACCCTTGACTAGTTTGTGTTCTGAATTGATTACATAGATGTCCAAATCTAGCACAAACATAGCATTTCACATTCATTCTACAATTTTCTGAGTTATGACCAACTTTATTGCATTTGGAACATTGAGTGGTGGGTAAATTTGTATTCTGATTATTTCTAAATCTGCACTGATTTTCTCTATGACCAAATTTGTTGCAATTAAAACATTTCCCATTAAATTTATAAGCATTAGGTTCTCTTACTAGTTTGTTGTGATCTTGATTGTTTGCAGTCCCTAAACTTTCTCCATGTTCAAATCCAAGTCCAATTGTATCTCCATTAGGTTTCTATCTTTTCAGCATGTCATCAAGTCTTTCTGAACTTTTCTTGAATTTGTCTTTGTATTCATTTGCAGTGACCAACTCATTTTCCAGAATGCCAACTTGTCTCCTAAGCTCCTCTTTATCATGTTGCATGTGAATCAGATCTATCTTTAGCATATCATTTTCATGACAAAGTCTCATATTTTCATTACCTCCATCATTAAGTCTCCTAGTCATGTCTTCTTCATTCTTCTTCCTGTCTTCAATATCCTTACATAGCCTCATGGTTAAATGTTGAATTTCATTCCTCATGTTATTGTTCTCTTGTCTCAGCTTCTTTGCAATATCCCTAAGAGTTTCCTTTTCATCATCATGTTTCTGCATTTTCTCATGAAGTTCCTTCTTCTTGTTTTGTGCTATAACCAGGTTCTCCTGAAGTCCTTTAATGAATTCTTGGGCAGTCCTCAGATCATCTTCAAGTTTGATATTCTTCAATTTTTTTGCAGCAAAATCTTCAAGACCTCCTTCCAACTGTTTTCTCAAACTCTCCATCGATACCAATTTCAGAATCTTCCTCAAGTTGTTAGGCTTTTGCAAATAGAGGACTAGGCTCTGATACTGATTGTTAGATGTAATGACAATCCCAAAGACACTGAGAGGGGGGGGGTGAATCAGTGTCTAACTAGTTAATGGAACATTTGATCTTATTTATAACTTTGCAACCCAAATTAATGTACCCGTAAACAAGCAATAGTGCAGTAAAGAGAAATAATAGAGAAAACATAAATGCACACCATAACACAAGATGTTTTGGTGAGGAAACCTAGTAAGGGAAAAACCTCGGTGGGATTTGTGACCCACAATATTAATTCACCGGCCAATATGAATAAATATTACTTACAATAGGGGCCTACACATGCAAGAAGGCTAATAGCCTAGAGCTCACTGCTCAATGAAAGAGTCACTGACTACAAAATGGATAATTAAATCCAAGACAATGTATTGCTTAAAATAGCATCTGCAATTCTTGATTCAGTACCGGTTTAAGCTCTGTTACAAACCATTACCAAAAACCTTGCTAGTGAATGATATTTGCTCACATAACATATCTTCACTTGTTACAAAATCCTTTCGCTATCTTCTATGATCTTATTACATAATCGCCTCTCTATATATTATATCTAAAAATGACCTATAAGATAACATATATATATGAGTCTTTACAATACATCATGTCCGCTTACAGATAATTAACTACATTAGACTATAATTCATATAAAGAAAACTTGTCTCATGTCGGCCTGAGTACCAGCATGGTTCATTGCCGGTGTAAACTAGATGCCAATGAATGAACTTGTTGTGCCTGCCAATGCTGGTAGATGATATCTGAATTGCCGATGAACCTGTAGAATCCTATTACTGGTTGGTTTCTGTAGACACCTAAAAATGGTCAATGCTTGCGGGATCATACTTTAACATTTGCGCATTGCCTCATCTTAGGTTTTTGCATCGCATTAACATTTCTCCTATGTCACGCACTTGGTTTTTATCATTTGCGAGCATCGAGTCTTTCTTCTACATTCTTCATTCGTCTCGCTCTCAAATTTGGTCTTGTCGACAACAATCTTCAATCATGATTTTGGGTCGATCTTTGTTCTTGTCAATCTTGTCATATTGCGATCGATTCATCATCGATCCTTGTCCTTTTCAATCATGTCAATTTGATCAATTTGTCATTGATTTTTGTCAACCAATCTCAATCAAATCATTTATCAACACTGGTCATTTATCAATTCAAAATCATGATCGAGTCAATTATCTTTCATCAAGACCTAATTCATCTTCTAGGGTTTTATGATTTAATCATTTAGCCTTGTTTGTCATTTCTCCCTTTAGGATTAATAAATTATTTATTTATCCTAAGTCTTCTTGTCACAATTAAATGTTCATTTAATTGGCTAATTATTCCTCTTTGTGAATTAATTAATAAATGATCAATTATTAATTAATTTACCTAATTTCTAATTCCCATCAATTTCTTAATTCCTAAATTCTTAATTCTCTAATTTCCTAATTTTCTAATTCCTAATTTCAATTTCCTCCTATTTCTCTCCTAAATTCATGGAAATGACATGTCAATTTGTCATAAATTTGTCATAATTGACAATCAATCAATTTTGACATAGAAGTTGTCATAATTTGTCATAAATCATCAATCAACAAATTTTGCATAGAAAGTGCATAATTTGTCATAATTTGTCATAATTGACATAATTGATTTGCAATTTCCATTTGAATTGAATCATGCTAATCTTGTCATCTCTCCAATTCTTCTATAAATTGGATGATATTCATCAATCAAAGCTAATTGGTAATCAGACTATCGAATTTACACTTCTAGTACTCTTGATCAAAAATCTCGTCTACTTGCTTTCAATCATGTATGTGCACTTGTAGGTGAGATCCACAACCAAACCATTTGAAGAGGAAAGAAGAACAATGGAGCCGCATGAAGGAGCATTCAAATCATACCTCTGGTTTGCATAGTATTTACTTTTGAATGTTTCAATTTTTATATCTCTATTGAATGTGTTTAGGATAGATCGTTGCATTTGAGCTTTTGTGATTGAGCTATGATTAATGTTTATTTTGTTTGTGATGATTTCCTATTTCCTATGCTACAGTTTCCATCAATGACAACATCAACCATTCTCATTAGAGTGTTGAATGCCAACACTCACTCCTTATAGGGTATCATGGCTCAACTGGGGTCAACATGTCTTAGTTGATGAACAAGCATGGGTGGACTTTGAAATTGGTGAGTATAAAGATAGATTATTATGTGACATATTGCCTATGGATGCTTGTCATTTGTTGTTGGGTCGTCCATGGCAATATGATGTGAGGGCTAGTCATGATGGAGAAAAGAACAACTATCTCATCACCAAGAATGGGAAGAAGTACCAAATGGATCCCCTACATGATCCAAAAGAGGAAAAGGAAATAGGATCAAGTGTGATGTCGATGAGAGGTAAAGAGTTTCTCAAAGTATTAAAGAAAGAAGGTCATCAAGGCCATGCTATAGTGTTGAAGCCTAAAGATGAAGCTAAGGTAGATCCAATGAGTGAAGTGCCTCAAGAGGTGCAAGGCCTACTAAAAAAATATGTAGAAGTTATAGGAGATGAAATGCCTAATTCTTTTCCTTCAATGAGAGATGTAAACCATCAAATAGACTTAATACCAGGGGAAAATCTGCCTAACAAAGCTTCCTATAAGATGACACCTAGTCAAAATGAAGAGATCGCCAAACAAGTGCAAGAACTCTTAGACAAAGGGTTTATCAAGAAGAGTTTGAGTCCTTGTGTTGTTCCTACTATGTTAGTGCCTAAAAAAGGAGGCAAATGGAGGATGTGCACTGACTCAAGAGAAATCAATAAGATCACTATAAGGTACCGGTTTCCCATGCCAAGGATTGAGGACCTATTGGACAATCTAGGAGGTGCAAGCTACTTTACAAAGGTGGACTTGAAGTCTGGTTATCATCAGATAAAGATCAGACCTAGAGATGAATGGAAGACAACCTTTATAACTAATGCAGGCCTATATGAGTGGTTGGTGATGCCATTTGGCCTCACCAATGCACCTAGTACCTTCCAAAGGCTCATGAATGAAGTCTTAGTTGAGTTTATTGGTAGATTTATTATTGTGTATCTTGATGAAATTTTTATCTTCAGCAGGTCCAAGGAGGAGCATCTTAAGCATGTGGAGATAGTCTTGAAGAAGTTGAAGGAGGCTCAACTCAAAATCAACCTTAAAAATGCAAGTTTTTGAAAGCAGAGCTAGTATACCTTGGTTTTGTTATTTCTCAAGGATGTTTAAAGATGGATCCAAGTAAGGTAGAAGCAATACTTAATTGGCCTATCCCTAGGGGCATAAGTGATGTTAGAAGCTTCCATGGAATGGCATCTTTTTATAGGAAGTTTGTGAGAAACTTTAGCCATGTTTGTGCTCCTATACTCAACACCATTAAAGGAGGGATTAAGTGTCACTTTAAGTGGACAGAGGAAGCCAATAAGGGGTTGGAAATAATGAAAACTAAGATAGTAGAGCTGCCAACCATTAGATTTCCTGATTTCAATCAGTTGTTTATAGTAGAATGTGATGCTAGCCAAAGGGCAATAGGGATAGTTTTAAGCCAAGAGGTGATGGACTTGAAAAGCACTGAGAGGGGGGGGGGGGTGAATCAATGACACCAAAAATAAAACTACTTCAAACACTAATTGGTAGATGAACTTAACAAAGCTTTAAAACACAATGCATGCAATCCAAAATGATATAACGACATCCACAAAAAGTAAAGCATCCACCATAACACAAGTGTTTGTATGTGGAAAACCCAAATAGGTAAGAAACATGGTGAGATGGAACTCACAAGTTAATTATCTACAATAATAGATAACTGACCGGTTAAGGTCTACAAAGTGCTTTTCTAGGAGCGAATCTTGTTAGAGATCCCAAAGCTTGATTAGAAGATTATACCCTGTTAAAGGCAGTACCCTGTTAGGAGTAACCTTGGTGGAGGATTTCTGAATCCAAACTAATGGATCACCCTATTAAAGGATTTATACTTTGAAGCTTGTTAGAGCTTACCCAGTTAGGGGATTTGATTTTGTTGTAATTGTTAGAAAACAACAAGAATGGTTTGATCTATTCTGAGTAGCACAATACTTCCTTGATCAGACCCTTCTAAACATATTCAACATTGCTCTTTTGCATACTCTGCAACTTGACTCTTTTTCCTTTCGCACATAACATAACACTATGACTTACATCAAATAATTCATTGCGATGTCAATATATAGACCTTATGATTTCATGTCGATCTTAAGAAATCATAACACAATTTCCTAGGTGCAGTGTATCTGGAGAAGTGATCATAACTCATCACAAAAATTACCACCAAGCAGTCGGTGTTGGTAACTCATCATGAAATGTGGTAACTCATCATGAAATGTGGTAGCTCATCATGAAATGTGGTAACTCATCACAAAATTACCAAATATTGGTTGGAATAATCAAATACCCGTTTGAGTAAAACATATGAACCGTTGTCCTTGAATTTCTGCTTGATCTCCATCTTAATCTTCATCTTGATGTCGACTAAGTATAATCACAGGTTGTCTCTAATGCACATACCTGTTGACACAAAGTACTAGTTAGAGATAAACCTCTTAGTATAACCTCTAACATATCGATTGACAGTGTAAACAGTTGAAGTTACACCGGTAGTCAAATATAATCATGTGTGTGTGTGAGCATTTCATCAATGACGATAAATGATGAATACATTACAATCATCATCAAGCCAACAAGAGGGTCATCCTATAGATTTCTTCTCAAAGAAGTTGAAGGAAGCTAAGCAAAGGTACTCCACATATGACTTGGAGTTGTATGCAATGGTACAAGATTTGAAGAAGTGGCATCATTACTTGCTGCCCAAAGAGTTTGTAGTTTTCACTGACAACCATGCCCTTAGTTTCCTCAATGGGCAAGAGAAGTTGAATCAGAGATACCTAAAGTGGGTTGATTACCTATAATCCTATACCTTCACTATTAAGCATAAGAGGGGTACTGCTAACAAGGTAGTTGATGCACTAAGTAGGAGAGTCATGACTATGTAGGAGATACTATTGGCTCCTTTTTATGCTGAACAACAAAATCGACAACCAGTATAATCTACAACCAAAATTTGAAAGGTAGCCAACCTCAACTATGATTTCAAAAGACTAACTGGACCAACTTAACAAGGATATTTAATCCTTTTTCTCTTCAGGCTCTGCAAGGCCTAGGTAGGTTTACCTATGATGCACTTCAAATACAGTCTAAAATCACACACAACATCACCATTAAAGCAAAAATCTCAAACATAGCTCAACAATAAGGAAAGTACTGCAAACTAGCTACATTCACATTGACTCTCACCTTCATTGGAGCTTGAGATATGTGGGACATTACCACAAAACATAAAGAAAAGATATTAAATTCTTATTTGAGTTTAAATTGTTGTTTTGACAATCCTTCAACATTTTAAAAGACCAGTGCCTAATCTTGGCCACAAAGTCATGCATAAAAGTGGAAGAGAGATCCCATTTTCAAGTTACTTTCCACATTAAATTCTCATGTATTAATGCCTTACATTAATACAATCCTCTGCTCTATCCCAAAATCATACTCATATATATATATATATATCCAGTATACACACTCAAAATCAGTAATGTTGGGTTTCAGGATTTTAAATCCTTCCTTGAAGAATACCCAAAAGACAAACATTACACTCTCAGAGAAAGACTGAAAGAAACAAATCCAAATTACCCTTGATAAAATGAAATTGTATAAATTCGAATGGTATTTTGGAGACAATTTTGTGGAAACTCACACATGCCTTGCATATGTGTAGACCTACAAATTGAAACAAGACCTATAGCAAAGACAACACTAAAAACCCAAAAGAACACACTATCATTTGCAAAAAAAAAAAAAGATGCCATCACTAGAACCTGCAATTTCAGATTACTCCCTTGGAGAAAATCTCTCAAAAATTTGGAACCCTTACAATTGAGAAGAATTGAGAATAAGGAGAGGGAAAAAAATCAGAATCCATCAGAACATGCCAAGTGTCCTTTTTCCATAACTGCAAGAATATATCCTTTTCTTCCCATACAATTTTCTCTCAAAATATCACATTTTTGTTGAAACAAACTACATAAATGGATTCTTCATCTCAAGATCTTTCCAATGGTATATGATACTTCATATTTCAGGCAAAAAATACCCTCTGAGAGAATTAAACTTTGAATGGAGACCATTATTTAAATTTTCATTTTTACACTATAGTCTGCACTATATATTTAATTTTGATTTGTGCTTGATTTTTGGCCCTCTTTCCTACCACATGGCAACCTGCGATTCGCTCATGAATCCACCTGGGATGATACATCATCTATGAGCCATGTGTCTACCACGTCACCACCTTGTGGACCGCCATTTGTCGGCCACATCATCACCACCTCACCCGGACCCACTAGTCGGATTGCTACTCGGACCTGCCACATCACCTTTCGCCATTTCGCGAAGGGTAACTGGCATGCATCTTCGCTTCATAAAATAGCGTCAGTCGTAGATCTTCAACGAACCTACATGATCTTTAACATTTTGCCATTTCACAAAGTGTAACTGGCGTGCATCTTTGCTCCATGAAACAACGCGTCGTAAATCTTTGACGAACATGCATGATCTTTAACGTTTTGTCATTTCACGACGGGCAACTGGCATGCATCTTCACTTCACAAAACAACGCCAGTCATCGATCTACTGCGAACCTGCTCACTTATTAATTCATCCTTCCTCTGCAGAATTTGCTTGCCTCGAGAACCATGGACACGTGGGGTCCACCTGGTTGCCAACTAGCCTCCTTCCTTGTCGCCTCGAGAGTCGTGCATGCACACGTGGGGTCCATTGGGCGTCAAGCTTGCACTTGTGTCAAAAGCCTTCAAGGCTTTGACACTATGGTTATGTGGAGCTTTACATTTAAATACCAATATTATCCATTCCCCAACCAATGTGGGATATATGGTTTTGCCTGGGACTGCACTTTTTGAAGGTTTTTTGAGTGTTCAACGCCTTGCACACTGCCAATACATTTGTTTTGAAATTTCTGAAATCTTTTCAACATGCCATGCTAAAAGGGGGGATGGAAATCACTTTACACCTACCCATTTCATTTTACATTTGGTTTATGCCTTAGCCTACAACGCCAAAGACCCATGCAGGGAGGAGGTAGGATTGCTTGCCAAATTTCATTTACTGGAACTTTCTCTACCCCTCCAACATGTTCTACGCCATCTGCATCTGCTTGAAGGTTTCTAGGTCCTTCCAAAAACTACAGCAAAGGGGGAGATTTGGGTAAAGTCGATTGGCATTATGGCTGCCAATTGCATTTTGAAAGTTTTAAAACCCTCTTCCAAAAACTCCACTTGCCAAGTGCATTTTTTATTTAAATGTCTCTTCTCTGTCGCTGAAGGAAGATTTGGGATTAAACTCACCAATTTGAAATTGCCTGGAGTTCTATTAGCATCTTGAACTCTTATGACATTTCTCATGATCACAATCCACATTTAAAAAAATTTGAAATTCTCCCAATGAACCAAGTTGCCAATAAAATCAATGCACGAGCATGAGCCAAGTTGGGCCCCAAAGTGGGTCCGACTAAAAAAAAATTCATTTTCATGCAACTGACCTTTGAAAATACCTCAAGAACATAGAACATACCTCTAGAATTGATCAACACCGTTTTCGGATCATCAAATTGAGTTTTGCAACATTCAGGCGCTTGCGCCACATTTTTGCATTTAATCGCAAAGACATAACTTTCAAACTAGTCAAAACACCTTTTTGGATGTCACAAACTGACATGCATGTACTCTGATATAAAAACATGAACTCTGCCAAGTGGTTTCTCAAGAAGAATCTTGAGTGAAGAAATATTAATGGTCAAAGATGACAAACTGGCTTTGTCAACACTGCGAACCTGATAAAGTCAATGCGCAGGGAACTCATGATGCCTTTCTTGAAAATATCAAATGATCTCCGTAGACCCTCAAATTTGAGGCATAGGTACCTTGAAGTATAGATCAAAACTTATAATACTCAGTTCAACCAAAAGGCTGACTGGGTGCAAATAGTGCGCTCATCAAAATAGCCACTTTAACTGATGTAGCAATGAAAATACGAAACACTGAATAAGGTGGCTCAAGAAACCCTTTTGAAAACTGATCAAACCGATTGGCAAGAGCTTGAAATTTTAAACATAGCTTGTATTTTATACCAGCAATATCTAGAAAAAACATTTTGACATGATATTCATTGGGGCATCTTTTACAAATGTGCAAAGCGAGGCTCTGACTAGCTCCTGAAACAGGGACTTATGCAAATAGTACAAACTGCAAATGGATTGAGCTTGCCAAACTGAGCAAATGGATTCATAGGGACTTGAAATTTTGCATTTGGACTCACTTTTATGCATAGAATTTAGTTCACTTTGAATTTCACCATGACGATCAACAGGACAAAATTTATAGGAGCTCAAAGTAGGCTACTCAATAAAATCTACATTTGCACCTAACATGCACTTTTAGCTCACCCCTTGAAATGGGTACCTGATAAATTGATCCAAACTGAATTCTAAGAGTTGCACAACACTTCATTAGTCAAAAAAAATTGAAATTATCCCAATGAACCAAGTCACCAATAAAATCAATGCACAAGCATGAGGCAGGTCGGGCCCCAAAGTGGGTCCGACTAAAAAAAAAATCGTTTTTATGCAACTGACCTTTGAAAATACCTCAAGAACCTATAATATACCTCTGGAATTGATCGGCATGGTTTTCGGATCATCAAACCGAGTTTCGCAACTTTCAGGCACTTGCGCCACATTTTCGCATTTAATCGCAAAGACGTAATTTTCAAACTGGTCAAAACACCTTTTTGGACATCACAAACTAACAGGCGTGTAATTTGATATACAAACATGAACTCTACAAAGAGGTTTCTCAAGAAGAATCCCAAGTGAAGAAATATTAATTGTCAAAGATGACCAACTGACTTTGTCAGCACTGCGAACATGATAAAGTCAATGCGCAAGGAACTCATGATGCCTTTCTTAAAAATATCCAACGATCTTCATAGATCCTCAAATATGAGGCATAGGTACGTTGAAGTACAAATCAAAACTTAGAATACTCAATTCGACCAAAAAGCTGACTGGGTGCAAATAGTGCGCTCATCAAAATAGCCACTTTAACTGATGTAGCAATGAAAATATGGAATAGTGAATAAGGTG
This sequence comes from Cryptomeria japonica, assembly GCF_030272615.1. NCBI lineage: Eukaryota > Viridiplantae > Streptophyta > Pinopsida > Cupressales > Cupressaceae > Cryptomeria > Cryptomeria japonica. The sequence continues at coordinate 735,539,003 of NC_081412.1, read as the reverse complement.
GCTCAAGAAACCCTTTTGAAAACTGATCAAACGGATTGGCAAGAGCTTGAAATTTGAAACATAGCTTGTCTTTTATACCATAAATATCTCAGAAAAAACATTCTGACATGACATTCACCGGGGCATATTTTACAAATGTGCAAGCAAGGCTCTGACTAGCTCCTGAAATAGGGACTTATGCAAACAGTACAAACTACAAATGAATTGAGCATGCCAAACTAAGCAAATGGATTCACAGGGACTTGAAATTTGGCATGTGGACTCAATTTTATGCATAGAATGTAATGCACTTTGAATTTCACCATGACGATCAACAGGAAAAAAGTTATAGGAGCTCAAAGTAGGCTACTCAATAAAATTTGTATTTGCACCTAACATGCACTTTCAACTCACCCCTTGAAATGGGTACCTGATAAATTGATCCAAACTAAATTCTAAAAGTTTCACAACACTTCATTAGTTAAATGAAATTTATAGGACACATTTCAAAGCTTTACCTCTTGATGATTAACTGGCTCCATTTTACATGCCCTCAAAGTAGGCCTATTAGGTTGACTCATTAGGTGGTCATTTGAAAATGCAGAGGAAAATTTTGAAATGGGCCTCTCAAATTCACCAAATTTAATGAGTCCCAACAAATAAAATTTCAAAGTGTGGGTTTGAGTGAGTTATCAGACCTCTACAAGGATGATAAGGATTTTGTAGAGATATATAGTGTTTGTTCTGATTTTTCTAACACCTCACATGTCTCTTATTTAGAATACATGATACAGGAGGCTTTGTTTTTCAAAGGTCATCTTCTTTGCATACCTCAATGTTCTATGAGACAAAATATTATCCAAGAGAAGCATCAAGGAGGTCTAGGAGGTCATTTTGGCATAGATAAGACTTTGGAGCAGGTTGGTAGGTTTTACTATTGTCCCAAGTTGCAATCAGAAGTGAGAAGGTTTGTAGGGCAATGTACAATCTGCCAAAGAGCAAAAGGATCATCAAGTATTCCAGGCCTATATCAACCCTTATTCATACCTCAGAGGCCATGGGAATGTTTGACCATGGATTTTGTGTTAGGCTTGCTAAGAACTCCAAGGGGATTTGACAGTATGTATGTGGTGGTAGATAGGTTCAGCAAAATGGCACATTTCATACCTTGCAAGAGAATCAATGATGCCACCTATATTGCAGGCCTCTTCTTCAAAGAGATAGTCAAAATTCATGGTCTTCCAATCATCATTGTTAGTGATAGAGATGTGAAATTTTTAAGCCACTTTTGGAGGACACTTTGGAGAAAGTTGGACACCAAGTTATCCTTTTCATCTACCTATCATCCTCAATTAGATGGTCAGACAGAGGTAGTCAATAGATCATTGGGTAACTTGCTAAGATGTCTTACAAAACAACATGGGAAGACTTGGGATTTAGTACTTGGTCAGGCAAAGTATGCACACAATGACTCAGTGAACCGAAGCACGACTAAAAGTCCCTTTGAGATAGTGTATGGATTTCATCCTAGGGGCATATTAGAGCTCAGAGATCTCAGCTCTATGGCACCTAAGAGTGCACAAGGTGAGAAATTTGCTGAAGGTATTAAATAAGTGCATGATAAGGTAAGGCAGTCCTTACAACAAAAATCCAAGCAGTATAAGGTTCAAGTTGATAAAACAAGGAGGAATGTACAATATAAATTGGGAGACTTAGTGTTAGCATACCTAAGGAAGGAGATACTTCCAAAAGGGCAGCCTACCAAGCTAATGATGAAGAAAATTGGACCTCTCAATGTGGTGCACAAATATGGACATAATGCATATGATGTTGAACTTCCTCCCACATTGGGCATATCTCATATCTTCAATGTATGTGATCTCTATCCATACAAGGGAGAATCACAAACACATCAATTGGACATCTCAACATAGGTTAATGAAGATTGGGTGAGTGATTTGCCACCAAGCCAACCAGTCAAGTTGGAGAGTATCTTGGACACCAAGGTAGTAAAGAAGACAAGGAAAGGAGTCTACAAGCACTATCTTGTCAAGTGGGAAGGGCTACCTAATTCAGATGCTATGTGGATGTCAGAATCAGATATACTTCAACATGGAGTAGAGATTGCAGACCTCTTAACTTAAGGGACTTGAGTTCTTTGTCCCAGGGGAATATGGTGCAGGGCACCTAACACTCCAAGCATGCAATTTTGTTTTCTTTCAAGTTTTGTGTGTTGTCTTTATGATGTAATAATGGACCAACCATTTTGGACTCAGTAGAACCATGGTTGTGTTGTCCAAGCTTTGGATTGTGTCATTTGTGTTCAGGATGTTGTCAGCCTGAGAAGTTGAAATGCTAAGGTAGATCACAGGAATATTACTCCAGATGATTGTTATCTTGTAATTGGGGTCTATTGTATTGTTTTTAGGTATTCTAGGGTGTTTGAGGACCTTCAAGAGCCTTGGAATGCATTAGAATGAAAATTTGCATCTTAGGAGTAAAAAGATGTAAAACATTGTTGAGCAACATTTTGCAATTTTTGCAAAAGTTGGATTTTTGGATGATGGCATTGAAAATTTAGTGTAACCAACAACATATAAGCCAAAAAACACTTCATTTTATGGATTGGAGATTTGGGAATGTAAGAGCAAGTTTTTGGTTTTTGAAACAATCTTGTTTTCTTCATCGTTTGATAGTTTATTGAGTTTTTCATTGCTTTGTACGGTCCAATACGGAATTGATTGTACAATATCCTTGTAGGGAATGAGTGTTGACTAAATTTACTTTCCAATAAGCTTGATTTGTAGGATTGATTGTCCTTAGTTGCAAAAATATCTTCCATTCTTTGCAACTAGGTGTAAAACCCTTGCAAGTAGGGTTTAAGAGCAAAAATGGCTCTAACCTAAGCATTCATTGATGGCACCTATTGAAATCAAGTGGAATGATAGTTTAGGGTATGTACATAGTTTTATAATAGGTTTTGTTTCTTTGCAGGACCCTGTGGAGGAGATACAATGAAGCCCTAGGCTCATTGCTGGGAGTTGGTGAGTTAGGACAGCCGAAGATGGGCAAATTTTGAGCACATGTGGATTGGTGGAATATAAAACATCTCATGGTTGGAAATCCCTTCGAATTCCCTTCAAGAATCCACAATTAGTTTGAGTTGCTGATTTGACTAGTGAAGCTTTTCAAAGATAGCTTTCCCAGACACCTAGTTAGGCCTAAACTCTTGAAAATAGGGTAGTTTGGGTTCCCACAGTTGTACGAAAAACCTAGATGCAATCTCTAAATATTGTATGTAACCCTAAAAATGGTATCCAAAAACATAATTTATTTGTGGCCTTGTTTGGGGAATGTTCAATCTAAGTCTTTAAAACTGGTCTAGGAGGGCTAATTCAATTAGGCCTATTTGAGCCCGCTAGAGACCAAGAAAGGCTAGGGAACCATGGTGATGGGTTTGGTGATGCTAAAATACTCAAAAGACTTCAAATACACTATGTAGATATACCTTGAGTCCATTGGTTGAGGTTGGAGTGTTGTGATCCGTGCATGAGTTTTTGGAGCCTAGGAGTTGTGTGTGGAGATTGAGGTGGCAACCTCAATCGGAGGAGTTGATTGTCTAAGACTAGTGGCTACACCTTGGAGGCAAGCCAAATTTGGTTCAGACCTTGGAGGTCTCAAAATAAAAACCCCTACTAAGTGCCATTGGATGGGCTTGAGTAGTTGAAGGGCTGAGTAAGACAAATCAATCTAGAAGGTGAATTTGATCGAGCTCCAAGACTCTCTGCATCAATGGCACACCTATCCCCCTTGGATAGGGGAATGGTGCCCCTATCCTCCCTCTTTGTGTGGCCCTAAAATGGGTCCATTCGACCCTTGGACCTAAATCTTCTTTTGGGAATTAAATTCCCCCTATGTCGGCCTTTGATAGAGGTGAACAAGCAATAGGTCTTCATTATTGTCATCAAGTGTTCAAGTGTTCAAGCATTCATCAAATCTTCTTCATTCATTCATTGGAGAAAAATTACAACATCCATTTGCAAGCATGTGTGTGTTAGGGTTTTGTCATGTTACATGTCATTTCATTCAACACTTGTGATTACATTCAAGAAGCAAAGAAACCATCGTCAACAAATTGTAGATCTACAAGGTATACATTTCCATTATTCACATTTAAGCATTTGTAGTTACTTTCTTTCAAGGTTGATTCCTCAATCAAGTTTTGACTAATGCAAAACCCTATCCACAACCCTTCTTCTCTTCTTTTATGTGTGTAGGTTGCAAGTGCCCAACTGTAATTGCAAGTTTGGGCTTCATTTTTCAGAGATGGAAAAACCCTTTTCGGCGTGTGGATTTTTCGGAGGACCAGGTGCAACTTCAACTTGGTCCCAATGACTTTTCTCCAAATTTGTAGGGTAGATCTGTATTAGACTTAATATCCTAGATCTGAAGTTACAACGCAATCATGAATCTATAGCCCCTTATTTCATCCATTTTGTCTTCCTTTTATGCATAGTCAACAAGTCAACATATCTATTTACAAAAGAGGGTAAATTACATTTCAATCCTTAAAATCCACTTGGCATTCTCATCCTTATTTCCCCTAAATTTGGATCTAGTGGATTCAACCTCTCTTTTGAATGTAAAGTATCTCCCAAGTGAAAATCATCCTATTGGTTTCATTTCTCTCTCCTAGGTGGGGAACCACTAGGATCCAATTTTTCACTTTACATTTTGGCGAACCTGACGTCTTACACCTTAATTTTGATTTTTCATTGTTATATCTAAATAATTGAAATTTGAATTTCAAAATTTCATTTCCAAGTTTGATCTTTTTGCAAATTTTAGAGGTTAATTGCATAAAAACCCTATTTTTTTGTTTTTAGGAAATTAAGTTTGTGAAGTATAGCATTTTAGTTGCTTATTTAGATCTAGTTTCTCTTTCTAAATTAGAATTCAAATTTGTCTTTTCATTCTGAAAAAAAAAGTGGTTAAATAGCAAAACCCTAATTTTTAAGAATCTCTTATTTCGACCTTTGACTGCTAATTTAACCTATCTAGACATCTCCAAATCAACTATTTTGTTTGGATTCTGCAATAAAATCATAATTTCTATCATCCTTGCAAATTTTGGAAAAAGTTGTTCGGAGTGGGTACAACTTGCACCCAATCCCTAGCTTTTTTCTCAAAATTTTGGGAGTTGGAATTGAATGTATTTTTATGCTTCAATCAAGGAAATTGGCATACTTTATCAATTTTTACACCTCTTAAGGACAAAAATGAATTCAAATTTCAACACCCTCAACTTTGAAATTAACTTTCATAAAAGGGTCCTATTTGTTTATCTTCTTTTTCATCAAATTGAGATCAACGGGATAGATTTATTTTCCATTTCACATATGATTACATTGTTTTTAACATATATTTATTACAATCATGTCTTTCATAATGGTTTCTTTCATTTCATGTTGCTTCTTGTTACCCTCCTCATTTTTCATGAGCATCTTGTTCCTATGTCCATTAAATAAAGAGTGTTATTTAATCAAGCCTTGTGGAATTTTGGACTTTGGTCTTGTGAAATTTTGTTTGAACTTGAACTTGTCGATTAAACCTTTCAAAGTTCAAGGTTCAAAGCTCGAAGGTACAAGTTCATTTAGAGTACAAAAGTGCAGCAGTTTGAGTTCAAAAGTACAGTTTAAGTTCAAAATATGAGCAACACATATGATTTCAAATTCTTTTGTTTTGATGAGCCTATGAATATAGAAAGGATGGTAAAAGGCCATAACATATATTCATATCATCGCAGAGTTGATGCAACAATTGGGAAGTATGTAATTTGAATATTTCTATGCAAAAAGATTCTTGAATTGTGTGATAGAGTGTTTCCACCAATAATGATGAACTCCAATAGTTTGTGGGAAAAGATTTGTTTGAAGCATAAACATTATGTAGGACAACCTTGATAGTACTCAATTCTATTAATCATAAATTTTGAACAAATTATTATCTTGTAAATCGCTCTAGTCAACATTGGAAGGACTAGGTTTTCGAAAACATATCAAAAATTGAGCCAACTCCAATGGTGCAATTCTGATTTATGGCTATCGTACTGAGACCCATTTTAACTGCCAACCATTAATGTTCAATATATGATGACATCCTCAGGTTGTGACAAAAGACATAATTTGGAATAGGTGATAGTGGGCTCAAATAGGGAAGATTATACTTTATCTTTCATCTCCACTATTCATATATGTTTTAATTATTAAGTTTCATTTATAATACTATGGGAAAATATTTACAAGCAACATTATAATGAAAGGAAATATTCAAAAAGAGGGAGTTATTGGGAGAGAAATGAAAGATTAAAGAAAAAGGAGATTAATCAATGATCTTTTCAAGAAACAGTTATGTAAACCGAAAAGGGGTCTTTAAAAAAGAGATTTTTCGGTGGTAAAAGGCCTCTTCTTTTCCAAGAGTCAGTGTGCTACAGAGAAAGGGAGAAATTTTCAAATTTTTTATTGTAACAGGGGAAGTAGTTTTCATGAGTTATTATTTTGTTTGTTGTAGGGGATTTGGGTCTGTCTACTCCATATTGTATTGAGAAATAAAGCAATGCAAATTTTGCCTCTGTGTAAACTTGTCACATTCTTTAGATTATAGATTCTTGATACTTTTATAATCTTCTTAATAGTCGCTCCATTATGGCAAACAAAGAAATTGTATTTTCAAATCTGTGTGTTTGAGTGTGAATAAAAAATCTCTATTGGGAGAAATATTCATTTATGCAACATTTGTTGCTTCCTTGGTCATTTCACTTTCATAAGTTTGTGAATTAATTGAATGAGTAGGTATTTTGTTGATTTTACACAGGTGTTCTGATCCCGCTTGTCCTGTGAGACACGAGAGAGACTCGATCAGATTTGTGTTAAGGGAAGGTTTTTCTAAAAGGTGAAGCTAATTTACTTGTAAACTTGTGAGTTTGCATACATAGTTTTGATCTTTATAGCATTCATGTGGTGTTGACTTATGAATGTGAATGCCTTTACTCGCTTTCTTGTTAAAAGTGAAGATAGAATTTTAAACCAAATTCATTAAATATTATATGGGAAGTTACACCCTTATGCAGAGGGTAAATTCTCTATAAATTTACCCAATTGTTGGTTCAATTTGTTTTGCAAGAAATAAGGGCAACATGAGTCAATCAATAGAAAATTAAGGTAAGACAAATCTGTTAACCAACGGATTTTTGGCGACTATGTTGGGGAGTTCAGAAATCAAAGATCAGTGCTTTCTTTCCTCAGTTATGTTAAATATAACTATGCATAAAGAGATTGGTGACTCTATATATTAAATTACAAAATATTTTGGTAAAAGAATTCTATTGTATTATGGCTTTAGTTGTAGCTCAGCCATGGGGGACTCAAATTGGACCTTTTGCTTTGCCCCAATATTCAGCCCTTCCTAAAGGATCAAGATAATTCTTTCCAAAGGTTGTTGGAGATAAGACTCGAGATCATGATGATCACATTAAAGCAGTCATGGTTACCTATGGGATTCTTGGAGTGCAAAAAGAGAATGTCTTTGTGAGACTATTTGTCGTCAACCTTGTTGGAAATGTCATTAAGTGGTTTCAAAATTTGCAAGATGGATGCATTACTAGCTGGGATGACTTAAAGTTAAAATTCCTTGGAAGATTTCAGCCTGTGGTTGATACTTATAAGTTACTGTTCAATTTCTTTCAAATTCAGATGAAAAAGGATGAATCTATGAGAGGTTTTATTGATAGATTTAATAGATGTGTTGGTAAAATTCCTTAAGCTTGCCAACCAACTGAAAGTGATTAGCTATGTGTATTTATTAATGCATTGCAAACTGAAATTAAATTCCAGTTGAAGCATAAGAAAATACAAAATTTGAAAGATGCACAAAAAGAGGCTATTGAGGTAGATGATGATATGTTTTTAAGTGGAATGAAATGCATGGAGGAATGTGCTGTGAGGGAGCCACAATCTGAAATTTGTCTTTATAATTAGAAGTTTTCCAAAGAAAGAGCCTCTACAAAAGAAACTTGTTATGAAAGCAGCAAAATCAGCACTACCTATCTCTTATTCTCAAAATTTAACAATCTTTAATGATGGACATTTCCAAGCACCTCCTATGATTGAAAATAGCCCTCCTAGTATTGTAGGGATTTATCATTTGCATGTTGAGAATGATAATTCAGTTAAAGATGAGGGTGATCAAACTGCATAATCAGAAACTTTAATGACTTGTTCGGATGCTTCATCTACTGAGAAAGGATTTGATGATGAAAAATTAGATGGAAGTTTGCTGGAAAATGTCTCTTTTTAAGAATTTGAATCTTTTTCATTTGATACTTCTAATGCAATTTCAGCTAATGATTTTGATTAGGGAATCATAATAGATCAGCATAAACAAGAGATGTCTTATGGTGAAAAAGTATGAGGTATCTCTCATATTGATATGCAAACAAGGTATGAGTCTTTTCAGTTTGATTTCATGCAAGATATTGAGGAATTCTTGTAGCCCAAAACATCAAAATTTTTTGAGAATATTGAAATACAAACCAAGGGAAACTCATTCACCTCTATTATGATATCACATAGGTGATCTGAATTAGAGGTATTCAAATTTGATTGTGAAAATGAGCTATTTGATACTCATCCCATGCTGCAATCGTTTTGTTTTGAAGTAATGTTATTACTGAATTCTTGGAAAATGAATGTCTAGAGAGTCAAAATTCAGATTTAGATAAAGACTTTCTTGTAGATCATTCTTGCACTTTTGAAGAAGGTTGTCCCATCAAAGGCATGGCTTATTTTTCTAACATGCGTATAGAAGACTGTGGTATTTCTAGTACGAATCAGCTCACTCAAGATGGTGTTGACATGTTGCAGCTAGAAGTCTATGATGCAGAGTGGCTCTATGGACTTGATATGTTTTTGAGAAAGCTTTTACAATGTGTTGTTATTGGATCCTTCTTTACAGTGGTTGCAAGATATTTATTGAGAATTATTGTACTCACATATTAGCCACTTTTCTGCACTAGCAGGTACTTCTCACAACCAGTTGATGGCTTTACATGAGAAGCCAGTTGCATTATTGGAGGTATGGGTTGTTTGCTCGATCTTTTGTAAATAAATTTTTAATGTGATCTAGGTGTAGCTTGTCTTAGTTTTCAGCCTTGGTTTAGTTTGGGTTTTGGCTTGTTAGTTTTGCCTTATTGCCCCTCCCCCTATCTGCAAGTGGCTCCCTGTCATCTATTTCTCCTTGACTCTGTTACCCAACGGATGCTAGGCATTGGTCTCTCCTAGAGATTTTTTGGATTCTCCTCATCCTTTATAGTCCCAGTCCCCAGTCAGAGTCAATGTTACCCTCCTCATTTTTCATGAGCATCTTGTTCCTATGTCCATTAAATAAGGAGTGTTATTTAATCAAGCCTTGTGGAATTCTTGGCTTTGGTCTTGTGAAATTTTGTTTGAACTTGAAATTGTCAATTTAACCTTTCAAAGTTCAAGGTTCAAAGCTCGAACGTATAGGTTCATTTAGAGTACAAAAGTGCAGCAATTTGGGTTCAAAAGTACAATTCAAGTTCAAAATATAAGCAGCACATATGGTTTTCAAATTCTTTTGTTTTGATGAGCCTATGAATATAGAAAGGACGGTAAATGGCTATAACGGAGTGTTTCCAACAATAATGACGAACTCCAGCAGTTTGTGGGAAAATATTTGTTTGAAGCATAGGCATTGTGCAGTTGATCTTTTCATGACAGTCTTGATAGTACTAGATTCTGTTAATCATAACTTTCGAACCAATAATTATCTTGTAAATCACTCTAGTCAACATTGGAAGGACTAGGTTTTTGAAAACATATCAAAAATTGAGCCAACTCCAACGATGCAATTCTGATTTATGGTTGTCGTACTGAGACCCATTTTAACTGTCAACCGTTAATGTTCAATATATGATGACATCCTCAAGTTGTGACAAAAGACATTATTTGGAATAGGTGATAGTGGGCTCAAACAGGGCAAATTATACTTTATCTTTCATCTCTATTATTCATATATGTTTTAATTATTAAGTTACATTTATAATACTATGGGAAAATATTTACAAGCAACATTATAATGAAAGGAAATCTTCAAGAAGAGGGAGTTATCGGAAGAGAAATGAAAGATTTAAAAAAAGGAGATTAATCAATGATCTTTTCAAGAAACGGTTATGTAAACCACAAATGGGTCTTTAAAAAAGAGATTTTTGGTGGTAAAAGGGTTCTTCTTTTCCAGGAGTCGGTGTGCTACAGAGAAAGGGAGATATTTTCAAATTTTTGACTGTAACAAGGGAAGTAGTTTTCATGAGTTATTAGTTTGTTTGTTGTAGAGGATTTGGGTCTGTGTGCTCCAGATTGTATTGAGAAATAAAGCAATGCAAATTTTGCCCTTGTGTAAACTTGTGCATTCTTTAGATTATAGATTCTTGATGCTTTTATAACCTTCTTAATAGTCGCTCCATTATGGCAAACAAAGAAATTGTATTTTCAAATCTGTGCATTTGAGTGTGAATAAAAAATCTCTATTGGGAGAAATATTCATTTATGCAACATTTGTTGCTTCCTTGGTCATTTCACTTTCATAAGTTTGTGAATTAATTGAATGAGTAGGTATTTTGTTGATTTTACACAAGTGTTCTGATCCCCCTTGTCCTGTGAGACACGAGAGAGACTCGATCAGATTTGTGTTAAGGGAAGGTTTTTCTAAAAGGTGAAGCTAATTTACTTGTAAACTTGTGAGTTTGCATACATAGTTTTGATCTTTATAGCATTCATGTGGTGTTGAATTATGAATGTGAATGCCTTTACTCGCTTTCTTGTTAAAAGTGAAGTTAGAATTTTAAACCAAATTCATTGAATATTATATGGGAAGTTACACCCTTATGCAGAGGGTAAATTCTCTATAAATTTACCCAATTGTTGGTTCAATTTGTTTTGCAAGAAATAAGGGCAACATGAGTCAATCAATAGAAAATTAAGGTAAGACAAATCTGTTAACCAACGGGTTTTTGGCGACTATGTTGGGGAGTTCAGAAATCAAAGATCAGTGCTTTCTTTCCTCAGTTATGTTAAATATCACTATGCATAAACAGATTGGTGACTCTATATATTAAATTACCAAATATTTTGGTAAAAGAATTCTAGTGTATTATGGCTTTAGTTGTAGCTCAGCCATGGGGGACTCAAATTGGACATTTTGCTTTGCCCCAATATTCAGCCCTTCCTAAAGGATCAAGATAATTCTTTCCAAAGGTTGTTGGAGATAAGACTCGAGATCATGATGATCACATTAAAGCAGTCATGGTTACCTATGGGATTCTTGGAGTGCAAGAAGAGAATGTCTTTGTGAGACTATTTGTCATCAACCTTGTTGGAAATGTCATTGAGTGGTTTAAAAATTTGCAAGATGGATGCATTACTAGCTGGGATGACTTAAAGTTAAAATTCCATGGAAGATTTCAGCCTGTGGTTGATACTTATAAGTTACTGTTCAATTTCTTTCAAATTTAGATGAAAAAGGATGAATCTATTAGAGGTTTTATTGATAGATTTAATAGATGTGTTGGTAAAATTCCTTAAGCTTGCCAACCAACTGAAAGTAATTAGCTATGTGTATTTATTAATGCATTGCAAACTGAAATTAAATTCCAGTTGAAGCATAAGAAAATACAAAATTTGAAAGATGCACAAAAAGAGGCTATTGAGGTAGATGATGATATGTTTTTAAGTGGAATGAAATGCATGGAGGAATGTGCTGTGAGGGAGCCACAATCTGAAATTTGTCTTTATAATTAGAAGTTTTCCAAAGAAAGAGCCTCTACAAAAGAAACTTGTTATGAAAGCAGCAAAATCAGCACTACCTATGTCTTATTCTCAAAATTTAACAATCTTTAATGATGGACATTTCCAAGCACCTCCTATGATTGAAAATAGCCCTCCTAGTATTGTAGGGATTTATCATTTGCATGTTGAGAATGATAATTCAGTTAAAGATGAGGGTGATCAAACTGCATAATCAGAAACTTTAATGACTTGTTCAGATGCTTCATCTACTGAGAAAGGATTTGATGATGAAAAATTAGATGGAAGTTTGCTGGAAAATGTCTCTTTTTAAGAATTTGAATCTTTTTCATTTGATACTTCTAATGCAATTTCAGCTAATGATTTTGATTAGGGGATCATAATAGATCAGCATAAACAAGAGATGTCTTATGGTGAAAAAATATAAGGTATCTCTCATATTGATATGCAAACAAGGTATGAGTCTTTTCAGTTTGATTTCATGCAAGATATTGAGGAATTGTTGTAGCTGAAAACATCAAAAAAATTTGAGAATACTGAAATACAAACCAAGGGAAACTCATTCACCTCTATTATGATATCACATAGGTGATCTGAATTAGAGGTATTCAAATTTGATTGTGAAAATGAGCTATTTGATACTCATCCCATGCTGCAATCGTTTTGTTTTGAAGTAATGTTAATACTGAATTCTTGGAAAATGAATGTCTAGAGAGTCAAAATTCAGATTTAGATAAAGACTTTCTTGTAGATCATTCTTGCACTTTTGAAGAAGGTTGTCCCATCAAAGGCATGGCTTATTTTTCTAACATGCGTATAGAAGACTGTGGTATTTCTAGTATGAATCAGCTCACTCAAGATGGTGTTGACATGTTGCAGCTAGAAGTCTATGATGTAGAGTGGCTCTATGGACTTGATATGTTTTTGAGAAAGCTTTTACAATGTGTTGTTATTGGATCCTTCTTTACAGTGGTTGCAAGATATTTATTGAGAATTATTGTACTCACATATTAGCCACTTTTCTGCACTAGCAGGTACTTCTCACAACCAGTTGATGGCTTTACATGAGAAGCCAGTTGCATTATAGGAGGTATGGGTTGTTTGCTTGATCTTTTGTAAATAAATTTTTAATGTGATCTAGGTGTAGCTTGTCTTAGTTTTCAGCCTTGGTTTAGTTTGGGTTTTGGCTTGTTAGTTTTGCCTTATTGCCCCTCCCCTTGTCTGCAAGTGGCTCCCTATCATCTATTTCTCCTTGACTCTGTTACCTAATGGATGCTAGGCATTGGTCTCTCCTAGAGATTTTTTGGATTCTCCTAGTCCTTTATAGTCCCGGTCCCCAGTCAGAGTCAATGTTACCCTCCTCATTTTTCATGAGCATCTTGTTCCTATGTCCATTAAATAAGGAGTGTTATTTAATCAAGCCTTGTGGAATTCTCGGCTTTGGTCTTGTGAAATTTTGTTTGAACTTGAAATTGTCAATAGAATCTTTCAAAGTTCAAGGTTCAAAGCTCGAAGGTATAGGTTCATTTAGAGTACAAAAGTGCAGCAATTTGGGTTCAAATGTACAATTCAAGTTCAAAATATAAGCAACACATATGGTTTTCAAATTCTTTTGTTTTGATGAGCCTATGAATATAGAAAGGATGGTAAATGGCTATAACAGAGTGTTTCCAACAATAATGACGAACTCCAGCAGTTTGTGGGAAAATATTTGTTTGAAGCATAGGCATTGTGCAGTTGATCTTTTCATGACAGTCTTGATAGTACTAGATTCTGTTAATCATAACTTTCAAACCAATAATTATCTTGTAAATCACTCTAGTCAACATTGGAAGGACTAGGTTTTTGAAAACATATCAAAAATTGAGCCAACTCCAACGATGCAATTCTGATTTATGGTTGTCATACTGAGACCCATTTTAGCTGTCAACCATTAATGTTAAATATATGATGACATCCTCAAGTTGTGACAAAAGACATTATTTGGAATAGGTGATAGTGGGCTCAAACAGGGCAAATTATACTTTATCTTTCATCTCTGTTATTCATATATGTTTTAATTATTAAGTTACATTTATAATACTATGGGAAAATATTTACAAGCAACATTATAATGAAAGGAAATCTTCAAGAAGAGGGAGTTATGGGAAGAGAAATGAAAGATTTAAAAAAAGGAGATTAATCAATGATCTTTTCAAGAAACGGTTATGTAAACCACAAATGGGTCTTTAAAAAAGAGATTTTTGGTGGTAAAAGGGTTCTTCTTTTCTAGGAGTCGGTGTGTTACAGAGAAAGGGAGATATTTTCAAATTTTTGACTGTAACAAGGGAAGTAGTTTTCATGAGTTATTATTTTGTTTGTTGTAGAGGATTTGGGTCTGTGTGCTCCAGATTGTATTGAGAAATAAAGCAATGCAAATTTTGCCCTTGTGTAAACTTGTGCATTCTTTATATTATAGATTCTTGATGCTTTTATAATCTTCTTAATAGTCACTCCATTATGGCAAACAAAGAAATTGTATTTTCAAATCTGTGCGTTTGAGTGTGAATAAAAAATCTCTATTGGGAGAAATATTCATTTATGCAACATTTGTTGCTTCCTTGGTCATTTCACTTTCATAAGTTTGTGAATTAATTGAATGAGTAGGTATTTTGTTGATTTTACATAGGTGTTCTGATCCCCATTGTCCTGTGAGACACGAGAGAGACTCGATCAGATTTGTGTTAAGGGAAGGTTTTTCTAAAAAGTGAAGCTAATTTACTTGTAAACTTGTGAGTTTGTATACATAGTTTTGATCTTTATAGCATTCATGTGGTGTTGACTTATGAATGTGAATGCCTTTACTTGCTTTCTTGTTAAAAGTGAAGTTAGAATTTTAAACCAAATTCATTGAATATTATATGGGAAGTTACACCCTTATGCAGAGGGTAAATTCTCTATAAATTTACCCAATTGTTGGTTCAATTTGTTTTGCAAGAAATAAGGCCAACATGAGTCAATAAATATAAAATTAAGGTAAGACAAATCTGTTAACCAACACTTCATCTCATTCATAGCACCTTGTCATATTGTGTTGTTAGTATTTCAAGGTCATTTCATTTTCATCTCGAAGATTTCATGTATAATTTATGTTTCATTATGGTGATGTTATTAATAAAATGCATTTCATATGTTAATCACCTTAAGGGTTTTGTAGATCCCAATCTTATAGATCCTAATCCTTGTACTAACCCTAGGAATGAGATGAGAGCTAATGTTTCAACGAATGATCTTTTAAAAAGAGAGCAAGCATTGGAAACCAACATGGGCCCATCTTCTTCTCATACACATACCCTTGAGCAAGGGCGGCAACATCAAGCTATTAACATTATTCCACCTTTAGACCCTCCTTATTCTCCTAGGGCCTATCTTCAACATCAAAATATATGAAGAGAGGATGATGTTATGCATTTTATTCATTATCTTTCTCCTCACATAGAAATAAGTAAAAATGAGCCTTTAGATGATGAAGATGTTCATCCCTAGTCTCCCAAAGAGAATAAGCATGATGAGAGAAAGAAGAGTATTCTTTCACATGATATTCCTTCTTCATCTACAAATCCTTTTATTCCCCCTTACACATCAGATTTCAAAGAAATTCATGATCCTATTCCCCCACGTAGTCATTTGCAACATTCTTATAGTTGTGGCTTTCATATAATAACAAAACAAGGTTTTAGAGGACAAGGACTTGGGAAGTTTGAACAAGGAATTTGTGTCCCTATAAACCCTCCCACACAAGCAACTACAGAAGGCCTAGGAAACAAGACTCCTCTCCCTATGGATGAACTCCTTAGGCTCCAAAACTTTCAAAATCATCTCAAAAGACAACAATTCATAATAGCCCGCAAGAATGCTTCTTCTTCAAAATGTCCTTTTTACTCATTTCATCAAACCCACGATCACAATGTCGATGATTGCCCCAATTTTCAAAAATCTATTCAAGAAGGCATAGACAATGGAACAATTAGAATCATGGATAATGATCCCTCTTCTTCTAACAATTTGTCTCCTCCATGCCAAGAAGATGAATTAAAACATATTTATCATCCCAAAAGACTAGCTAGAAGAATCTATTGGAGATTGAAATATGATAAGAACATTTCCTTTCCTCCTAAAAAGAAGAACAAAAATCTTAAGCAAGTGAAAGGTGATGGATATTGCATTTTTCATGGTTTATATTCACATTCTCTTGGAAAATGTCATGCATTTAAGAATTTAAAAAAAAAAAAAATGATCTTGCATGAATTTGTCTTACAATATGAGCCGTATTTCTAGACAAAAGCATAGTGCCTTAGCACTTCTTTTCTCTTCATGTTGCTCTTCACCCTATGACATAAGTAGCCAACTTAATTGGGGTCTCTTTATCATTTTTAGTGGTATTTTTTCTTTTAAATACCTTGGAGTAGCAACATGAAGTTCACTTTCCTTCTTCTTTCCATGGATTTATCTTTATCTTTGTGCATTATTCATTATTAGATCTCCTTTCTTGCATAGGGTTATTATTATGTGAGCATATAATTTTTCTTTGGGTTTCCTCTTTTCTTGGAGAGGATTATATTTAATGAGTAATCCACTTCTTCTCTTTCCTTTATTCTCTTGGAAAACTTACCTCTTCTATGGTCTCGGTTATTCAAAAGTACATTTTTCCCCTAGCATGGAATGATCTCCTGTGAAGTACATGTCCCTTCCTTCAGAGGATTTTTTTTATTAAGAAGGCATACCACTTGAAAATAAGAATCATAAGAAGATGTGTAATTCTTCTCCTTGTTCTTCTCACTCGGGGGGCAAGGATTCGGCTCCTTTCTCTTTCTTTCTATCTCATTTATCATTATTTCCTTTAGGGGCTGCATTTTTCATATGTGATTATCATTTCTTAAAATGGTATATTCTTATGACTAATCCCCCTTGGGGAATATGTGATGCTCTTTCTCTCAATAATATTACCACTTCTTGAGTCATGTATTTTACATATACTAATGTCTTTTCTTGCATGTGTTGATGTAAGTACATTATGCATTTGCTTATGTTTAATCTTTGTCTAGAAGATTGTGTAAGATCTTCTCATTATCCCTACACTTGTGGGGCAATGATATCTCTCTCTCTCTCTCTCTCTTTCTCTAAGGATCCACTCTTTCCTATAGTGATTTTTTTAGTGGCTACTATTCACTAATTGGCTATTTTTAAAATTTGGAAATTAAAATTTGGCTAATAGTTCAAGTTTAAAGGTGACCTAAATTGCCAAATTTTTACAAAATTTTATTTTAATCTTTATTTAAATCTACAGAGAATTTATTTTATTAAATTTTTGAACTCAAAGATGCGCCAAAATATTCGATACATGGTTAGATCAGATTCGCCAAAATTTTATAATTTATTGTAAAAATTAAATTAATTCACCAATAATGCATCATAATTATTAGTTACTTTAGGGTTCTACCAACAATGTTTAGTTGCCACCATTGATTCAAAATATAATCTAATGACCATCATTGCATTCCATGAGGTAAATTGTACCTACAAGTTGTAATGCTCGTGGAGGTTGAGTTGGTTTTCAATCGTTAGCCTCAATGGAAATTAATGGTCTAAAAATTTTTTTGGGCCCCATGAGTATTACAAATTTAAAGTACATTATATTTGATGAAATAGAAAGAGGGATATTGTACTAGATTAATTTAAATTAATGCCAATAACTAAATAAAGTAGTGTTTACCATTTAAACTCATTAATGATTTCCACCTTAGGCCTCTACTTTTCCATAAGAAATTATTTTTTTAAATGAGATTATTTGCAATAGTAATTAATGAATACTTGTATTATTTTTTAAGATTCACCAAGATTTTGTACCAAAAAAATTTCATGTAAAAAAATTTGCCGATAAAATTAATATTTTTCTTTTCAAAAATGAAAGATTTGACAATAAAAAGTATTATTTTTATCCAAAATAAATAAAAATTTTCCAAAATTTTATATCTTTTTTGAGGGGGGCTTTCTTAAAGTTATCATTGCTTTCCTATTTTGTGTATGGTGTGAGTTTTGCTACTTGATGTCATTCCTTGTGTGAAATTGTTGTTGTTTTCTCAAGTGATTCTCTCTTATACAAGAGGTGTAAGTCCTTGACTATAACCTCTTTCACACTTGGTAATGTACATCAATAATAAATTCACCCATCCCCATTGGGATAAAAGTGATTCATCATCAAGAATCCCTTTCACCTAGCATTAAAAGGAAGGATTGAATTCTTGTTCTCTTCTACACTTCATTCTAGAAGATGTTATATTTGTCTAAGACAACTCCTTTTGGAGGTAGATGTCTTTTGAGAAAAGATATCTTCTCCTCCAAGGATCTCCTTTACACTTATAGAAAGATATCTCTTTTCAACTATCTTATCCTTGCTTGAAGCTTGAAGAGTAGTCCCTCTCTTGCTTGGATTTATGACATTGTTGCATGATGGGTATCTTCTTGGTGTCGAAGGTAGGTATCCTTGTAATACTTTCCTTAAGATATCTCCATGATCTTCAGTTGTTCATTCTAAACCTTATAAAATAGTTGGCACTTATATGTCCATATCTTCCACAACATTCATACAATATCCTTATATTGTAATCCCATGGTACTGCAGTATATTGTCGGTTAAGATCTGTGTGAGTTCGGTAACCTCTAGAATTTGCTCAGTGTGAGGACCACATATAGTTTTTCTACTTAAGCCAAAACTTCTCAATACTATGTCCATATCTATTGCAATTTTTACAAAACCCTTTGAATTTTGCCTTTTGATAATTGCTAACAGACTTTGTCCTACATTGATTAGATGTGTGACCATATTTATTGCAATTGTTATAATAACCATTAGACCTAGTGACATTCAGTTTCTTACCTTTTTTGATTTGGAACAAGTTGGTAGTATGTCCTTGTTTCCACAGTAGTTGCAAATAGGCTTCTTTCCTTTGATGTTCTTCTTGTTTCCAGCTTTCTTTGATGATTGTCCTCTCTTGATAGTGTGGATTCCCTTCTCGGTAGAGTCTTTTCCTTTGTAATCGAGTCTTGCATCTTTGTTGGGTCTTCTTGTATTCAGTTGCTCATCCAACATCTTTGATGGTTCATAACTCTTCTTCAGTGTTTCTTTGGACTTCTTCTCTACTTCAAGTTCATCGATCAATCTTGATAGTTCAAGTTTCAATGCTTGATTCTCATCATCTTTCAGATTTGCTTCATGATGTGCATAACCCAATTGATCTGACAGATTACTTTGAATTCCCATCATCCTAGTGATTTCATCATTCTTTTCAGACACTAATGCTTCAAGTTGTTGTTTTTCTCTTTCTAGATCTCTTACTGTATCCTCGGCTGTCCTCAATGCATCAAGATTTTCAATCATCTGTGTGCTGAAATGTTCAAGTTCTATTTTCATTGCTTTTAGTTGATCTATCAGTGCTCTGTTCTTTTCTTTCAATGCTCCAATCATCTCTTCAGTCTCTTTAGATATACTGTTCTCGGATGATGTCTGAATTTGTTTCACCAGGTCTTGAGAGTCCTGCAAATCATCAGACAATCTTCTTCTAACTTTCAATGATCTTTGCATTTGTTTCTGCATGTCAGCAATCACTTGATTATCATGATCCAATTCATTTTGAAGATTCACAATTCTCCGAGATTGTTTGTAGCCTTCCATTGATAAGATCTTTCTCTTTAGGCAGTTAAACCCTTTCCCAAGATTCAAGCTCTGATACCAATTGTTAGGCCCAATATGGAAAGCTAATGTACTGAGAGGGGAGGGGTGAATCAGTACTTCAAATATTTTCTTCTTCAACAATAACTTTATTGTTAAGCATAAACTGAATATTGCTGAAACATAATATAATGCTAAAACAAATAAATAACAATCATACATGATTCACTCCATAACACATATATTTTGGTTATGTAGAAACTCCTTGTTAGAGAGAAAAACTGCGGTTGGGATGGTACCCACAACTTCACTACTTTAATAATAAAGGTTGCTCGGTTAGAGCTACATGTTTAGCTATTTCTAATAGCTTACGCTGTTATAAGTATCAAGATCTTTAGATCTACCTTGCTAAAGGATTTTACAAAACTTGTACTAAATGTTGCACCTAGTTAAAGGCTTTACAATTTATAGACTTTTACAGAGTCTTTTACCCTATTAAAGGTTTCTCTTACAACTCAAGATATTACTCGGAAGAAAGCTCAGTGTATACTAAACTCTTTGACTTGTAACTTCTGCAATCGACTGCTTTGTGCTTACCGACTAGATATTTCGATAGTAATAACTGACTAGAGTATATAGAATGACTTTGGACATAAAACTAATGACAACTTAGTAAATAGTAACAATCTCCCCTTTTGACATTAGTTTTGAAATGTTTGACAAAACTTCTTTCAAAGTCATAACTCAAAAAATCTATATACTTACAAAATTTGATTGAACTGACAGTATATACAATTGTCAATAAAATAGTATACTCAAATATACTCCCCTTATCAATATACTATACATAACTCTGATTATGCATGCGCCGTGACCAATATTCTGTATTACCTACTCGGTTCACTGCTCAGTGATCACTGCTTCCCTTGTCAAAATTATCTGTATACTCAAATATGCTGAACTGCTTGGTATACTTCTCTTGTATAGACTATTATACACTATACTCCCCCTTTTTGACAAACATCAAAACTAGTTACCATTTAGTGGAGGCAACTGGTCAAAAATGGATTCATACTTTGTTCTTGCATTGGTGAGAGCGGTAGAGAGTGCATCCTTGACACTATCCATGAGTGAATTTTGAGCTGTAATATCAGCTAATAGTGAAATCAGTCCATCTAAAGTGCTTCCCTCTTGCCGAGTGGATAAGGAGGTAGCCTTGTTGATCTATTCTTGGATGGAGGACAAGTGTGGAATGAATAAAGTTTGAAGAGTTGTAATGTCCATCCTTATTTTGTGCTCTTCATTCCTCAGTTCTAGTTGTTGAGTCATGAGCATTTGTAACTTGGTATAGAAATTCTGAATAGAATTTGGCTCAGTAGTCAATTTATTGGAGAGATCGGTGATCTCTTTCTCAATCACTTTTGTTTTATTCTTGACATATTTAATGAATAAAGAGAATACAGAGTTTCTGAAATAAATAAAGAATGTGCTTGAGTTGAGGGGACAACTCAGCAATAAATTTGACTAGTTTTACTTTACCGATAGCAATCGCTTTATGTACCTCTTCAATCATTTTTGCAGTGAGCTCTTTGTCCTTCAATTTGCTCAAGTATTTAGATGTATCTACTCCAAATGTCTCTATCTGATTAAGGAGTTCATCCAGTTGAATATGGATGGTTGCATCTTTTATCATTGTAGCTTCAGGTAGCATATCTGTTAATAGTGCTTTGACCTTCTGAAGTACTCTATTTTTCTTTTGTATAGCCATTTGTCTCTCTTGTTTTGCTTTGGCTTTGCATAGTTCAATGAATTCAATTAGTGCTTTCCCTTTCAGTTTGGATATGTCTACATTCGACAACACAATTGGTTTTGACAAATTTAACTTGAAACTATGCTTTTTCATTTTCTTTTCTTTAAAGGAGGAGGCTTGCACCGGTTGAACTAATACAATGGCTTGGGAGGCTTGTTTACCCTCGATAGGTTGCTCGGTAGAGACAACGCTTTTATCAATTTCTTTAGCCTCAGAGGTAGCCTTTGGTTAATCCTTGCTCGGTGTCTCAGTTGTAATATTTTCAGTACTTGAAGGGGCTTGAGAAGTCTATTCCTTAGTGGCTTGAGAAGTAGCTTCTCCTTTGGTAGACTGTTGACCCTCTTTGCCTTGTTCAGTATCCTGACGTGTCTTGGTTGAAACATGTTGACTTACTAGAGGATAGGACTTGACTTGTTCCAAAACTGACTCACTTGATACCAGTTTGGCATAAGCATTCTCTTCTATCATTTCCTACTCCTGTTCCTTAGTATCCATGACATCCTCATCAGGTTGTATGGTTTCAGTGGGATCTTGCTTGGTGATATCAACTATTTCAACTTCACCTTGCTCATCAATACTCTTGATTTGAAAGATTTCTTGCCATTTTTCTTTTGTCTCGTTCTCTACATCAAGATAAAGACCATTCATTAGTTTCAAGGCTCTTTGCTTGACTAGGAAGTTTGTGTGGTAGTTTTTTAGATGTTCACTTATCTCATCTAGTGACATGTCTGGAAAGAGATGTACCAAACTTCTTTCTCTCATCTTCTTTTCCGAGTCCATGGCATATTTCCACCTCTTATCAATATGTAAATACAATACTTTTGGAAGAGAATTATTTACTTCCAATGGGACCAGTCAGAATTTCAGAAGAGTGTAGATTACAGCTTCTTCAATTTGTCTCTTTTCTGCATCAGATCTGGAGTCATATTTTACATATTTGAATGCTCCAAATCCACCATATTGCTTCAGATTGGCACAAAAGTTATCAACACTGTGTACATCTTCCTTTTTACTCTTAACAATCTGAAATTTATTTTTGTCTTCAGATTCGGTGTCACTGGACTCTTTGTTCAAAATGAGTCTCCGAGTAGACTTCTTATAAGTTTTTGTTACCTTTGGAATTGTAACACTTTTGTGTTTCTTGCTCGGTGACACTACAAATGATCGAGTGTTTGGGCACTTCACTGGAGGAGTCAGTGATACCTGTGATGTATCCTGTTTCTTCCTTTTCAAAATTTTCCCTTTTGGCAACTCGGTGCTCAATGTAATAGCTACTTCTTAGGCTTCAGATTCCTCCTCAGTGATGACTTGAACACTCTTGATAGGAGTGGAGGAAGATCATTCTCCAAATTTCTTTGTTAATGCTTTAATCATTTTTGTTTCTTTCCTTGTAGCCTTAGGTACTACAATGCTCATTTTGACTTTTTCTTTAACTTCTTCATATATACCATATTTGATCTCGGTAGCATGCCTTGGTAGTGAAAGAAAAGCATCTATCTACTGTTGTGTAATGTCAAAATCAATCTCATAACCCATAGGTGGCAAAGATTGAATTCTTGGTTCTACGACATTGACATAGCAGTAGTCAGTGTCCACTTCAAAACATATATTGTCCTTGTATTTCTCCACTAACTGGGGTGGTATTTTGTGCCTATTATGCATCTTTTCCTAAAACTTGCTAAAATAATCACCCATAATCTCATTGAAGTTATCACCTAGCTGTTTGATGAAGTCATTGATTTGATGGGTGATTGGTTGATGTAGCTCCCAAACTACATTACCAACTGATGGAAAGAATTTCTCAAAATAGAAAAACATGCATACCAAAAGTGATCCAAACTTCAGTGTGTTTACCGAGTTGTTCTTCTTTGGCTTCCTTATGGTGTTGAGATTTTCAAACAAATTTTTCAACAACACTTCGCATAGATCAATCTTCATGCCTTTCTTCACAATTTTATAGGCTAAATCAACAGCTGCACAGGGTACATTGTTTTCCCTTGCCGATTGAAAGAAACAATAACCTATGACTCTAATTGCAAACTTCAGCTCTGCATCTGTGACATTGTTCAGTTTTAGACCTTTGCAATCAGATTCAACTCCGGTTAAAGTGATCAATTCTTTCTGTGAAATCATTTTCTGAGCTCGGGCATGGACGAAAATAGGGTAACCAGTGATCAAGTGGATGATTTCCTTGGTGATCTTGAATGGTTGCTCCTCTAACCACATGAAGTCATCATGAACTTTTCTCAAAACAAATTTAACCCATTGGGGTTTGAAGACTCGTGGGTAGGTTAGGGCTTCGGTCAATCCCTTGATTTTAATGTGTTCATACTTGCTATCCAATTTCCCATTGGTACACAATTCATCATACGTGTCCTTGATCTTAGTGTGACCTAGTTCCTCAACATGACACTTAGTGAAGAATCTAACATCCTCAACTAATAAAACCCTATCCGGAATGAGTGAAAATGCAGTTTTATCATCTGGTTCAAATGCTACTTTGGGAGGTAGTGAATATTTTAGTACGACCTTCTCAATGTTCTCAACAACAATGGGTTTATGAATCTTAGGAGCCATTTCAAACTTCAGATAATCACTAACAAATGAGCCTTAGGGTTTTAAAACTTTTAACCAATAGACACTTTCCACTTAGTAAATATAACACAACTAATATGATCGATTAACTTGCTTCACAGTGCATTGTGATTGATATAAATACCTTGAATTTGCTTTGGTAGAGATTTGATCACCCTTGAATCACTTCGCTTTGCTTTTTGAAAACTTTTTAAGTGTAAAATGACCGCACAAAAGCTTTTAAGTACACATTATACCTTATCGGGCTCCATGCAGTTAGGTTAGAAAACATTAAATGCACTCGGTTCCACTAAACCAATTTACCTTTCTTTTTGTTCTTTTACCAAGTAGCTAGACTTCCTATATTTACCGACTTGACAGGCTTCTTGCATTTACCTACTTGACTAGTGCACCAAAAAACTTGATAGAATTTGAAACTTGCTAATGCATCTTAGCTATGCAAATTTTGAATTTAGTACATGATAATATAGGAACTATTTAAGATTTTAACCTTGAGAGAATGAAGTCCCTTCATACCTTTACTGATTAATTTCGAATAGATACACCTAACTAAGTAGGTAAGGTGCTTTCTTTATTTGACACAATTTCCTTCTTTTTCCAAATCATCTGGAATTTGCTTTTTATTTCTTCAATATCTCCTCTAGGTTGATCTTTTCAATCTCTAGCCAAGTGTCAAACTTTGTGACAATGAAAACATGCCATACTAGGATTTCTCCATGATCTTCGGTTGTTCATTCTAATCCTTATAAAATAGTTGGCACTTATATGTCCATATCTTCCATAGCATTCAGACAATATCCTTGTATTGTAATCCCACGGTGCTGCAGTATATTGTTTGTTAAGATCTGTGTGAGTTTGGTAGCCTCTAGCATTTGCTCGGTGTGAGGACCACATATAGTTTTTCTGCTTAAACCAACACTTCTTGGTACTATGTCCATATCTATTGCAATTTTTACAAAACCCTTTGAATTTTTCCTTTTGATAATTGCTAATAGACTTTGTCATACATTGATTAGATGTGTGACCATATTTATTGCAATTGTTATAATAACCATTAGACCTAGTGACATTCGGTTGCTTACCTTTTTTGGTTTGGAACAAGTTAGTAGTATGTCCTTGTTTCCATAGTAGTTGCAAATAGGCTTCCTTCCTTTGATGTTCTTCTTGTTTCCAGCTTTCTTTGATGATTCTCCTCTCTCGACAATGTGGATTCCCTTCTCAGTAGAGTCTTTTCCTTTGTAATCGAGTCCTGCATCTTTGTTGGGTCTTCTTGTATTTAGTTGCTCATCCAACATCTTTGATGGTTCATAACTCTTCTTCAGTGTTTCTTTGGATTTCTTCTCTACTTCAAGTTCATCGGTCAATCTTGATAGTTCAAGTTTCAATGCTTGATTCTCATCATCTTACAAATTTGCTTCATGATGTGCATAACTCAATTGATTTGACAGATTACTTTGAATTCCCATCATCCTAGTGATTTGATCAATCTTTTCAGACATTAATGCTTCCAGTTGTTGCTTTTATCTTTCTAGATCTCTTAATCTATCCTCGGTTGTCCTCAATGCATTAAGATTTTCAGTCATTTGTGTGCTGAAATGTTCATGTTCTCTTTTCATTGCATTTAGCTGATCAGTCAGTGCTTTGTTCTTTTCTTTCAATGCTCCAATCATCTCTTCAGTCTCTTCAGATATACTATTCTTAGATGATGTCTCAATTTGTTCCACCAGCTCTTGAGAGTCCTTCAAATCATCAGACAATCTTCTTCTAACTTTCAGTGATCTTTGCATTTGTTTCTACATGTCAGCAATCACTTGATTAACATGATCCAATTCATTTTGAAGATTCACAATTCTCTGAGATTGTTTGTAGCCTTCCCTTGATAAGATTATTCTCTTTAGGCAGTTAAACCCTTTTCCAAGATTCAAGCTTTGATACCAATTATTAGGCCCAATATGGAAAGCTAATGTATTGAGAGGGGAGGGGTGAATCAGTACTTCAAATATTTTCTTCTTCAACAATAACTTTATTGTTAAGCATAAACTGAATATTGCTGAAACATAATATAATGCGAAAACAAATAAATAACATTCATACATGATTCACTCCATAACACATATATTTTGGTTATGTAGAAACTCCTTGTTAGAGAGAAAAACTGTGGTGGGGATGGCACCCACAACTTAACTACTGCAATAATAAAGGTTGCTCGATTAAAGCTACATGTTTAGCTATTTCTGATAGCTTAGGCTATTAGGACTATCAAGATCTTTAGATCTACCTTGCTAAAGGATTTTACAACACTTATGTAGCATCCTAAAATTGTGACACTTGCAATTTCGACTGCATTTCGGTCTTCACGATGGTGACGCAACACTAAACCTAAATGGAGATCCCGAAACCTGATTACGACACCAAAAACTGCATTTTCTTGCACCCTGGCTTGAACCTCCTTTGCACCCTACTATCCCGGGAGGTGGGACCAGAGCACCCAGCGCCCTGGTCCTTCAGGACCAGGGCACCCAGCACCCTGGTCCCTGGCCCTATTTTGGGCCCGGTCTCCTATGGGGTCTCGGGTCTTTTTGTTTGCAAATTGGAAATTAACTTTCCTAGTCGGCCTAAGGTCAGGAAAATCAGTCTATTAACCCTAATTGGCAAGTATATAAACTACATTTGCCTCTCCCATTTGGGTAAGAAAAGAAGGACATATGTGGACAAGCGTGGAAACTATACTCAAGCATTCAAGCATTCAAGCATTCCTTCAAGTAATTGATCATTCTAAGTCTCCATTCAAGGCTAAGTGTTGCATTCAAGACAAGGATTCAACCATTGAAGAGGAGATCACATACTACATGCTACATACAACATACAACACACAACAAACAACAACATCTATACCTTCGCACATAAGGATACAAACATCCTTATAACAAGGTATTAGTACTTGTTTTACATTACATACATTGACATTTACAGCAATTTCTCATTTCTTGGTTAATTCCAAAACTGGGGTTTGACCTAAAGGCAAACCCCTAATCCCTAACCCCCCAATCGTCTTCGCTAGTCTGTGTGTAGGTTGCAGGTACGCGGCTGAAATTGAAGATCTGGAATCCTTGTGCAGAGACGAACAGATCCCCCTTCATTTCGCGGATTTTTCAAAGGACCGTGTGCACGCCGGGCACCATCGTCCCAACAACTTTTGCTCAAATTTGTAGGACAGCACCGTATCAACATTTTACAGCTAATTCCTGGTCTGCAACTTCATCCTATATCCCTATCTCAGTTTATAAGCAAATCTTTGTCACTTTCCACGCATTCCTAGCTTAATTCTTCTATCAACATTCTTTACAAAAGAGGGTAGCCTTGCTTTCTTAACCCTTGAAACACATTTAGCATCCAATCTTGCATTGTGTGGGATTGGATCTTGTGGGTTTCAACCCCTCTTTTGAATGTAAAGTCTCTCCCCTAAGTGAAAACCATCAACCTTAGTGAATCTCCCTTCTCTCTCCTTGGAGTTGGAAGAGGGGAGAGCAACTAGGGTTCGATCGTGATTTTCCGCTTTACATTTTGGTGAACCTGACATGAACATCCTTTCTGATTATTCATAATTAGATCTGAAAATTGGATTCCTTGATTGCATTTCCATGTTTGATCTTTTGCAAAATTTTAGAGGTTAATTGCATAAAAGCCCTAAATTTTCTTTTTAAGTAATTAAACTTGTGAAATGTTTAATTGTTGATGCTTGTTTCAGATCTGCCCTTCTATTACAAATTATCAATTCATATTTGTGCTTTGATTTTGAAAATTAAGTGGTTAAGTGTCAAAACCCTAATTTTTGAAACCATCTTGATTCAACCTTTGATTGATAATTTGACTGATCAAAACATCTCCAAATCGGCTGTAACTTTGGATTCTGCACTAAAATCACAATATCTTTCATCCCTGAAAATTTGGAAAAAAGTTGCGAGGACCGTGTGCACTCCGAGCGCCATCATCCCCGACATTTTTTCTGAAATTTCGGGAGCGAGATCTTACTGTATTTTCCTGCTAAAATCCAGAATTTTGGCTGATTTTATCAATTCTAACACCTTCAAAATTACAGTCAAAGTTGGTCTAGCGATTGCTTGGATTGAGGCTTCTAAACATTCAAAAATTATTGAAATTGAAATTTGTGTCAAAATTGTGTTTCTTACAGTCCTAAATCTGAAAAGTGTGTTATCATTCATTCAAAATTTTAGTGATTCATTCAATTTTTTTGCAATTTGTGACTTTTGAAATTAAGTGCTTAATTACAACAACTTTAATTTCCGCTTTCAAAATTGAATTTTGTGTGAAATTGAGTCAACTTTCAAATTTCAAAACTTGCATTGCTTTTGGTATTCCCTCTAAAATCATAAAATTCAAAATTTCAGTTTCCCTCTCTTTTTCAAAATTCAAATTTTGCATTTTTCGACAATCTTGGTAGGGTTCAATTTTGAGATTGCAACTTTAATTTGGCCTATCTACAGATCGTAAAATTACTCAATTTTTTCAGGTTAGCTGTAAAATCATCATAACTTTCATCCCTGCAAATTTCAAAAAAAGTTGCGAGGACCGTGTGCACCCTGAGCGCCACGGTCCCGGACATTTTTTCTGAAATTTCGGGAGATTGTCCTGATTGCATTTAACAGCTTAAATCTGGAAAATTGGCTGATTCTACTGAAATTTTCTACCTCTAAAATTCAAAATCTTCTCTCTTTCTCTAGTGCATGAGTTTTAAAACAATAAGCCCTACCTACACTATTCCCGTTAGATGAAGCCTTAGAATTAAGTCCTTCCAAGGTTTAATTACTGAGGAGATGGAACCTAATTTGAATGGTCTTTTTAATGAGGACATGGGTAATTCCTCTAATCCTCTTAATGATGAAGAAGCTCTCCATGAGGTTTCTGTAGAACAACTTTCAAAATTGGATAACCAATTTGACGATTTTCGACAATGGATGTCTCAAGAATACCCTGATAGTCAAGCTCTTCCTTTAATTGAGGGTCTAAAACGTATGCTTCAAAGTGATAAGAATGGAATTGATATTTTGTGTGGTATTGCACACATTGTGGATTCAAATGTGATTCCTATGAAAAGTTGTGCCGAAACCTTAGGTTATACACAACCTCCTACTCAAGACAATCATTCTATTCCTTTGACGACTCCTATTGCTAGTATACCTACTTTTACATCAAACATAATGACTACTTCAATACAAGACATTCCTCCTATGATCACTAATCATGGGGGCAATCCCTCTTCTTCAATCAACCCTCTTCCTTCATTCAATCCAACTTCTTCATTCATTCCTTCAGTGAGTGTTCCTCTTATATCTCCACAAATAAACATGACGCAAGGGGGCAATTCATTTAACCATTCCATTCCTCCTTGTAGTGTTCCTCCTTTCCAATCATCTCCTATGACTAACTATCATAGTGTCCCACCACCTTACTCTCTACCTTCTTTCAATAACATAACATCTCCATCACAATCTAACACGTCTAATATGAACTCTTCGACTGTAGCGACCATTAATAATCTTGCACAAACTGTCTCTTCTTTACAGCAACAAATTGCCTCTATGAATCAATCTAAGTTTAGTTTGCCCACATTTGATGTTGCAAGCCCGCTTTCTCTTGACATTGTTCAAGCTATCCCTCCTAAA
Source organism: Cryptomeria japonica (assembly GCF_030272615.1). Classification (NCBI taxonomy): domain Eukaryota; kingdom Viridiplantae; phylum Streptophyta; class Pinopsida; order Cupressales; family Cupressaceae; genus Cryptomeria; species Cryptomeria japonica. Next base: position 735,509,348 of record NC_081412.1, on the reverse strand, counting down.
CATGTCGAAATCCCACATTTGGAGCTTTATAATGGTAAGGGTGATCCTCTAACACATGTCAAGACCTTTCAAACAATATGTACTGATTTTGCTTATGACCAAAGGTTGCTTGCAAAACTGTTTACTAGAACATTAAGAGACAAAGCCCTACAATGGTATTGCTCGTTGCCTTCCTATTCTATTACTTCTTTCGAACAACTTGCAAATGCTTTCATTCAACAATTTCAAAACAATATAAGTCCTAAAGTTACTTTGATTGATTTAATGCATTGTAAACAAGGTGTTAAAGAAAAAGTGACTGATTTCATTGGTAGATATAAGCATTTGTATGCTCAAATTTCTTTTCCAGTGCCTGACAATGATATTCAAAGAATCTTTATTTCTAATTTACAAAAAGACATTAGAGACAAACTCCTGTTTTCTGAGTTTACTTCTTTCCAACAGTTGTGCGCAACTCTTCACAATTATCAACTGACTGTGAGTCAAATGGAACAATCACATCCTATGGCTCCGAGTGATAAGGGTGATAGTAGTCAACAACCATTTGGGAAGTTTAAACCGAACAGAGAGTCCATTAAATTCAATGAAAACATCATCAACAAAAATGTGAATGCAGCATCAGGTGTGTCTCCTATTTCTAAGTTTTTCAAGAAAGAAAGAAAGTTTACTCCTTTGAATGAATCATTGCATAGTATTATGAATAAGTTATTGGAACAAAATGTGCTTACTCTTCCTCATATAAGGCAAATTGATCCTGCAAAGATTACTTCACCTTATTTTGATAACAAATCTTTTTGTCAATTTCATCGTCAACCTGGGCATGATACTGAAAAATGTTTTTCTTTAAAGGGGAAAATTCAAGATTTGATTGATAATAATACTATCTCTGTTTCTGGTGTGAATGATAAAGGCAACAAATCTGTAGCTCTTCCTAACCAAAATCTTCAGATTTTCACTGATCCATTGCCTTCTCATACCTCTAATGTGATTGATACTACTGATTCCTCTATCTCACCTGATGATCTTGTGTCTATAACTCCGAATGTGATTAACTTTGTAGAGCAGCAAGAAAACCCTAAAGAACCTTCCATCACATTTGATTCCAGTGAAACTATCAGGGCACCTGATGGTCCTTTATATATAGTTGCAAAAGTCAAGAATACACCTTGCCGTGGAGTGCTTATTGATCCTTCTTGCATGGTTAATTTCATTACTGAAGAATTCCTTTTTACTTTGCAATTGAATCAAGTGATCTATGACAAAACAGATGTGATTGTGAAACTATTTGATGCATTTTCTTCTCCTGCAATTGGTTCTATTACATTGCCTATTGAAGTTCATAACAAATCCCTTGATGTGAACTTTGCTATTATTCCATCATCTGAAAAATTTCGTGTGAAGCTTGGCTATCCCTGGCTATCTTCCATGAAAGCTATTGCTTCTCCTATTCACAAGTGTTTGAAATTTCCCCATAATGGTGAAGTTGTTACTATCAATCATAGTCTCTTTAAACCAGCTGAAAGAACTTCTAGCGTTCCTATTGATTACTTTTGGCCTAAACAATTCCAGTCTCTTCCTCCGCGAAGTGATCATCTTTTTAAATCTTATCAAAAGTGGAAAAAAGACATGATCCTATCTCTAAGTAAACCTAGAACACCCAAACTTGACATTCCTATCATTCTTGAGAAGGAAGTTCTTCCTTTGAAAGATAAAACTAATGTCTTTCCTCAAGAAGATTCCCAACCCATTCCTATGGATGTGACTATGCCTATATCTAATAAACCTCCTAAGAGTAGACCTATACCTCCTCGTCATGATGGACTTGGTCTCCTTCCTAAACCAAATATTCCTCCCTTATATGGAGCAGTTCCTCCTCCTTCCTCTTATGGAGAGAAGAGACCTTCTTCTTCTCCTATTATCCAGCCTAAGAGACCACAACCTAAACACCCAAGTGCTAAAGATGAGAACATTCCTCCTCCTCAATCTTCTTCACTTCCTACTAAGACTAGATGAAATCGTTCTGCACGTGAACACCGACGAAAGCGTCGTCTTAGAGCTCAAACTTTGCAATCCCCAAAAACACCTTCAACAAGCATTATTCCATTCTCTCCTTAGCCGACGATTGAGCCAAAATCTCCTAAACATAAGATGCATGATGGTCTTGATCCTGTGCGAGTTAAAGATCCTATTTTTATAAATCTTGATGATGATATAGATGAAAATGTTATTCATGATGCAAATGTTACTCCTGTTCATTCTGATAGTGAATATGAACTTGTTGATATTTATAACCATCTATCTAATGAATTTTCTAAAGCACTTATCCTAGCTCCTAGACAAGAACACCGTGGCTTGGGACATGAACATAGCCCTTGTTTGGATCTTGTGATAGCTCCATCTGCTGTGTTGGATGTTCCTCCTCTAGCGTGTTCCCTACCTTCCCGAAACATTGATCAGCAAGATCGGGGGGTAGATGACATGCTAGGCTAGTTTCATTAGCATAGCAGATTCTCTCCCCCTCTCTTTTGTTACTTCCTCTATGTGTTATTCTCATTCTTCTATTTGTTGTCCTTAGTGTTGTCTACTTGAGGATGATCTAAAGCATTGAGATCTCTCGATCTCTCTCATGTTGACTCAAAAGACACATGTGTTCCCTTCTTCTAGGTGACCTTCCTTGATTGGGGAATGAAGAACAATTATGCATACATACATATGATATACATGAATTATCATACAACATACTGACCCCGAGGAAAGCGAAGTCACCTTGTGCTTTGTGTTTTGTGTCTATTATCCTTGGGCTTATCTCACACTTGGGGGCTAAATCCTTGCGATAACGTGCTCCTTTCCGTTCTCATTCTTATATGTATCACTACCTTAAAGCAATCACCCCCGGTGAGGCATGTGCGATCACTTTAACGTAGGGGGGCATACATCCTGTTCATATCTTTTCAAGATACTTGAAAATTTCTTGACAAATTTAGCTTTGCCTTGAAAATTTTTGATATCTTTCTTGCATGACTCATAGTGAGGGAACCTTACTACTGACAGTCATGGTTCTCCCTCATGATCTTCCCTTTTACTTTGTCAATCGAAGTCATAAGATCCTTAGTCCACTGGGGGCTTGGTGTATCTTACCTCCTTGACGTGGTGAAAGTCTTTCAATATTGTTTCCTTGTACTTTACCGGAAGTATGAGCGTACGCTTATACTCCCGCTAAAGTGGGGACTAAATGTAGCGTCCTAAAATTGTGACACTTGCAATTTCAACTGCATTTCGGTCTTCATGATGGTGATGCAACACTAAACCTGAATGGAGACCTCGAAACCTGATTACGACACCAAAAACTGCATTTTCTTGCACCCTGGCCTGAACCTCCTTTGCACCCTGCTGTCCCGGGAGGTGGGACCAGAGCGCCCAGTGCCCTGGTCCTTCAAGACCAGGGTGCCCAGCACCCTGGTCCCCCAGGACCATGGTGCCCAGCGCCCTGGTCCCTGGCCCTATTTTGGGCCCGGTCTCCTATGCGGTCTCGGGTCTTTTTGTTTGCAAATTGGAAATTAACTTTCCTGGTCGACCTAAGGTTGGGAAAATCAGTCTATTAACCCTAATTGGCAAGTATATAAACTACATTTGCCTCTCCCATTTGGGTAAGAAAAGAAGGACATATGTGGACAAGCGTGGAAACTATACTCAAGCATTCAAGCATTCAAGCATTCCTTCGAGTAATTGATCATTCTAAGTCTCCATTCAAGGCTAAGTGTTGCATTCAAGACAAGGATTCAACCATTGAAGAGGAGATCACATACTACATGCTACATACAACATACAACACACAACAAACAACAACATCTATACCTTCACACATAAGGATACAAACATCCTTACAACAAGGTATTAGTACTTGTTTTACATTACATACATTGACATTTACAGCAATTTCTCATTTCTTGGTTAATTCCAAAACCGGGGTTTGACCTAAAGGCAAACCCCTAATCCCTAACCCCCCAATCGTCTTCGCTTTTCTATGTGTAGGTTGCAGATACGCGGCTGAAATTGAAGATCTGGAATCCTTGTGCAGAGACAAATAGATCCCCCTTCGTTTCGCGGATTTTTCGAAGGACCATGTGCATGCCGGGCACCATCGTCCCGACAACTTTTGCTCAAATTTGCAGGACAGTGCCGTATCGACATTTTACAGCTAATTCCCGGTCCGCAACTTCATCCTATATCCCTATCTCAGTTTATAAGCGAATCTTTGTCACTTTCCGTGCATTCCTAGCTTAATTCTTCTATCAACATTCTTTACAAAAGAGGGTAGCCTTGCTTTCTTAACCCTTGAAACACATTTAGCATCCAATCTTGCATTGTGTGGGATTGGATCTTGTGGGTTTCAACCCCTCTTTTGAATGTAAAGTCTCTCCCCTAAGTGAAAACCATCAACCCTAGTGAATCTCCCTTCTCTCTCCTTGGAGTTGGAAGAGGGGAGAGCAACTAGGGTTCGATCACGATTTTCCGCTTTACAACTTATACTAAATGTTGCACCTGGTTAAAGGCTTTACAATTTATAGACTTTGTTAGAGTCTTTTACCCTATTAAAGGTTTCTCTTACAACTCAAGATATTACAATCAAAATCTTACAAAATATCTGCAACTTCACATTTGAAATGTTATAGCAGATTCTATGTGCTCAAAATGAAATTACCTTGCTTATAGCATACCTCGGTAACCCATAAAATAACTCAGTAAACCTTTTGGTTTACTTTGTTGCTTGACTGTTCTCTGAAATCCTTGTCGGTGACCTCTGTGTATCTGTAACAGTAATACACTCAGTGCTTTCCCATGATTTTTCTTTTCATATATGTCTTTCTTCACACTCATACACACATACATGATTCTTAATTCATGTTTTATAAATAGATCTCTTATGACGGTGATATTGTGCATGCTTTGATCTTACAAACATGATTCATTAAATGAATAATCATACAAATTATTTCATTGGATAGATGTCCTCAAAATCATACAAAATCTTAAATTCAATTTACAATGTGATAATGATTCCTTGTTCCTCAATCTTTGTAACACGTTACCCATATGTGTCTAGGTTCATTGAATCTGGTAACATGTTTCACTCAGTGTGTATCAACTCAGTATACCATCTATGCTACTTGGTAGTCATAGAATGTTACTTGGTAGACAGCTCGGTGTATACTAAACTCTATGACTTGTAACTTCTGTAACCGATTGCTCTGTGCTTACCGACTAGATATTTCGGTAGTAATAATTGACTAGAGTATATAGAATGACTTTGGACATAAAAATAATGACAACTTAGTAAATAGTAATAGTCTGTACATGTAGAAAGGCCAACTGCCTAGAGCTCACTGCTCAAACACAAAATGGGAGTTACACTGACTATAATTGGATGGTTAAATCCAATGATAATGTACTACTCAAAATAGCATCTTCATATGCTGGATTTAGTACCGATTAATCTATGATTACCTTCTTCAAACCTTCCTTGAATCTTCAAATGATGTCTGTGTGTATATCTTTTCTTATATTCACATATACCTTATTACAATCCTTTTCCACTTCTTACCCCATAATCTCATAAATGAGATCTTACATTTATACCAAAACCTAAGACCAAATGTGTAGGTTAGGTCACTAAGATATTACAATTAAATCAATTACAAATGAATTAATATGCAATGCATGATGTCAGCTCAATGAATCTACAATAATAACAAATCATCTCCATAACGTGTCGTGCTAATCTAGAGTAGATAATGCTTGTCGATCCATACCCTAGAACTATTTGCCAGTAACAGCAAATATGCAAACCCGATTAGACCAATGACCAAATCACCAAAACCAAGTGTCTAAACAATGTCTTCGACATAACCAAGTAGTCTCCAGATGATAACATATCATCCTCAGTGCCAGTGAATAATATAATCTTGTTGGTTAACCAGATACCGGTGACTGTACATAAGTCACTGAACATGCCGGTGAACATAACCAAAGATCTCCAAGTGTTCTAAAGTGTTGACAAGTGTTTACATTAATGACAAAACCAATACAACACATCCATAATACCAATAGTCACAACTTTTCTCTTATATAGTGGGATATTCTCAGAACTAGAGGGCAGCCTATTAGAGAGAGATTTTGCCACTTTTCTCTTATACAGTGGGATATTCTTCTAACCAGAGGGCAGCCTCTTAGAGAGAGATGTTGCCTCTTAGATAATGCTTGCCAGTCCATACCCTAGACCTACTGGTCGATAACAACAAATATGCAAAACCCAATTAGACCAATGACAAAATCACCAAAACCAAGTGTCCAAACAATGTCTTTGACATAACCAAGTAATCTCTAGATGATAATAGATCATCCTTGGTGCTAGTGAACAATATAATCCTACCGGTTAACCAGATATCGGTGACTATGCATAAGTCACTAAACATGCCGGTGAACATAACCAAAGATCTCCAAGTGTTCTCAAGCATTGACAAGTGTTGACATCAATGAAAAAACCAATGCAACACATCCATAATACCAACAATCTCCCCCTTTGGCATTGATGGCAACATAAGATGGAAAAACCATCTAAGTGCCAAAGCAGAAATGCCAAAAACCAAAAACCAACAATCTCCTAAAGAGATCATCAAAATACAGATACAGAGAGTAACGATCTCTCCCCCAATGAATAATCTCTCCCCAAAAGATAAAGTGTTTTTCCATAGATATCTCTCCCCCTTTGACATCAAATGCCAAAGATATACAAAACTAAATACAATCAGTTCATAGAACTTGTTACAAATACCAATTTTTATAACCAAATTTATCCAATCTACTCCCCTAAGAAGTAGCTCTCCTTCATCAAAGCCAGAAAAAGGATTTCTCTATTAATTCTGTTGGTTCGATGCCATGCTCCAACTATCTAAGTTTCTACTGGTGAGGGTATAACTCCAAGTTGCTCTCTTAGATATTCAAAACTTTCCTTAGGCAAAGGTTTAGTAAAGATATTTTCAATCCTAAAAATAATTTTATCTCTCCAATCATAGACATTTCAAATTCTTCCTGCATCTTATTAGAAAAGTTTTTAAACAATCCATCTTCTCCTCCAAAGATTATATCATCAACAAAAACTTCAATAACCAAGATGTCATCATTAGTTAGTTTGTAATATAGATTAATATCAACATTACCTTTAGTGAAACCAATCTTCAAAAGATATTTGTCCAATCTAGCATACCAGGCTTAGGAGCTTGCTTCAATCCATATAAAGATTTCCTTAACCTGCAAACCATATCTTTGTCATCTGTCAAAAAAAATCCACCAGGTTTTCAATGTAAACTTCATCTTTTAGATCACCATTTAGAAATGCACATTTAATATCCATTTGATATACTTTATAGTTCTTGTGTGCTGCAAAAGCCAAGAATAATTCGACTGCCTCAATTCTAGCTACTGGTGCAAAGGTTTCATATAATCAATTCCTCCTTCCTGTGAATATCCCTTACACACTAATATTTCTTTATTTTTGATTACCTTACCATATTCATTAAGTTTATTTCTAAATACCCATTTGATATACTTTATAGTTCTTGTGTGCTGCAAAAGCCAAGAATAATCCGACTGCCTCAATTCTAGCTACCAGTGCAAAGGTTTCATATAATCAATTCCTCCTTCCTGCGAATATCCCTTGCACACTAATCTTTCTTTATTTCTGATTACCTTACCATCTTCATTAAGTTTATTTCTAAATACCCATTTAGTTCCAATTACATTTTTGTCTCTAGACCGGGGAACCAATGTCCATGTGTTATTCTTTTCAATTTGTTCCAATTCATTTTCCATAGCTTTAGTCCAATGTTTATCTTCACATGCCTCATTAATAGTTGTTGGTTCAATTTGAGAAAGTATACATACCTCTTCATTTTCAATTCTTCCTGTAATCATAACTCCTTGATACTTGTTCCCAATTATCTGACTTTCAGAGTGATTCAATCTTACATACCTGGGTGTGTTCACTTGCTTCTATTCTTCAGTCACTATGGAATTCTCAGATGATGCCAGTGTGACTGGATCAACATTTTGTACTGGTGTGCTTATATTAGGTTCATTTGTGATTATCTCAACTGTCGGTTCAGAGTCTATAGACCTTCTAAACTGTTCATCAATCTTCACATTTGCACTTTGAATGATTTTATGCAATCTATTATTAAAACATCTATATGCCTTGCTCTTAGATGAATAACCAAGAAATATTCCTTCATTACTTCTAGGATCAAATTTGCCAATATAATCATCTCTCCTAATATAACATTTGCTTCCAAATATTCTAAAATATTTAAGAGTAGGAGTATTACCAAACCATAGTTCATGAGGGGTCTTACCGGTTTCACCTTTGATGTGAACTCTGTTGAATATATAAACAACTCTATTGACTTCTTCTCTCCAATACACATGAGGTAGGTTTAATTCCGATATCATGCTTCTAGCTACATCCAAAATAGTTATGTTCTTCCTTTCCACAACTCCATTCTACTGGGGTGTCCGAGGTGCTGATAATTGTCTTCTGATTCCATTCACTTCACAGAATGCATTAAATTCCTTAGATGTGAATTCACCTCCTTGATTTGATCTCAAGCATTTGATTTTCTTACTAGTTTCATTCTCTACCATGACTTTGAATAGTTTGAATTTCCCAAAAGCTTCTGATTTCTCTCTGAGAAAAGTAACCCAACACATTCTAGAATAATCATCAATGATTAGCATAAAATATCCATCTCCTTTAAACTTCTAGTTCTTGTTGGACCACATAAATCAATATGAATTAAGTCAAGAACATTATTGGATTTTTTTGGAACACTCTTAAAAGTTGTTCTAACTTTCTTTCCAAATTGACATTCCTTACATACCAGATTGTGAGGTTTAACAATCTTAGGTAAATCTCTTACTGCCTTAGTTGTACTGATTTTCACAATGCAATAAAAATTTACATGACAAAGTCTCTTATGCCATAGCCAACTTTCATCATTATTTGCAATCAAGCATGTCTTTTCATTGTTATTCAAATGAAATATATTACCTCTAGTCTGATTATGGGTTGCAATTTCCAAACCAATTCTATTCATGATTTTGCATTTACCATTCTTAAATTGTAATTGAAATCCCTATTCAATCAATTAACCAATACTCAAAAGATTATGCTTCAAACCTTCAACATAGTAAAGATTATCAATATTGTGCTTACCATCAAAAGATATAGTGCCTTTTCCTCTGATCAAACAAACTTTGTCATCTCCAAATCTTACTAGACCTCCATTGTATTCCTCAAAGGTTAAGAATTTACTCTTATCACCAATCATATGATGTGAACATCTAGAATCAATAAACCTTTCATCCTTGTCTTCAATTTTAGCTTCCAAGGTCTCTTCTACCTATTGAATAGTAGGTGTCGATTGATCTTTTGTTATAGCAACAAAAGCCCATCCATTGTCTGTCAGTTCCTCATCAGAATCATCAGTAACTCCTTCATCAGCATAGTAATATGATTTATCTCTATTCTTCTTAAATATGTACCATTTATATTCAGGGTTACGCTTGTATGTTCTTTTACCTTCTTCTTTCAATCTTGCATGTCTATCAGGACACCTAGATTCCATATGACCAATTTTATTGCAGTTAAAACATTTAAATGGTGCTTTACCTTCATACTTACTTCCAACTGGACCTTTAGGCATTTTCCTTTTAAATAGTGCTTCAAGCTCTTCAAGTTCTTCATTCTCCTTTCTAATTTCTTCAAGTTCTCTTGCATAAAAGGCTTTCCAATCAGATTTCTCAGATGATGATGATGATGTTGCAGATGATGATAATGCCTTGAAAGCTAAATCTATCTTAATTGTAGCAATAGGACCAAATTCCTCAAGTTCAAAAGCTGAAAGTTTTCCAACCAAAATGTCTCTAGATACTAATGCATTAGGCATTGTTCTCAATTCATTAATAGAAATTACTTTCATTTTGTATGCCGATAGAAAAGCTCTTTAAACTTTAGAAACAATTTCATTTTCACTTTGTTGGCAAGTGCACACTCCAATGAGAAATTGTAGGTGATTGAAGGTTTTGTCATTGATGGAAACCTTACAATCTTATGATACCGACAAGATAGGATACCGGCATTGGAAACAACAAACTCTACACCAACACACAGAACACCGATAGTGAAAGGAAGGATACTGACACCCTGGTCAACAAGAATTTTGTTTGAAATGTATTTTGTAATTAATTGTAAACTCATTGTAAGACAACATGGCGAGTTGTAATATGACTCATATATATATGAGATCATTTTGTAATAGAAAATATATGTGATAGGATGCGAGATAAGCAGATCTAATATGCGAATTATAGGTTAAGGGTTTATGTATGTAGCAAAGCTTAAGCCAGTACTAGATCTGGCATAGAAAATGCTAATCTGAAGCAATAGAAGACATTAGATTAATATAATCCATTTTTGTAAGTCACTGTGACTTCTTTTGTAATTGAGCAGTGAAATCCAGGCACTTGGCCTTCCTGCATGTGCAGGCCCCTATTGTAAGAGTAATATTCCCTTATTGGCCAGTAAGTGAATATTGTGGGTCACAAATCCCACTGAGGTTTTTCCCACACCGGGTTTCCTTGTTAAAATACTATGTTATGGTGTGCTTCTCATGTGGTTGTTGTTATTCTTGTTTACTGTATTATTTATGGTTTACTGGTACACAGTTTTAATATGTTTTTCATGTTTTAAGTCAAGTAAATTCTTAAACCGGTTAGATACTGATTCACTCCCCCTCTTAGTATCTTTGGGAATCTTAACAATTGGTATCAGAGCCTGGTCCTCTATTTTCAGAAGCCTAATAGCTTGAGGAAGATCTTGTCACCAGTAGAGATGGAAAACTTGAGAAAACAATTGGAAACAACTCTTTCAGACCATGATGCAGAAAAGGTGAAGAATATCAAACTTGAAGATGATCTAAAGGTTGCTCGAGATATCATTCAAGCACTTCTTGAAAATATTACCATTGCAAGAAATAAGAGAAGAGAACTTTGTGAAAAGATGCAGAATGAGAATGATGAAAAGGAAACTCTTAATGATCTGGTAAAAAAGCTAAGACAAGAGATCAGTACAACACAAAATGAGATTCAGGATATGACTATGAGATTTTGTAAAGAAATTGAAGATAGAAAGAAGAATGAAGAAGACTTGGTTAGAAGACTAAATGATGCTAGAAATGAAAACACAAGACTTAGTCATGAAAATGATATGTTGAAGACAGATCTAATGCACACACAAAATGATAGAACTGAACTCATATGATACAAAGGAATCTTGGAGGGTGAACTGACTACTGCAAATCATCACAAGAAGAAACTCAAGAAAAGTTCAAAAGAACTTGGTGATATGCTGAAGAATTAGAAACCTAATGGTGATACAAATGGCCTTGGCTTTGAAGTTGGTGAAAGTTCTGGTACTACAAACAATCATGATCATAGAAAACTAGTAAGACAACCTACTACTTACAAGTTTAATGGCAAATGCTTTAATTGTAACAAGTATGGTCATAGAGAAAATCAGTGTAGATCTAGAAATTATTAGAACAGTAATACACCCACTGGTCAATGTTCTAAATGCAACAAAGTTGGTCATAGTTTAGAAAATTGCAAAATGAATGTGAGATGTTATGTTTGTGGAAGATTTGAGCACTTATCTAATCAATGCAGAACACATACCGGCATAGGATATGGGAAATCTATTTAGAAGAACAATGTGACTTGTTATGCCTATAACAAGATTAGACATATTGCTAAATTTTGTAGAAGCAAGTCCTCACCGGCAAATAACAAAGGTCCTAGTTTGAAAGGTAAAGAAAAAGTTGAAGAGGTAAAGCAAGAATTCTCAAAACAATGGATCAAAAAGTTAGATCAAAATGTTAATGTGAATACTCCTCCACTGGTAGGAGACTCTTCATCTAACTGAAGAAAATTCTTTTGGGGGTTTAGCAACAAAATGAAAAACAAGCTATTATTCCCTCGGTTGATGGTGAGAACTTGAAATTACTTCTATACCGGTAGATGAGTTAAGTTATGACTTAGCCAGCAAGCATTAAATGTGGTAGTGGGCAAAAAAAAACATTATAAAGCAAGTGTTTTGGCTCCTTTTTCATTCACCAAGCATTCAAATCTTCGAGAGCGCAAAAATTTCTGAGCGAAGGTACTCCAAGAAAAGAAGTGAAGCAATCAATCAAATCATTCATCCTTAAGGTAGATTGAAGTATTTATAGCTATGGCATCTTCATCCACTCCTGAATTTATTGCAAACCCTACTGTTGTTGAAGTTGTTAAGCGATCTAGACCCATATTTCAGCTAGTTCCCGAAATTGCTAAGAAAGATAATAGAATAGGTGCATTCTCTCAAATCCCTAAAGGAGTAGTATATGCAGAAGACCCTAGAATGTATATACATTGTCATATTGATGAACTAGGTGATGATGAAATTAAAAATATGTATAAGACTGTAATCTGTGATGAATCCAAAAATGTCAAACCTAAACATAAGATAGTAGAAACCCTAGGTTTCACTAAAATTATTAGTATCTTAGATTTCTACAAGGATATCATAAGGATTTTGTTAAGAAGAGTACATGGTGAATTTTTCTGGTTAGACTCTATTCATAAAATCACAAAAGAAGCAACAAAAAATGTAACAGGGTTACCCTCCACCAGCAACAGACCTGACAAAACTAAGAAGGTCTCAAATGACTTAGTGAAAAACCTAACTGGTGCAACATTTGATAAAAGATCTCTAAGGGTAAACGATGTGAAGGATATAAATGTCATATTTATTAGTATGATCTTAGGTTATAAGGCTACACATGTAAATAGGTTAAACTCAGTTTCTAGCCTATGTATCAAGAGTGCCTATGATATGGTCAATGATAATGCAAGGATAGACATATGTGAATGGTTTAAATATGAGTTGATAGACAATTTGGGAAATATCAAAAGAGACAAATATGGGACATTCAGATTTGGAAACTTACTTGTTTGTCTGATGCTATACATAACCAAACAAGTACCCAATATTGGTGCTAGAGATTTTGGATTTGATATACTGATAGGAAAACAACTATTAGATCTATTGAACAATATGGGAGAGAATAGGGAGAAAAACATAAATGAGCATTTTCAAGCACTAAAGGCTTGAATGAAAACTTGAATAAGGCTATCAGAAGCTATTGTGGACAAGTATCAAAAGGAAATATGTTTTGTGATCAAGAAAGATGAAATTTGGATGGAGGCAGTTATCCCTAGAACCATCTGGGTAACTGAAATGGGCTATGAGACAAATGATAACATCATAGAAACTTATGCAAAATCCCTCCTTGAAGCTCCTAAGGAACCGAAAGAGAAAGTATTTGGTAGTGCAGAAACAATTGAGAGCACTATACAATCAAGAAAAAGAGTTAAGAAGGTAGAAGCAACCATTAGAAAAGGAACTCGACAGAAGGCAATCAAGGAAGATGTGCTAAAACAAACTAGTAACTGAAAGTGAGTTGGAAGCACTTCAATTGGAAACTCACCTTTCACCAGTTGGAACTTCTTTTGAAAGTGACATACCTATTGTATTCAAGAGAGTTGAGAGGAAAAGAAAACCTTCACTGACACCTTCTCCTACACCAAAAAGGACAAGATAGAAGCAATAGGCAGTAAGGCCTCTGACAAAGAAGATGACTCCTAAGAAGAAGGTGAAACAAACTATTTCCCCCATTGAAAAACTTCTTAGCAAAATTATAGAGGATGGTAAGTTGAAGAATATCAATAAAATGTACAATAAACTATCAGCTGATGATAAGGAAAGTATAGAGAACAATGTAATTCTACACTTAGATATATACAAGAAATTTTTGATGCAATTCCAAATGACTTGCATAGGAGATTATAAGCTAGAAGATTATCTATTGTTGAACTAGATAAAAAGATTAAAATTGAAAAATTATTGGCAGTGCATCTAGTTAACTCACCTGATGAAATAGACAAATTAATCAGTTAGGTTAACTAGACAGTATTCTCTACTGCTCATTGGCATGTAGCACTAATGGCTGGTAGAGTAACTGAAGTATCTGAGGAAACTGCTGATGGATGGGATATTTTCTTTGTGGAAAAAGAAAAAGAGAAAGAATTACTTAGACCTAAAACCATCAAAGTATATCAAAAGGACAGAGACAAGGGTAAAGGTAAGGTAGGTGGAACACCAAGTTTAAAAATAATTGACAATATGCCCCCACCTCCTTCAGATACTCCACCAGTAGACACTACTGCAAATCAACCAGCCACTGAGAGTATGGAGACTCTGATAGAAGATACAAACCCTAAATCAAAAATTATGTATACAATTAATGTAGATACTTAGGAAGTTAATGTCATGGTTGATAGAGAGACCACTAAGGATAAGGAGAAAGATGTGACTACTGAGTCACCAACTATAGAATTTGAGTTAAACACACAAAAAGCTTCACAGGAAGAGAAACCGCCAGAGGATACCACTAAGAAACTGGTAGATATAATAGATAAACCATCTGAAGAACTAACTAAGAAAATTTCAGAGGCACAAACTGAGGAACCGGCAACTGAAATCTCAGAGAAATTGTCTGAGACACAATTAGAGAAACCCAAACCGGTGCAGGTTGAAGCACAGGTACAGATAGAGACAGTGCCACCCGACCAAACTGAAAAGCCTAACCTTTGTTTGTGGAAATGCAAACACAGACAGACCTACCAGAGGTCGAACAAAGCAAGGAAATAACTAAAACCGGTAGCATGACTATTATAAAAGTTGTTGGACAAACATCTGGTATAGCTATGATAGAATTTAGACCTACTAATGTAACTAAGGTATTATTAGATTCATTGTTGAGAATAAAGATTCTTTAGGTCAACTAGACACATTGTCTAAGTTTATCACCGACAACCTATTGACAATTGATAAAATAAATAAAGATACATTTAAGGAAAGACTAATAAAAGAAAAAGAGAAATTATTTGAGGACATTGTAAAGAAAAACAAGGAAGAAATGGATACCCTTTTACCGAAACTTTGAGAAATAATCTATGATTTCAAGAAACCGTACGGGGACACTTGTAAAACGAATGTCTTAACAAAGGATCTTGACAAGGAGATCAGCAAAGCTCAAGAGAAGATAAATAATATTGCTGACAATTTGATTTGAACATCATATTCATTTTTGGAATTAGAAAAGAAAATTGCAGAGTATGAAGAGAAAATCAAGAAATTGGAGAAAGACAAATAGGGAATAAATGATAAGGCAAAGGACTTAAAATGCAGACTTAGTCCAAGACTAGAGTATCTTATTTCTTTGAGAAAAGAAATATTTGAGGCTCTGGTTCCTAGACTGAAGACACAGGAAGATAAAATGCACATACTCACCAGTACAGTGTAGAGAATACAAGAGGCAATAAAAGACTACAAAACATTCAACAATGGCATAAATTTAGTTTTGACAGATATCTTTCAAATTGTAACCCACCGGTTACAAGAATTTAGGTAGGACTCCACTGACAACAATCTATCGAATCTTCACTTTGTTGGAAAATGCACACTCGAATGAGAAATTGTAGGTGATTGAAGGTTTTGTCATTGATGGAAACCTTGCAATCATATGATAGCAGCAAGACAGGATACCAACACTGGCAATGACAAACTCTACACCGGCACACAAAACACCAGTAGTGAAAGGAAGGATACCGGCACCCTAGCCGATAGGAATTTTGTTTGAAATGTATTTTGTAATTAATTGTAAAATCATTGTAAGCTGACATGGTGAGTTGTAATATGACTCATATATGTATGAGATCATTTTGTAATAGGAAATATATGTGATAGGATGCGAGATAAGCAAACCTAATATGTGAATTATAGGTTAAGGGTTTATGTATGTAGCAGAGCTTAAACCGGTACTGGATCTGGCATAGAAGATAATAATCTAAAGCAATACAAGACATTGGATTAATATAATCCATTTTTGTAATTCAGTGTGACTTCTTTTATAATTAAGCAGTGAGCTCTAGGCACTTGGCCTTCCTGCATGTGCAGGCCCCTATTGTAAGAGTAATATTCCCTTATTGGCTAGTAAGCGAATATTGTGGGTCACAAATCCCACCGAGTTTTTTCCCACACCGAGTTTCCTCATTAAAATACGGTGTTATGGTGTGCTTCTCATGTGGTTGTTGTTATTCTTGTTTACTGCATTATTTCTATTTTACCGGTACACAGTTTTAATATGTTTTTCATGTTTTAAGTCAAGTAAATTCTTAAACCAGTTAGATACTGATTCACCCCTCCCCCCTCTTAGTATCTTTAGGAATCCTAACACACTTAAGGATCCTCCACAACATTGTATACCCAAAACAATTTCATTAACTCTTTCCATAAAAGTAGAAATCCTTTCATCTTCTTCCATTTTCAGATTTTCATACCTAACCTAGAAGCATTCTAATTTTGCAATTTTGACTATGTTATCACCTTCATTCAATGTCTCCAATTTATCCCAAATAGCTTTAGCAGTAGATCGGTCTAATAATCCCATGATTTGCTGATCTGACAATGCGCTCAAAAGTGATTCTCTTGCTTTGCAATCATTTTCCTCATCTTTAGCCAAGGTTGGTGGATTAGGTTGACCTTGAGTAGGAACAGTATTGCCATTCTTTGTAACATCCCATATGTCTTTTCCAATGCAATTCAGATGTGTCTCCATTCTTATCTTCCATATACCATAGTTAGTTCCATCAAGCTTCAGACTATCCTTCCTAAAATAGTTAGTAGACATTGGATCTCCTCAAGCTGTTAAACTTCTGCAAAAAGAGGACTATGCTCTGATACCAATTTTTAGGTCTCGGAGGAAACTGATAGGGGGGGTGAATCAATTGTCTATTAATTTCATGAAATATACTTTAACCAAACTTTGTGCATAATACCGGTAAACCAAACTTTAATGTCGGTAGATAGTTTAATAGTTAATTGCAGTACCGGTAAAGTTTAATGCATGAAACAGAAACACAAATAACATACACAACACATAACACAATTATTTGAATGTGGAAACCCTGTAAGGGGAAAACCACGGTGGGAAACCATACCCACAATCAAATGATACTATTGTAGATAGTATCTATGTACAAATGGGGTCTGGACATGCAGAAAGACCAACTGCCTAGAGCTCACTGCTCAAACACAAAATGGGAGTCACATTGACTACAATTGGATGGTTAAATCCAATGATAATGTACTACTCAAAATAGCATCTTCATATGTTGGATTCAGTATCAGTTAAGCTCTAATTGCCTTCTTCAAACCTTCCTTGAAACTTCAAATGATGTCTACGTGTATAGTGTTGTTCTCAAAATATGATTCCCCTTCAAACTTCTTATAATAAAAGAATAAATATGTGTGTGAGAGAGATGACAAGGAGAAGGAAATTCTAGAACAACATATGAAAAGGTTTGATTAACCTTCTACACTTCGAACTTGTCCAAATTTTAGGTGGGTATACCTTTTGTGAACTGAGTTCACCCTTTTAAAAGACAAATCCATAGTAAACCAGTTTGAAAACCAGTGGATCTTATCACCTTAAAACCAACTGAAACAAAGAAATAAAACATGTACTCATGTTCAGTATTGACCTACAAGATGTGAAAAAAGACAACCGCAATAGATACCAGTGCCTTATAGAAGGCACAGAGTCAGCTAAGTTTAAACAATACTCCCACAATCAAATATCTCCACACATCCTATCAGCTCGGCTTCTACAGATCCCCACATATCCCTGACATACGTAAGAATTTTACTCATACTAGACTAAACTGCATTTATCAAATTCAAAGTATCCCACAAATAATTTACTGATAGAAATGATTCCCCCATATTTAATTCCCCTCCTGAAGAGAAAAGATAAGAAGCGCATCTACTTCAAGTCGCCTTACAACCCATATTCAAAAGGAATAACACAAGATTACTCAGAATGAAACAATAAATATTTGCAAACATACTTGAAGACAACACAAAGTCTAAGCTCAAAACCGATGGTTTGTGTATTGGTATTATTTCAGTAAGTATTACAAAAAGTTTGAATGTTCTCCATTAAGACTTAGAAAAAAGCTCAGATAAATTTCTATAGCGTTTCCTTACAATTCCTTGCAATCCCCCTTTAACTAGTCCTCTTATCCATTTATAATAACACGGATGCATACATAACTTCAGACTTCCCTAGGGAAATTGTTACAATCATTACTTCTCTCAAGAAGTAGTTACAAAACCTTTTCCAAATTTGGTTACAAGTCCTTTTCAACATCTGTGGCTTCTTCTACTTGTTGTTCTATTGCAACCTCTTCTAACTTCTCTACATCTAGTACTGCATATTTTCTTGTCCACTCCTGGTATACATCATCAGCAGGCCACGAGAAGTTAATCACTTTTCCGTTTGTCTTGGGTAATCTTTTCCAAGAATTCCTCATTTTGTTAACCTTTGAATTTAGAAAACCATAATGAGATTTGATTTTCTCAATCTCCTCAATTGTTTTGATAAACATGGACGCATCCTTTGAATTAATAATTCCTTTTATTCTTAATGACAATTTAGCTTCTAATTCCTTAAGCCATATTTGTTTGTCCTTTAATTGAGTTGGACTAGCAAAAGCCCCTGGGAGTAATTCAAAAACTTGATTAGTGTACTCTTTCTTGTACAAGTTGATCTTTCTATCTACATTATCTACTCCTACTAACTTTACTAAATCCTTTATCATATCATAAGTACATTTAATAATGGGGTCAGCCTCTGCCTCATCATAGGATACACAAATAAGTTCTATATCCTACTCCGTGGGTTTCCACTTGTCAAAAATAGGCATTAGAATAGCCTTGTCTCCATTTAGCTCATTCCACATGTCCAAAATCTTACTCATGTTGTTGTACATTAGTGAGGACCCTATGGTGTTAGCAAAACTCAAAATTGTAGCCTTTACTCTCTCTTCATATTTCTTTGCATATAGGGCCTGAGCCTGTTTTAGCTTCTCCAATTCATGGGGAGTGATTTCAATCAATTGGCAACTAGAAGGTGCTAGAGATGGTGGGAATTCAATAATGGGGTTGGTAGGTGGAGGCCTTGTAGGAGAAGAGGAGATCATCAATGTTGATGACTCACCTTGATGGTATTGTCCTACCAACTGTCTTTGTAGCTTGCCAATGATGCTATCTTTACTATTAGGCCCAATATGGAAAGCTAATGTACTAAGAGGGGAGGGGTGAATCAGTACTCCAAAACTTTTCTTTGATAATAACCTTATTATTATGCATAAATAGAATAGTGCAGTAACATAAAATAAAACTAAAATCAACAGATAACAATCATACATGATTCACTTCATAACACATATATTTTGGTCATGCAAAAACTCTTGATTAGAGAGAAAAACTGCAGTGGGGATGACACCCACAACTTCACTACTGCAATAATAAAGAATGCTCGATTAGAGCTACATTTAGCTATTTCTAATAGCTTACCCTATTAGGAGTATCAAGATCAATTAGATCTACCTTACTAAAGGATTTTACAACACTATATAAATGTTGCACCTGGTTAAAGGATTTACAATTTATAGACTTGGTTAGAGTCTTTGACCCTGCTAAAGGTTTCTCTTACAACTTCAAAATATTACAATAGAATCATTACAAATATCTGCATCTTTACATCTAAAATGTTATAGCAGATTCTATGTGCTCAGAATAAGATTACCTAGCTTCTAGCATACCTCGGTAACCCATACTATAACTCAGTAAACCCTTCTGTTTACTCTGTTCTTTGACTATTCACTGATAACATTCTCGGTGACCTCTCTGTGTCTCTGTAAAAATATTCTTTCATGCATACACACACATATCTCACATCTCTTGTATGTCTCTATCTTTTTCTAACCCTAAAATCATGTTGTATAAATAGATCTCTTATAGCAGTGATCTGATTCATTGCTTCGATCTTACAAAAAGATTCCTTGAATGAATAACTAAACAAAATATTTCATTGGTTAGATTGACCTTGTAATCATACACAATCTTCTAGTGCAATTTCCAATGCAAAAATAGTTAGATGTCCCTCGATCTTGTAACACATTTTCATGTGCATGTCCAGGTTCAATGTATCTGGTAAAATGTTTCACTTGGTGAATATCAACTCGGTGAATTAACTTTACCGCTCGGTAGCCATGAAACTTAACTCGGTAAACAACTCGGTGAATACTACGTTTTGTGACTGGTTTCTTCTATAACTGACTAGACTGTTCATACCGACTTCTCTGTGTGTACCGACTGCATGATTTGGTAATACTAACCGACTATAATATATAGTATGACTTTGGATATGAAACTAATGGCAATTTGATAAGTAGTAACAATCTCCCCTTTTGACATTAGTTGAGATGTTTGACAAAAACTACTTACAAAGTCATAACTCAAAAACTATATACTTGCAAAATGACTATACTTGACAATATATACAATAGTCAATAAAATAGTATATGTAGATATACTCCCCTTATCATTATTCTGTACATAACTCTGAATTTTGCATGTTCAGTTCTATTCTATACTTGTGTGCTTTGAATGCTCTGTATATTCTGCACGATATACTCCCCTTGTATACAATACTCAAAACTATATTATCAAAACTATATTACTCTCCAAATATAGAATTACTCCCCCTTTGCTGGGTATTACTTTCCTCTATGTAGTATCATAATATTACTCCCCCTTTTTGACAAACATTAAAAACTTAATTTCCATCCAGAGGCGGTAACTGATCAAAATTAGTCTTATAATTGGTCTGGGCAATGGTGAGGGCGATTGAGAGTGAGTCCTTGACACTTTACATTAAAGAATTTTGTGCTTGAATATCATATAAGAGTGATATTAAGCCATCAAGAGTGCTTCCCTCTTGTGTAGTTGATAAGCATGTAGCTCGGTTGATTTTTTCCTGTACTGATGAGAGATGAGGAAGGAATAATGTTTGAAGGGTCATTATATACATCCTGATTTTATGCTCTTCATTCCTTAGTTCTAACTGTTGAGCCATGAGTTGTTGTAGCTTTGTGTAAAAGTTTTGAACTAAATTAGGCTCAGTGGTCAACTTAGATGAGAGATCAGTGATCTCTTTCTCAATTGCATCAGTTTTATTTTTGATATCTTTAATAAATAAGGAAAATGTACACAGTTTTTGGAATAAATAAAGAATATCCTTGAGTTGAGGGGACAACTCAACAATGAATTTGACAAGTTTTACCTTGCCAATAGCAAATGATTTCTATACTTCCTCTATCATTTTTGCTGTAAGCTCTTTATCCTTGAGCTTGCTTAAGTACTTAGATGCATCAACTCCAAATGTTTCAATCTGATTGAGTTCATCCAGTTGAATATGGATGGTTGCATCAGTTGACACTATTGCTGATGGTAGCATTTCTGTTAGTAGTATCCTAACCTTTTGAAGTACTTTATTCTTTTTCTATATGGCTAGTTGCTTCTCTTGTTCGGCCTTTGCTTTGCATAGTTCACCGAATTCAGTGAGTGCTTTCCCTTTCAATTTGGAGATGTCTACATTGGGCAACACGATCGGTTTAGATAAGTCAAATTTAAAACCATGCTTTCTCACCTTCTTTTCTTTTCCTTTGGTCTGAGGCACTAAGACAAGTGCTTGTGAGGCTTGTTGACCCTTGGTAGGTTGCTCGGTAGATGCAACACTTTGGTCGGTTCCTATAGCCATTGCAGTGTCTTTGGGTGGCTTGGTGGTAGGGGTCTCAATTGTAAAATTTGTAGTGCTTGTCTGTGCTTGAGACATCTAATCTTTGGTTGTATCACCTATAGCTTCTGATTTGTTACTTGTATCTCCTACAGCTTCAGATTTGTTACCTTCGGTGCCTTACTTGGTGTCCTTGGGAGCTTCGATTGAGACTGGTGGCTTCACTGATGGATAAGGTTGAACTTGTTCTAAGACAGATTCACTAGAGACAAGTTTTGCATAAGTGGTGCCTTCAATCATTTCCTACTCAGCTACGGCTTCATCCATTACATCTTCATCAATTTGGATAGTGTCAACCAGGTCTGGACCTTGCTCGGTGACATCTGGATCTTGCTCAGTGACATCAACAATTTCAATTTGAGATTGTTCACCGACATCCTTTTGTTTGAAGATCTCCTACCACTTGGCTTTAGTCTCATTCTCCACATCTATATATAGCCCATTCATCAATTTTAAGGCTCTCTGTTTCACAAGAAATTTAGAATTGTATGCGGTTAAATGCTCCTTGATTTCTATTACGGACATGTTAGGAAATAGATGGACTAGACTTCTTTCTCTTATTTGTCTCTCTGATTCCATTGCATATTTCCATCTGTTATCAATATGTAAGTAGAGTTCACTCGAAAGTGATTTTTCTAGTTCTAATGGTGCTAACCGAAACTTCAGAAGTGTACAGATGACAGCTTCTTCAATCTGTCATTTCTCATCATTATTCCTACTCTCATACTTAACATATTTGAATCCTACAAATCCACCATATTATTTAAGATTGGCACAAAAATTTTCAACACTGTGAATGTTTACCTTTTTGCTTTTCACAATCTAGAATTTGTTTGCATCATCAGACTCTATATCACTCGACTCTTTTGCCAAAATGAGTCTCTGAGTAGATTTCTTGTAAGTCTTGGTTACCTTTGGTGCAGTAACACTCTTTTTCTTCTTACTCAGTGATGTAGCTGATGCTTTGGTGTTGGGTCTCTTTGTTGGTGCTGTTGGTAGGGCCTTTGTGATGTCTTGTTTCTTTCTTTTCAGAACTTTACCCTTTGGCAGCTCTGTGCTTAATGTTATTGCAGCCTCCTGTGCTTCTGATTCCTCTTTGGTAATGGCAAGATTTCCTTTGATAGGTGTAGAGGAGGATTCTTCTCTGAATTTCTCAGATAAAACCTTTATCATCTTTGTAGCTTTTCTTGTAGCCTTAGGTACTACAATGCTCATTTTTACTTTCTCCTTCACCTCTTCATAGGTTCCATAACTTAGTTAAGTTGCATGCCTTGGTAGTGATAAATAGGCATCAATTTGTTGCTATGTAATATCATAATCAATCTCATAACCCATTGGTTGCAATGATTGAGTCCTTGGTTCAACAACATTTACATAGCAATAATCAGTGTCAACCTCAAAATATATTTCATCCTTGTATTTTTCAACCAACTGTGGTGGAATCCTGTACCTATTGTGCATTTTCTCTTGGAATTTGCTAAAGTAATCACCCATGATATCATTAAAGTTATCTCCTCACTTCTTGATGTAGTCATTGATCTGATGGGTGATAGGTTGATGTAGCTCCCATACTACTTTACCGACTAAGGGAAAGAACTTCTCAAAATAGAAAAACATACATACAAGTAGTGAACCAAACTTTAGTGTATTTGCCGAGTTGTTCTTCTTTGGCTTCCTTATTGTGTTCAAGTTCTCAAACAAGTTCTTTAGTAGAACTTCACATAAGTCTACTTTCATTCCCTTCTTCACTATTTTGTAGGCCAAGTCCACTGCAGCACATGGTACACTGTTTTACCTTGCAGATTGGAAGAAACAGTAACTAATAACTCTAATTGCAAACTTTAGTTCTGCATCAGTGACATTATTCAGTTTCAGTCCTCGGTAATCAGATTCTACTCTAGTTAAATTGATTAGCTCCTTTTGTGATATCATTTTTTGTGCATGAGCATGATCATAGATGGGATACCCAGTGATTAGGTGAATGACTTCCTTCATGATTTCGAATGGTTGCTCTTGTAACCACATGAAATCATCATGTACTCTGCTCAATACAAACTTAACCCACTGGGGTTTGAACACACAGGGATAAACTAGGGCTTCAATTAATCCCTTGATTTTGATATGCTCAAATTTGCTATCCAGTTTGCCATCAGTGCACAGTTCATCATATGTGTCACTAATCTCTACATGACCGAGTTCCTCAACATGGCATTTGTTAAAGAATCTAACATCTTCCACTAACAAGACTCGATTCGGGATGAGTGAGAATGCAGTTTTATCATCCGATTCTGAGGCAACTTTAGGAGTTAGAGAATATTTCAGTGAGGGCTTCTCCACATTTTGGACAACTATAGGGTCTTGGATCTTGGGTGCCATGGTAGGTTTTGGGTAAGGTTTGACAAATTATCCTTAGGGTTTACAAACGACTGACGCTTCACACTTGGTAGACAATAGCAATTTGACTAGATCGAAAACTAGCTTAACAATGTGAATAGATTGATGTAAATACCTTGAAATTCACTCTGAATGAAGTTTGATCACTTTGATTCGCTCTACTCTGCTTCTCAAAAACATGGGTGAATGAAAATGACTGCAAAAACACTTTTAAGTACTCAAAAATACCTTATCGGGCTCTGTGCAAGTTAGGTCAAGATATTAAATGCACTCGGTTCACCTTTTACCAATTTACTCCTTTTTCTGTTTTCACCGAGTAACCAACTTTCCTTTATTAACCGACTTGACAGGTTTCCTGTATACACCGACTTGACAGGTTTCCTGTATAGTATATAAACTGACTAATTGCATCTTAACTATGCATATTTTGAATTTTGTACATAACAGAATAGGATCTGTTATGATTTAACTTTTAAAGAATGCAGTCCCTTCATACCTTTTCTTGACTAATTTGAAATAGGTGCACCTAAATCGGTAGGTAAGGTGCTTTCTTCATCAAACATAATTTCTTTCTTTTTCCAAATCATCTTGAATTTTTCTTTTATCTCTTTAGTGTCTCTTCTTAGTTGATCTCTACAATCTCCAGCTAAATGTCCAACTTTGTGACAATGAAAACATGCCATACCAGGATTTCTCCATGATCTCCGGTTGTTCATTCCAAATCTTATAAAATAGTTGGCACTTATATGTCCATATCTTACACAACATTCACACCATATCCTTGTATTGTAATCCCATGGTACTACTGCATATTGTTAGTAAGGATCTATGTGAGTTCGGTAACCTCCAGTGTTTGCTCGGTGTGGATACTTCATGTAGTTCTTTTCCTTAAACTAGCACTTCTTGGTACTATGTCCATATCTATTGCATTTTTTACAAAACCCTTTGAATTTTGCCTTCTGATAGTTGTTAACAGACTTTTTCCTACATTGATTAGGTGTGTGACCATATTTATTGCAATTATAACAATATCCATTGGACTTAGAGATATTCAATTGCTTACCTTTTCTGATATGGCATATGTTGGTAGTATGACCTTGATTTCCATACTAGTAGCAAATAGGCTTCTTCCTTTTGATGTTAATCGTGTTTCTAGCTTGTTTTGATGATTCTCCTCTCTCGGTAGTATTTAGTTGCTCATCCAACATCTTTGATGCTTCATAACTTTTCTCTAATGATTCTTTGGATTTCTTCTCTGTTTCAAGTTCACTAGTCAACCTTGATACTTCAAGTTTCAATGATTGATTTTCATCATTCTTCAGAATTGTTTCATGATGTGCATAACCTAGTTGATCTGTCATATTTTGTTGAATACCAATTAACCTTATGATTTCATCATCCTTATCAGATACTAGAGCTTCAAGTTTTTTTTTCTCTCTTTGTAGATCTCTTGCTTTATCCTTAGCTATCCTTAATGCATCTAGATTTTCAGTCATTTGTGTACTGAAATGTTGATATTCTCTTTTCATTGCTTTTAGTTGATCAACCAATACTTTGTTCTTTTCTTTCAACATTCCAATAATTTCTTCAGTCTCTTTAGATATACTATTCTCAGATGATGTCTCGATTTGTTCCACTAGCTCTTGAGAATCCTCTAAGTCATCAGATAATCTTCTCCTTACTTTCAGAGATTTTTGCATTTGCCTCTGCATGTCTGCAATCACTTGATTTGCATTATCCAGCTCTTCTTGAAGATGCACAATCCTCAGAGATTGTTTGTAGCCTTCCATTGATAAGATCTTTCTCTTTAGGTAGTTAAACCCTTTTCCAAGATTCAGGCTCTGATACCAATTGTTAGGTCCAATATGGAAAGCTAATGTACTGAGAGGGGAGGGGTGAATCAGTACTCCAAAAATTTTCTTTGATAATAACCTTACTGTTATGCATAAACAAAATAGTGCAGTAACATAAAATAAAACTAAAATCAATAGATAACAATCATACATGATTCACTCCATAACACATATATTTTGGTCACGTAGAAACTCTTGATTAGAGAGAAAAACTGCAGTGGGGATGGCACCCACAACTTCACTACTGCAATAATAAAGAATACTCAGTTAGAGCTACATTTAGCTATTTCTGATAGCTTACCCTGTTAGGAGTATCAAGATCAATTAGATCTACCTTACTAAAGGATTTTACAACACTATATAAATGTTGCACCTGGTTAAAGGATTTACAATTTATAGATTTGGTTAGAGTCTTTTACCCTATTAAAGGTTTCTCTTACAACTTCAAAATATTGCAATAGAATCATTACAAATATTTGCATCTTTACATCTGAAATGTTATAGCAGATTCTATGTGCTCAGAATAAGATTACCTAGCTTGTAGCATACCTCGGTAACCCATACTATAACTCGGTAAACCCTGTTTTGTTTACTCTATTCTTCGACTGTTCACTGATAACCTTCTTGGTGACCTCTTTGTGTCTCTATAACAGTCTTCTTTCACGCATACACACACATATCTCACATCTCTTGTATATCTCTATCTTTTTCTAACCCTAAAATCACGTTGTA
This sequence comes from Cryptomeria japonica, assembly GCF_030272615.1. NCBI lineage: Eukaryota > Viridiplantae > Streptophyta > Pinopsida > Cupressales > Cupressaceae > Cryptomeria > Cryptomeria japonica. The sequence continues at coordinate 735,482,455 of NC_081412.1, read as the reverse complement.
TAAATAGATCTCTTACAGTAGTGATCTGATTCATTACTTCGATCTTACAAAAAGATTCCTCGAATGAATAACTAAACAAAATATTTCATTGGTTAGATTGACCTTGTAATCATACACAATCTTCTAGTGCAATTTCCAATGCAAAAATAGTTAGATGTCCCTCGATCTTGTAACACATTTTCATGTGCATGTCCAGGTTCAATGTATCTAGTAAAATGTTTCACTCGGTGAATATGAACTGAGTGAGTTAACTTTACCACTCGATAGCCATGAAACATTACTCGATAAACAACTCGGTGAATACAACATTTTGTGACTGCTTTCTTCTGTAACCGACTTCTCTGTGTGTACCGACTACATGATTCGGTAATACTAACCGACTAGAATATAGTATGTGCTAGAAACTTCCACCACCCCAGTGCTTTGTACTCTTTTCACTATCATACTTCCAAGGTAACTTGACCTTAGAGTATCCCTTTTCTTTTTATTCTTATCTCTTTTCAGGGACCATATGACCAAAGCAACATCATCCTTGCTGAAGGTGACTCCTTCCATGGGCTTAGTCTCTTTCCATACTACCTCTAAAACTAAGGCATCTGCTATGTCCCATTCAGGGAGAATAAGTACACCAACCTTTGCTACCATGTCTCTTCGTTGCTCAGGAGTGATGGTCTTGAACTCAGTAATCATCTCTTGCTTTATTTCTTCCTCCACCATAGTCGGATCCTTGTGGGGCTGCTCACTCTTCCTCTTCTCACATCTAGCATTGAAATGATCAATATTATGCTTCCACATGAATTGCATGAAAGCTCCTGATGTGACAAAGTTACTATCAGCCAAGAAATCTTCACTGGCTTGTTTAACATCAGGATCTAGCTCCTGGCCTTTGAACTCATTAATAATATTCATTTCAGCATTAAGGAGCTCTTCTGGCATTCCCTCTTCTATGTCATCATAGGTGTAGGCTATCTCCCCAAGGCTTCCTAATTGTAGCAGTTGTTCAGTTGCTGCTTGTTCATCTCCTATATGAATAGGGGATTGAGATGGTGAATACAAGGGATCATCAGATTGCTCTTCCTTTCCCACCCTTTGCTTCTTTGGGCTCTCTTGAATATCAATGATTTCTTGTATTTTTCTCTTACCTTTTGAAGTTGAAGGCTCCCCTGTTGTTGGTACTAACACACTATATTTGGACCTTTTATGTAACACATAATCACCTGGAGGTATTTTTTTAGCAGATGTAGACCTAGTTAAAACTAGTTTTGCCTTCTCAGGATTATTTTTAATCACAACCTCCCTTTTTTCGTTCAATGTCTGCATCACATCTTCAAAAAAAAGAATTAAGAATTTTGCCTTTTCTTGAAAGGGGTGGAAACTAGACAAAGGATCATAGCTAGTGTCAAATTGGTGCACAAAATATAAGGCCTTCTTGTAGGCCACCCATTTCTCTTTCCTCAACTATTGCTCATCCAAATCGAACTCATTCCTGATTAGGTCCTCAGGGAATTGAAATTGATGAGGTCTGCCTCTGCATACTGCCCTTTTCCTGAACATGTCATTGAAGAAATTTTCAAGGTCAGCACACCTTGATACTATAGTTGATAAATGATAGGGTTGAAGGAAATCTTCAAAACACATCCAACCCCCTTTAGTTATCACAAACTGATGTGCTATAGTTAGTGTAAGGAAAATGGTCCCTTTACCTCTACCTGTTAGCTCTGCCTCTTGCACACTTCCAATCTGCCTGAGGACTTCTGCAATTCCTATTTTTAATGGGACCTGGTACCGAAACAAAAATGGAGTACCTCTGAAACCATACACTCAAAAAACTATGGAAACAGGGTACAAGTACATATCACCCCAATTATGGACAACTTTATATCCTCAGAAAATTCCTTTGGCCTTAAGGAATTCTAAAAGAGCTTTAGGGACTCTTGGATTTTCTTAGCATAAAAGAGTCCTGATCTTGGATGCAAAGAACTTATCAAACCTTAAGTAGCTAGCATCTTCTCTGTCTTATGATAGCACTGTGCTCCACAACTGAACTAGCATCTTCTCTCCATCCTTTTCTTTTACTAGATCCATTCCATTTGCAAAGTAATCTCCACCCTTAAATAAAAATAGGTGCATGAGGAGGGAGTACCATCCAAAAGGCCTATCCACGTTTCCATTTTTTATCCCTATCAAACCTTCATGGATGGCATAAGTGATATAGGGTGCATAATCAAATGTCACTACTAGAGAAGGATTTAAAATTTGAGCAATCATTAGAATGTAATGAGTTCGCATGTTTGCTTCAGCATCCTCTCCAAAAATTTGGCAGAGTGACCAGTATAATCCCTAGGCTCTCAGAGTGAATAGATTTAAGGAGAAAGGCTCCATAGTATTGGGTCCTACAACAGATAATCCACCTATTTTAACAAAGAATTCTTTAAGAGGCCCATTCCTAAGGTGATTCCTCTGTGCATTGTAAACCTGAGCCAATGATTTGAAATTGATGGGTTCCAAATAGTTGGACACTTCACTAAGCTCGAATGTATTTCTGAACTCCTCATCATTAATCTCAATGAGGGTTTTTCCATTTATGTCCCTAATACTCTTTGTAATTGGGTCATAATTGTGTGCAACCTGAGTTAGAAGGTCCACATCCATGAGCACTCTAGGAACTACCAATTTGCCTACATCCAACTCCCAAATGTTGTTCGTTGGGGCTGAGGAGTGTCTCATACCAAATCCAACTTTAAACAAACCCAACCCACACAACCCTATGTACAAGTCTCTCAGCTAATTTCCTTTGTCATACAATCTGTTTCCTATTCTTAAACGAGGAGATTTTAGCACCAACTCTTTAGTCCTGGCTGCCACGTTAGTTGACATGGTTAACTACTCCTGGAAATCATCACAAATAGCCCTCTCATGCTAATTGACTTTCCCTGAGAACTCCCTTTTAGGTTCCATCTCAATAATACTATGCAAGTAGATTAATTACTAGCCACAACAATTCTATAGCAGATCAAAACCCTAATTCAAACAAACTGTCAAGTAATTGCTAAGCAAAAGTATGAGAGAACCTATTCTTGGCTTGAAGAAATCTGCTTTGCACCCGCTTCTTCACAATAGCTCTTAGAAATGATGCCTACATTCAATTGATGTGAGACCATATCCGGTAATCAGGCTCTTAACTGCAACATTGATACTGCATGCTTTAGCTATTCTTTCAAAATTGAATTCATAGAAGAATTCAAAAATTTTGCTCCAATGGGTCATAACACACCTGTGTATTTTCTTTTCTGCTCTTTCACCATTTCACAGAGCATAACATCCTTGCACGTTCATCTAGCAAAATTGCACTGGCCACTAGATCATATCAAACTTGCACTACCTTTACCCTTTTACCTTTCCTCATCTGGCAATGAGCTAAAAATCCTTTTGCTACTTTGCAAATAGTAGCCAACGTGCACTTTAACCTAGCGAAGCCATGCCAGCCATCCGATCAGATGGAACTTGATCGGTCTTTATGTCCATTTGACCTCTTTACCTTAATGTCAGGCCCTACCTTCTTTTCGCCACTTCATGGGCCTTAACCTTCGAGCATTTTCCTTTCACAAAGCCATGCCAAGCATTAGATGGAACTCTAATCACTCGACCTTTAACTCCAACTGGGACCCTCAACATTTTAAACTAATCGGGCCTCATCTTGATAGCTAATGGTTTTTGCTATTTCATAGAGGTTAATCTGCTTCCATCTTTGGGCCACTAAACAATGAGAAGTGTTGGATCAATCTTGAGATGAATGCCTTTTAAGTGGGCCCTTTATCTAGGTACTACTTACCCCACTTGTTCACCGGTTAATAAATGCCACATGGCACTCGGCCATTAGCCCTGTAAGCTCCTTCGGGTTCAGTTCTGAGTCAGCCACGTGTCTTACTTCACTATTCCCACATAACCACCAGTTACACATAGGCGGGCCCTTAGTCACCTTTAAAAACCATTTGTCACTTGTCACATCATTATCAAGCCCCACAAAAAGTAGCAACTATCATACCACGTCATGCCTTCATGTGACTTGCACCTATCTTTCGCGACTTCGCGAACATTAATCTTCGGTTGGTTTGCAGCCACAAAGTCACGAGAACCGTTGGATCAAAACAGAGTTGATCGGCCTTTACCTTTATGCCTTGCCTATGCTGTGGGCCCACCGGCCCTTAATCCTCAAATTTAACTCACTGAACACTTTAATTTTTGGCCACATGTCACTTTCTTACTTGCCACTTAAACTAGCTAGACTGTTCACTTGGAATGCCATGTCATTTTTGCCAGTTCATGAAAGCTATTTTCTGAGCATCTTCATCTTGTGAAACTATGTTGGCCGTTAGATCTCGGGGACTTGCGCATCTATTATGCCTCTTATAAACCTCCTTGCCCAACCCCATCAACCTTTCACCATTTTGTGAAGAGTAAACTACAAGCATCTCTTAACCATGAAACAATGCAGGCCGTTGATCTCTTTCAAAACTGACCACCTTTTAGACAAAGGAGAAGTCTTCATCGCTGGGTCTTGCCAAACCTTTTCGGCATTTTGCGAAAGGTAACTTGCTTAATTTGGCTGCAAATCAACGTGAGCCATTGGATTTAAAATGAGATGGGGTCTCGTTAAGCTGGCCGCCAATGCACATGGTCAAGCCTACTTTTGCCTTTTGCTATTTCGCATAGCTTAACACACCAGCAACTTTGCCTAACGAAACAACGAAATTCATAGATTTATCTGAGAGTTGCGCGATACTTGCAAGACTTGACAACATTTAGGAAAAGACATAAGAGATAGGCATAAATTTTTACAATTATTTAACGACCGCCTAGGCAAGTAACAAGGGGGGGACACTTTACATGACTTAAAGACCCATTACTTAAGTGAATAAAGTAATGGCAGAAATAGAGGCTAGAGGGTTTTTTACTAGACATTTAAGCGATTAAAAACTAAACCCTTAATCCTTAAAGACTTAGAAGAGATTTGAAGCAACTAATAGCATACCTGACTCAAAATTTCAAAACTAAGCCAATCATGGGAAAAGAAAACCCATTTCTTAAATAGTGATAACAATGGCTCTGACTAGGGATGGTTGATCACAAGATCAACACAAGAAACTCAGGAAACTCTAGAGAAACAGACCAATACACAAGCCCAAAAATAACAAAGAAAGCAAACCTACATATATACAAACAAGGACCTACTGTGCATGGACTTTAAGAGAAATAATGTTTTAGGAATTGTCCATGCACTGGAAATTCCTATACTTCATCATTCATATTCTTTAAAAAATAAGAATTCTTTCCATTTAAATTACAGACCACAAAAGGGCCAATCCACAATGATTCAAATTTATTATGCTTTCCTTTGTCCTGTCCTCTTGCATTCCACTGAAGAACAACATCACCAATTTGAAACTTCCTCAATGATGTCCTTTTATCAAAAAGGTACTTAGACTACAATTGGATCTTCAAGTTACTCTTATGGGCTAATGACCTGATTTCTTCCACTTTGACCATCTAGATCATTCGGTCCTCCATAGGCTCTAACATTTCCATGTCTTCATCTTGCAAGAACTTATACACTAGAAGAAGATGGTTTACAGGCACTCTGGCCTATGTACCATATACCAATTCAAATGGTGGCATTCCAATGGCTTTCTTGATAGTGATTATGTCTGCCCACGAAGCTAATCTCAACTTTTGATCCCATGACCTCTTGTTTTCTTCTAAGATTTTCTTGATAATGTTCAAGAGGCTTTTATTACTAGATTCTACTTGTCCATTCCCTTGAGGATGATAGGGTGAAGAGTAAGACATGAGTATCCCATGACTAATACAAAAATTGATAAACTCTTCTAACCTAAAACTCATAGCATTGTCCATTACTAATTTCATAGGAACCCCAAATCTAGCTATGATACAATCCATAAAGAAATCAATAACAATTTTACTTGTAGCTCTTCTAGTGGGAATAACTTCAATCCACTTAGTAAAATAATTTGTAGCTACTATAATCCACCTGTGACCTCTTCCTGATTTTTCAACAATCTCTCCAATAAAGTCTATCCCCCATTGGACAAAAGGGGCTTCCACTGTAACTAGATTCAAGGGCAGAGCTCCTTCATATTTTAGCTTGGATGAAAACCTTTGGCATGGGTCACATCTCCTAACATATTCATGAGTATCCTTGAATAGGGTAGGCCAATAATACCCAACCTGGACTATTTTTCCAGCAATTTTCTTAGCAAAGTAATGACCTCTGCATATTCCATCATGCATTTCAATCAGCATTCTCTTTGCATGGAATTCATCTAAACACATCAGTAACCCTCCATCTCTATTTCTCCAAAACAAGTCACCTTGAATGAGAACATATTTCTGAGACTTCAATTTTATGGTTCTTCTTTGATTATGTGTCATCCCTTCTGCAAATGTTGCATGCCTTAAGAAATGCACTATCTCTGAGTACCAAGGTTTCTTTTCAATACTAGTGATTGAAATACTTTTGATTTCAACATTATTTATCTCAACATTCAGAAGATTAGATTCAGTCATAAGCTTGGCTAGACCTAAGCCTCTCACCAATTTGGTGATCTTTATTTCCAAGTCAAATTCTTGGATTCTATTAATCCATATGCACCTTCTTCCTGTAGCCTTAGATTGGGACAAAATATCCTTAACTGTAGCATGTGGGACATAAGCAATGACTTTTGCATTCACAAGGTATGGCCTGAAAGCCTTAACAGCTTTAACTAAACCATAAGCCTATTTTTCCATGGTTTCATACCTTAATTCTGCTGCTTGCAAAGACTTGCTATAGAAAGCTATGGGATGTTCATATCCCTCATTATCTTTTTGTAACAAAACTACAACTAGTGTATAGTATGAAGCAAAAGAGAACAGAGAAAAGGGCTTACTATAATCAAAAGATTTCAGCACTGGTGCTTCCTGAATGGCCTTTTTAATCTCATCAAATGCCCTTGATGCATCTTGGTTCTAGAAAAATGTTGTATCCTTCTTAAGCAATTTTACAATGGGCTTCACTATCTCTACAAAATTTGCAATGAATCTTCTAACAAAATTAACCTTGCCCAAAAAAGATTGGATACCTTTGACATTTTTTGGTGGAGGCACATTGTTTATTGCCTCAATTCTTTCAGGGTCTATTCTTACCCCTTCCTTGGAAACAATATGCCCCAATAATTTTCCTTCAGTGACACCAAAATGACAATTATTGGGATTTAATGACACACCAAATTCCAAAGCCTTATTGACCACCTTTTCCAAATGTCCACAGTGGTCATCGACCTTTTTAGAGAAACAAGTTAAATCATCTTGATAAACTACCATGATGATGTTGATGAATTATTTAAAGGCTACATCCATAGCTCTCTGAAATGTAGCTCCAACATTTTTTAATCCAAATGGCATTCTTACATAGACATATGTTCCCCATGGACTAGTGAAGGCAGTTTTGAATTGTTCAGATTCCTTCACCAACACTTGATTGTATCCTAAAAAACCATCCATCATGGATAAAAATCACAACTAGTTACTCTCTGGAGCATGGCTTCCATATTGGGGGAAGAATAATTATCTTTTAAAGAAGCAACATTTAAATTTCTAAAATCCACACACAATCTTATGTCCCCATTTTTATTTCTTACTAGGACCAAATTGGAGACCCATGAAGAATGTCTTATAGGTTTGATAATCCCCCCTTCTCTTAACTTAGTCAATTCTTTCTGCATCTTGGTTTCTAATAGGGGGTTAATAGGTCTCTACTTTTGTCTAAAAGGCTTAGCATCTAGAAGTAAAGGGACTTCATGCTGAAACAAGTCTTGTCTATATGCCTTTAGGTCTTCATAAGACTAAGCAAAAACATGTTTATATCTCTTCAATAAATTAATAAGATTAGTTCTGACATGAGGGGGTAATTTCTTCCCAATGTATACTAACTTAGGGGATGATTCAGTCCCCAGGTTCACCTCCTCCAATTCTTCTAACTTGGTGGTAGACTGCTGATGCAGGTGACTGTCATTGTAGCTGAACATACTCTCTAGCTCTACCAACCCTTTAGGTATCTCATTTGTTTCCAACTGGACCAAGTCATTTCCAAACATTGTTTCCTTGTTGTCAACCACTTCCACCAATGCATTGCAATCAATCTTTTGTCCATCATAATCATCAACACATTGAATGAACCTAAGGATATCTTCATCATCGGCAAAAACTTGCCACTTATACACATTATCAGGGATGGTAGGCATAGATTTTATTTCCACGGTGGATATGCCAGTTAGTGTTGCATCATCATTTTTCAATGCAACATTAGCTAAAAATTCTGCCATGATATTCTTTGATCTCTCTATCCAATTAATAGAAAATGCACTAAAATGCTCAATGACATCCCAAACTGCATGTTTATATCTCTTTAACCTATCATTTTTGGATGCATGTTTGGATCTTACCTGAGTGACAACCAATTTTGAATCTCCTAAAACTTTCAACAGTTGTATCCCATGCCTCTTTGCAACTTCAAGTCCCAATAACAAAGCTTCATATTCTGTAGTATTGTTTGTGCACTGAAAGGCTAATAGAAAAGAATATTTAAAAGTTATACCTGATGGGGATACAAAAAGGACTCCTGCTCTAGACCCTTCTTTGGAACAAGCTCCATAAACCATGTTGTTGTGATTCTAATTCAATCACATTGGAGTCAGTATTCTTCAACTGGGGTAAAATTGGTTGCACGCTAAAATTATCAAGATCAACATCTATCATATGATTGAGCATGTTAGGATCCACTTTTTCAATTACTCTAGGAGCACGTGGTTCTCTATACAACTTGACCTGATTCCCATTGATTGGGATGGTGGCATAAGATAAATCTAATTGGACATTTCCTCCTACTGTTGCTGCCCACTGCCTAGATAACAACATGCCATAATGGGGCTTAGTGTCAGTAACAATAACATCCATTTTGTAAGTTGCCTCAGGAAATGCTGCTATCTTCACTTCAACATCTCTCATTGTACCTACCACAGGTACTTCTCTGTTATCCATAGCATAGCATTTTCCATATACAATAGTTACTAACAGTCCTAGTTCTTTCATAACATCATAAGGCATTACATTAGCAGCTGCCCCTGAGTCTATCATACAGTTTTTTATCAGCCGGTTATTCACTAACAAAGTAACATAAAAAGGATCTACCTATGAAGGCTCTTGTGTAATAGTGGTTCCAACATAAAACTCTGGGGTTTGGAACTCCTGATCCTTTCCATTTTTAACTGAACTGGTGGGTAAGATTGTGTCACTATCAGATATATTAGAAAACAAAGACAAGGTAGCATCCCTATGTTCTTTTATTTTCAATAATTCTATTAATGGGACAGTAATTTTCATTTGTGTAAGAGCCTGAGCCACATCAAATGTGGAATTTCCACTCAAATCAACATTAGTTTTAATTCTTTTTGCCTTTAGGCTGACTCGCCCTTTTTGTTATGGTAGCTCCTTGTATATCATTGGTACTTTTATTATTTGCACTCTTGGGTACATCTTTAATTTGCTCTTTCTTTCCTTGACCAATTTGAGGGGAAGTGGCACTACTTGCATCTTTTTTCTGAAAAACCTCTTTTATAAACATAGAACCGGGCTCACCTTGATCAGTGTCCTTCTTGGTGCTCCTTAAGTTGTAATTGTGCTTTGCTTTAGCTATAGCAGCTTTAGTGAGATTTTTTACTTCTTCCTTACTAGGCCTTCTGAGATGAACTTCAACTTCAATAGTTACCACATTCAAAATAGGATGCCAATCTAGTGTTAGTTGTCCTTGAAAAGACCTTTCACTATCCAACACATCTCTAAATTCACTTTGTACAGATTCCTCATCACTTTCTACAATGGTCTCAAACATGTTAATGTCAGGCTCAACTTCTTGTCTCATGGATTCTTCAAAGGCTTGAGCTACTGCACACTGATGAGGAGAATGTGGCCCATCACAAGCAATACACCAAGGAGTGTTTTCTATATTATGGACATTTTTCCCTTTTCAGGGATCTGGGGTATCTCGACTCTGAGTATTTTTAGGCTTCTCATTCTGTGGCTTGCCATCTTTCCAGTTGGTATTATAGGGCATATCATGTAGCCTAGGGGGTCTATCTTGTCAATTATAATGAGGTTTATCATTTTTATTTACCTTGGTAGTTAGATCCTTCATAGCAATAACCAACTTTTCTATCTTGTCTTCCTCCTTAGCAACTTTGTTGGGTTGCTATTTTGTTTCCTGCCATAACCTACCATTAGTTCTCCTTCCTAACTTTCCAGATTCTTTCCCATTGCTCTCCACAATAATAGCAATTCTTAATGCATCTCTCAGGCTATGTGGATTTTTATCCCATAAGATATAAGCCATTTAGAATCAAATGCATTTTAATAGGTGTTCAGACACATGTTATCATCTAACCTCATCACCTAATACAATCTATGCATGGCTTTCTGAAATCTAGCATTGAAATCGGTGACCATTTCATTATCATATTTTCTAATGTTATTAAACTCATTGAGCATGAAGCTCACATTTGTTTTATCATCATATTGTTCTTGAAAACAATTCTTAAAGTCCTCCCAAGACCCAATGCTATTAATTGGGAGACCTCTGTACCAATCTCTCGCATCATCTACCAGGGACTGAACAAATAATTTCATTATAACATCTTCATCCACTATCTCATAATCATTTATCAAGTCACCAAAAGATTTTAAATGCTCCTCAGCACTAATTGCATTATTTCTAGCAAATTTATGGAGTCTATCCCTTAACTCAGTGGGAACATGGTTGGGATATCCTGGGATCCCATCAAAAAACAATTGTCTATACTACTCTAAATTGATGGGTCTCCTTAGGAAAGGGTTAACAACATTATTATTACCCATGTTCATTCTGACATTGGGGATCGGGGTCTAAGAGATTTGGTTATGCTAATTGTTTATAGGGGCTTGACTAACTGTTGTTGTATTAATAGGCACAGTAGGCTGAATTTTAACCGGGGGGAGGGAAATTTGCTGAGAATCAGGCTTACTGAGATCTTCTGATGGAAAAATGATAGGGGGAGCTTTTAGATAACTAATTTTTCTTTTAACTTCCTGATTAGCTGCTTCCAACTCAGCTTTCTCTAACTTCATTTGTAGATCCTCCTTTTCCTTCCTCATTCTTTTCATCTCTCTCTCATATGCTGATAGTCTATGAGAGGTTTCCTCTGTATTTCTAGACCCAGTTCCATCATCCACCCACTTCTGCTTCCCTTTATCAACATTATTCTTAGGAGGCTGTGGATCACTAAGCACTTCCCTGTTTGGTTGGATTACTGACCTATATGATGGCTTGGCCTTAGGGATTAGAATTTCTCTAATCACAGGACCTTCATAATGACTCTTTCCTTTTCCTGGGCCAACAATTCAAGATCAGCTATCTATCTAAGAAGCCTATCTCTCTCCATTAGTTTTGCTTTGACTTATTTTTCCCTATTTGCTTCCTTTTGGGCTCTTAAGGAGATTAAGTGATGAACCTTTCTATTTAAATCTTCTATTTCTTGTGACACTTTATCTTCATCAGGGAAATTCTCCTCAGAGTTAGATACATTAACTTGGTCTATATCAATCAAGCTGATGTTTCCATCAACTATTCTAGGCACAGAATGTCTGATTGCATTTGAACTAGTCCTATCTCTCCCTGAAAAGCTAACATGAGATATATCTTGATTTAAAGCATGATCATTATCTATATTTCCAAATAATCAAGAATGGAACCCTAATATATCATGTTCAGATTCTCTGGAAGAAGAATTAGATTTTGCATAAATAGGTCGATCAGGTACCTTACTGGTATTGTTGTTTTTCTGGACCCAAGCAACATTTGATGGTTCATGGAAAACTGATCTCTTATGACCTCTTCATGACTATTTAGGCAAACCTTCTTGCAAGGTTTCATGAGGATGCTTCTTCATGAATGATCTGGTGGTTTTTCCTCCTTGCATTATGCTACTCTCCCTTTTAGAATTATATTTATTTCACAAGGATTGGTTACAAAATAATAGAGTTGCCACCCACAAGACTATGGGAAATATGAAAACAAACTTTGAATAAAATGTTGCAAATCTTTAGACCAATATCATATATAAAAACAAATAGAGGGAACTTCCAAATAGAGACTTCTAGACATCACTGCTATATTCACTGAAGCACCAATCTATTCCACAAACACACAATGATTTTCCTTATAAATTTAAGCACAAATCTGCATCTAGATTCTCACTGTGACTCTCCCTAGCAGAGTCACCACTTTTGCTATTCTCAAAATATGATTTCCCTTCAAACTTCTTATAATAAAAGAATAAATATGTGTGTGAGAGAGATGACAAGGAGAAGGAAATTCCAGAACAACATATGACAAGGTTTGATTAACCTTCTACACTTTGAATTTGTCCAAATTTCAGGTGGGCATACCTTTTGTGAACTGAGTTCACACTTTTAAGAGACAAATCCATAGTAAACCAGTCCGAAAACTAGTGGATCTTATCACCTTAAAACCAACTGAAACAAAGAAATAAAACATGTAATCATGTTCAGTATTGACCTACAAGATGTGAAAAAAGACATCCGCAATAGATACCAGTGCCTTATCCAAGCCACAGAGTCAACTAAGTTTAAACAATACTCCCATAATCAAATATCTCCACACATCCTATCAGCTTGGCTTCTACAGATCCCCACATATCCTTGACATACGTAAGAATTTTACTCATACCAGACTAAACTGCATTTATCAAATTCAAAGTATCCCACAAATTATTTACTGATAGAAATGATTCCCCTGTATTTAATTCCCCTCCTGAAGAGAAAAGATAAGAAGCACATCTACTTGAAGTCACCTTACAACCCATATTCAAAAGGAATAACACAAGATTACTCAGAATGAAATAGTAAATATTTGCAAACATACTTGAAGACAACACAAAGTCTAAGCTCAAAACCGATGATTTGTGTATTGATATTATTTTAGTAAGTATTACAAAAAATTTGAATGTTCTCCATTAAGACTTAGAAAAAAGCTCAGATAAATTTCTGTAGCATTTCCTTACAATTCCTTGCAATCCCCCTTTTACTAGTCCTCTTATCCATTTATAATAACATGGATGCATACATAACTTCAGACTTCCCTAGGGAAATTGTTACAATCATTACTTCTCTCAAGAAGTAGTTACAAAACCTTTTCCAAATTTGGTTACAAGTCATTTTCAACATCTGCGGATTCTTCTACTTGTTGTTCTATTGCAACCTCTTCTAACTTCTCTACATCCAGTACTACATATTTTCTTGTCCACTCCTGGTATACATCTCAGCAGGCCACGAGAAGTTAATCAATTTTCCGTTTGTCTTGGGTAATCTTTTCCAAGAATTCCTCATTTTGTTAACCTCTGAATTTAGAAAACCATAATGAGATTTGATTTTCTCAATCTCCTCAATTGTTTTGATAAATGTGGACGCATCCTCTAAATTAATAATTCCTTTTATTCTTAATGACAATTTAGCTTCTAATTCCTTAAGCCATATTTGTTTGTCCTTTAATTGAGTTGGACTGGCAAATGCCCCTGGGAGTAATTCAAAAACTTGATTAGTGTACTCTTTCTTGTACAAGTTGATCTTTCTATCTGCATTATCTACTCCTACTAACTTTACTAAATCCTTTATCATATCATAAGTACATTTAATAATGGGGTCAACCTCTGCCTCATCATAGGATACACAAATAAGTTCTATATCCTACTCTGTGGGTTTCCACTTGTCAAAAATAGGCATTAGAATAGCCTTGTCTCCATTTAGCTCATTCCACATGTCCAAAATCTTACTCATGTTGTTGTACATTAGTGAGGACCCTATGGTGTCAACAAAACTCAAAGTTGTAGCCTTTACTCTCTCTTCATATTTCTTTGCATACAAGGTCTAAGCCTATTTTAGCTTCTCCAATTCATGGGGAGTGATGTCAATCAAATGGGAACTAGAAGGTGCTAGAGATGGTGGGAATTCAATAATGGGGTTGGTAGGTGGAGGCCTTGCAGGAGAAGAGGAGATCATCAATGTTGAGGACTCACCTTGATGGTATTGTCCTACCAACTGGCTTAGTAGCTTGGCAATGGTGCTATATTTACCCCTTGCCTCCTCCTTGGTACTGTTATAAGCTTTTAAAATTTTCTCCAACTTAGCTTGGAGATTTTCTTTTTCCTTTTCCTCTCTTTCTGCTACTACAAGACTAAACTTTGCAGTCTCTAGAACATTGCTAACAGCTTCCACCACCCCAGTGCTTTGTACTCTTTTCACTATCATGCCTCCAAGGTAACTTGACCCTGGAGTATCCCTTTTCTTTTTATTCTCATCTCTTTTAGGGACCACATAACCAAAGCAACATCATCCTTGCTAAAGGTGACTCCTTCCATGGGCTTAGTCTCTTTGCTTACTACCTCTAAAACCAAGGCATCTGCTATGTCCCATTCAGGGAGAATAAGTACACCAACCTTTGCTACCATGTCTCTTCCTTGCTCAGGAGTGATGGTCTTGAACTCAGTAATCATCTCTTACTTTAATTCTTCCTCCACCATAGTCAGATCCTTGTGGGGCTTCTCACTCTTCGTCTTCTCACATCTAGCATTGAAATGATCAATATTCTACTTCCACACCAATTGCATGAAAGCTCCTGATGTGACAAAGTTACTATCAGCCAAGAAATCTTCACTAGTTTGTTTAACATTAGGATCCAAATCCTGCCCTTTGAACTCATCAATAGTTATATTCATTTCAGCATTAAGGGGCTCTTCTGGCATTCCCTCTTCTACTTCATCATAGGTGTAGGCTATCTCCTCAAGGCTGCCTAATTGTAGCAATTGTTTAGCTACTTCTTGTTCATCTCCTATATGAATACGGGATTAAGATGGTGAATACAAGGGATCATCAGATTGCACTTCCTTTCCCACCCTTTGCTTCTTTGGACTCTCCTCAATATCAATGATTTCTTGTATTTTTCTCTTACCTTTTGAAGTTGAAGGCTCCCCTATTGTTGGTACTAACACACTGTATTTGTACCTTTTATGTAACACATAATCACCTGGAGGAATTGTTTTGGTAGATATAGACCTAGTTAAAACTAGTTTTGCCATCTTAGGATTATTTTTAATCACAACCTCCCTTTTTTCTTTCAATGTCTATATCACATCTTCAAAACAAAGAATTAAGAACTTTGCCTTTTCTTGAAAGGGGTGGAAACTAGACAAAGGATCATAGCTAGTGTCAAATTAGTGCACAAAATCTAAGGACTTCTTTTAGGCCACCCATTTCCCTTTCCTCAACTCTTGTTCATCCAAATCGAACTCATTCCTAATTAGGTCCTCAGGGAATTGAAATTGATGAGGTCTGCCTCTACATACTACCCTTTTCGTGAACATGTCATTGAAGAAATCTTCAGGGTCGGCACACCTTGATACTGCAGTTGATAAATGATAGGGTTGAAGGAAATCTTCAAAACACATCCAATCCCCTTTTGTTATCACAAACTAATTTGCTATAGTTATTGTAGGGAAAATGGTCCCTTTACCTCTACCTGTTAGCTCTGCCTCTTGCACACTTCCAATCTGCTTGAGGACTTCTGCAATTCCTATTTTTAATGGGACCTGGTAGGGCAACAAAAATGGAGTACCTCTGAAACCATACACTCTAAAAATCATGGAAATAGGGTACAAGTTCATATCACCCCAAATATGGACAACTTTTATATCCTCAGCAGTTTCCTTTGGCCTAAGGAATTCTAAAAGAGCTTTAGGGACTCTTGGATGCAAAGCACTTATCAAACCTTAAGTAGCTAACATCGTCTCTGTCCCATGATAGCACTATGCTCCACAACTGAACTCGCATCTCCTCTCCATCCTTTTCTTTTACTAGATCCATTCCATTTGCAAAGTAATCTCCACCCTTAAATAAAAATAGGTGCATGAGGAGGGAGTACCATCCAAAGGGCACATCCTCTTTTCTATTTTTTATCCCTATCAAACCTTCATGGATGGCATCAGTGATATAGGGTGCATAATCAAATGTCATTGCTAGAGAAGGATTTAAAATTTGAGCAATCATTAGAATGTAATGAGTTGGCATGTTTGCTTCAACATCCTCTCCAAAAATTTGGTAGAGTGACCAGTATAATCCCTTGGCTCTTAGAGTGAATAGATTTAAGGAGAAAGGCTCCAAAGTATTGGGTCCTACAAGAGATAATCCACCTATTTTAACAAAGAATTCTTTAAGAGGCCCATTCCTAAGGTGATTCCTTTGTGCATTGTAAACCTGAGCCAATGATTTGAAATTAATGGGTTCCAAATAGTTGGACACTTCACTAAGCCCGAATGCATTTCTAAGCTCCTCATCATTAATCTCAATGAGGGTTTTTCCATTTATGTCCCTAATACTCTTTGTAATGGGGTCATAATTGTGTGCAACCTGAGTTAGAAGGTCCACATCAATGAACACTCCATGAACTACCAATTTGCCTACATCCAACTCCCAAATGTTGGTCATTGGGGCTAAGGAGTGTCTCATACCAAATCCAACTTTAAACAAACCCAACCTAGACAACCCTATCTGTGGGTCTCTCAACCAATTGCCTTTGTCATACAATTTGTCTACTATTCTTAAACAAGGAGCTTTTGGCACCAACTCTTTAGTCCCTGCTGCCACGTTAGGTGACATGATTAACTACTCCAGGAAATCATCACAAATAGCCCTCTCATGCTAATTGAATTTCTCTGAGAACTCCCTTTTAGGTGCCATCTCAATAATACTATGTAAGTAGATTAATTACTAGCCAGATCAGTTCTATAACAAATCAAAACCCCAATTCAAACAAACTATCAAGTAATTGATAAGCAAAAGTATGAGAGAACCTGTTCTTGGGTTGAAGAAATTTGCTTTGCACCTGCTTCTTCACAACAGCTCTTCGAAATGATGCCTACATTCAAT
The DNA here is from genome assembly GCF_030272615.1 of Cryptomeria japonica. Taxonomy (NCBI): domain Eukaryota; kingdom Viridiplantae; phylum Streptophyta; class Pinopsida; order Cupressales; family Cupressaceae; genus Cryptomeria; species Cryptomeria japonica. The sequence continues at coordinate 735,465,370 of NC_081412.1, read as the reverse complement.
TGATGTGAGACCATATACAGCAATCGAGCTCTTAATTGCAACATTGATACTATATTCTTCGACCATCCTTTTAGAATTGAATTCATAGAAGAATTCAAAAATTTCGCTCCAATGGGTCATAACACACCTTTGTATTTTCTTTTCCACTCTTTCACCATTTCATAGAGCATAACATCCTTGCACGTTCATCTAGTGAAACTACATTGGCCACTAGATCATATCAAACTTGCACTGCCTTTACCCTTTTACCTTTCCTCATCTGGCAACAAGCTAAAAATCCTTTCGCTACTTTGCAGACAATAGCCAACATGTACTTTGACCCAGCGAAGCCATGCCAGCCATCTAATCAGATGGAACTTGATCAGTCTTTATCTCCATTTGACCTCTTTACCTTAATGTCGGGCCCTACCTTCTTTTCGCCACTTCGCAGGCCTTAACCTTTGAGCATTTTCCTTTCACGAAGCCACGCCAAGTGTTAGATGGATTTCTAATCACTCAGTGTTTAACTCCGATCGGGACCCTCAACCTTTTAAACTAACCGCGTCTCATCTTGATAGCTAACTGTTTTCGCTATTTCACAAAGGTTAATCCGCTTCCATCTTTGGGCCATGAAACAACAAGAAGCATTGGATCAATCTTGAGATGAATGCCTTTTAAGTGGGCCCTTTATCCAGGTACTAATTGTAGACACCCAAAATTGTCATGTCTAATTAAATAAATATTTTATTTATTTAATTATCTAAGCCTAATTCTTCTATTAATTAAATAAATCTTTATTTATTTAATTAATTCATTTATCCTCTTCTAGCCTTATTTCTTATTTAAATAAATACATTTATTTATTTAAATTATCCTTTTCCTAAATTAAATAAATATTTTATTTATTTAATTGTCCTACTTCTTCTATTAATTAAATAAATCTTTATTTATTTAATTAATTCATTAGCTTTTTCTACACATGACACATGTCATTCATCTCTTAATTCCTATACTACCTACCTCTTTCATTATTTTGGTATTTCTTTTACCTACCCTCTAATCCTAGCCGACCTCTCTTTTTACACCTCTCAATCTTAACCCTCTATTTCTTATTGTGTCTTCTATTTAAGGAGACGCTTTCTTCATTGTCTAACCCTAACTACTTGATCAATTGACTATACTATGATCCTACTTGCAACCACATTCCGTTCTTTGTTGAGCTCTTGTGCATATTAAAATCTAAGAGCAAATATATCAAGCAAGATCAATGGAGATAGGAAGAATGGAGATCAAAACCCTAGTGGACATGTGATGGTATAATCTTTGTGATTTTGAGTTATTTTGCATTGTCTTAGGTTATCTTCATATGTTATGGTGGATCTTTGTTCATTGATAGGCTAGGGTTTAGTGGTTGGATTCATTTTAGCCTTTCAATATTGTTATTATTGTTATCCATTTTCACCATAAACATTTTGGCATGCCCAACTCATTGACTGGGATCATGAAGGACCAGCACAATTTGATACATTTCAAAATGACGAAGCTATTATCGACTACCTTGGCATTCGAGATGATCTTCCCCCTGGAGACCACAAAGCAAGATACGCCATAGAGCTCAACAACATAGCATACTTTGGTGAGGGTGTCGGGCCTTCTAGTCGCAAAAATGTGAAAATAAAAACAAAACAAGGGTCTTATGGCAAAAATCACACTGTGGCGCTATCTGACTCCAAAAAAGTAAAAAGAAAGGACGTATCTGAGGGTGAAAACCTCTCTGAGGCACTCGAAGATGGAAGGCTCGACATTCTCCCAACATCATACGAGGAAAAATCATCCATGTTGGTAGAGGAGACTATAAAGACAAACATCGGTATAGCAGAGGTTCCACACAACATATTTTTGGCTCAATCATTGACAGAGGTCGAGAGGACAAAATTCATAAGCTTTTTCAAGGAACGACAAGTCAACTTTGCATGGTCATACGCTGATATGCCTGGGCTAGACCCGGATTTGGTGATGCATCATTTAACAATCAAACCGGGGGCAAAACCAGTAAATCAGAAATTAAGGAAAATGCATCCACAAGTGGCATTGCTAGTCAAGGCAGAGCTAGAGAAATTATTGGATGTCGGATTCATACGCCCAATTGATTATCCTGAATGGATTTCCAATTTAGTACCTGTCAGCAAACCGGATCGCAGCATCCGAATATGTACAGATTTTAGAGATATCAACAAGGCTTGTCCAAAGGACGATTTCCCATTACCAAACATTGACTTGATCGTTGATCTCACAGTAGGCCATGAAATGTTATCTTTAATGGACGGATTTTCTGGATATAATCAGATTAGGATAGCACCCGAAGATCAACATAAAACATCATTTACTTGTCCATGGGGAACCTTCTGCTGGAATGTCATGCCCTTTGGGCTGAAAAATGCAGGTGCCACGTATCAACGAGCCATGGCCACTATCTTTCATGATCTTATGCATGTAACAGTGGAAGATTATGTTGACGACCTTTTGGTTAAATCAATAGACAGAAATACACACTTGGACATACTTTCAGTTGTTTTTGATCGATTGGAAAAGTACAAGGTAAGATTGAATCCAAAGAAATGTGTCTTTGGAGTAACCTCCGGGAAGCTCCTAGGATTCATTGTGTCTAAAAGAGGAATAGAAGCTAATCCAGCAAAGGTCAAGGCTATCTTGGACATGCCGCCACCCAAGAATATCAGTCAACTTCGGTCTTTACAAGGGAGACTCCAGTCCATACGAAGATTCATAGCACAACTTGCAGATAAGTGTAATCCTTTCCAGCACCTGCTACACAAAAACATCAAGTTCAAATGGGATGAGAACTGTCAACAGGTTTTTCAGGCGCTCAAAGACTATCTTTTGAACCTGCCAGTTTTGATGCCACAAATTCCAGATCAACCATTGCTACTTTACATATCAGCTACTCCAATAGCACTGGGGGCACTTCTAGCACAGCAAATACCTGATGGCAAGGAAAAAGCAGTCTACTATATCAGTCGCACATTGGTGGGATATGAGCTGAACTACACGCCAATTGAGCGTGCATGTCTCGCTGTGGTCTTTGCTTCACAAAAATTATGACATTATATGCTCACTCACAAGACTAAGTTGATTGCCAGAATTGATCCACTAAAATATCTTCTCAACAAAGCTACACTTACTGGGCGGCTGGCCAAGTGGGTAATGATTTTGAGTGAATTTGACATCGAGTACGTGGACAGAAAAGCTATAAAAGGACAAGCAATTGCAGATCAACTGGAAGATGCTCCCATGATAGATGATGCTCCTCTACAGTCAGAATTTCCAGATGAGTCCATTCTAACAATATCACCTGCAAAGCCATGGCAATTATATTTTGACGACTCATATACACAGCATGGGGCAGGAGCGGGTATACTCTTTATAACTCCTCAAGGCGATTCTATACCAAAGTCATACCGCTTATCATTTCCTTGCACTAACAATATAGCGGAATATGAGGCATTAACAACTGGGTTAAGAATTGCAGTTCAATGGAAGATCCAAGAACTTCGTGTTTTTGGGGATTCTCAACTTGTCATCCGTCAAGCAACTGATGATTATCAAACAAAAGATGAAAAGCTAATGCCTTACAAACAACTGGTAGATGATCTGAAACAGCACTTTTCAAAGATAGAGTTTGAGCAGATACCAAGAGAACAGAATCGCGCTGCTGATGCCATGGCTACAATTGCTTCGCTCATTGATCTACTGCAAAATGAGACCTGCTATGAGTTCCTGGTAGACAACCTGCTGATTCCGTCATATGAGATCACTCCTACGAAAATGATATGTGTTGTTGGTCCTGAATCCCAGTTATATGGTTCCATATTCACATACCTTCATGACAATATCTTACCTCCCGATCTATCGAACAATCAACGCCGCACTTTCATTCGCCAATCCTCCCGATATGTTATCCTAGCTGATATCCTATACCGACGAGGTCTAGATGGCACCCTCCTTAGATGTTTAGAGAATGACGAAGCTCAGATTGCATTACAAGAAGTGCATGAAGGGATATGTGGTCCGCATACTAGTGGTCCTACCTTGGCCAAGAAACTCATCAAGACTGGATACTACTGGCCTACTATGGAAAAAGATGCATATCAGTTTGTCAAGAAATGTAAGCAGTGTCAAATTCATGGAGACCTCATACATGCACCAGCACAGGAACTACAACCACTTGCATCTCCTTGGCCCTTTTGTCAATGGGGACTCGATCTCATAGGCAAGATTTACCCTCCTTCTTCCAATGGACATAAATTCATTATCACAGCCACCGAGTATTTCACAAAGTGGATTGAAGCCGTGCCTCTCACACAAGTTACTGGGAAACAAATCGCTACTTTCATCCTGAACTACATCATTTGCCGATATGGGATTCCTACTTCCATTATTACTGATAACGGGCGTCCTTTCAAAAATCAGGATGTTCGTGAACTCTATGAGCGCTTCCATATCTCCCATCATTTCTCCACACCATATTACTCTCAAGGTAATGGCCAAGCTGAGGCGTCTAATAAAACAATTCTCAAAATCCTTAAAAAGACAGTCGACGATGCTGGCCGTAACTGGCATGTCCAACTCAATCCTACACTTTGGGCCTATCGCACAAGTGTCCGCACACCTACAGGAGCTACACCCTACTCACTTGTCTACGGCTCTGAAGCCATCTTGCCTATTGAAGTCAAGTTACCTTATCTACGGGTCTCCTTGAGAAACATAATCAACGATGAAGACTACAGGGTCTCTCGCTTACAAGAATTACAACTGCTGGAGGAACGAAGGCACACTGCTTTTAACCATCTCAAGGCTTACCAACAACGAATGAGTCGCAGTTACAATCACAAAGTTAAGCCTCGCACATTTGAGGTAGGTGACTTAGTACTCAGAGAGAACCCCAAGAATCAGCAAGACAGAGATAAAAAGGGCAAGTTCGAACCAAACTGGCTTGGTCCTTACATCATCACAGCGGTATATGGATCTGGGGCATATCAGCTCTCAACTACAGAAGGGGAACCTTTGGAGGATCCTATCAACAGCATGCACCTTCGCAGGTTCTACACATAGCTTTTCAGAGCATCCTAATTCAAAAATACAAAAAAATCAAAAAAATTTTCAAAAATACAAAAAAAAATTATAAAACAAAAAAAATCGTTACATGGTGAAAACCTGGCAAACAGGCGCCTTGTGACAACAAAAAAATTGAAAAATCCAAAAAAGTAAAGAGAAATAATTTCGTCCAACGGTGAAAACCACTCCGGTGGCGCCCTGGGCAAGTACCATGGTGAAAACTGGGTCACCAGCGCCATGCGTAGAGACTTTGCTTCTCCATCCTTTAGGATTCTCTTTCATCCTTTCACTTTGCACACACTCACGACCAATTCACTCACAATAAACTTACCTATTCCCATCATGGCTTGTTATTGATCTACCTAAGATTGGTTAGCCATCCATAACCCTCCCTTTTCACTCCCTTTCCATCCATAATAAATCAGATCCTATCTGTGACTACAGCCAATCCTACATCTAGTAATGGGTGTGGAACTGAGAACATCACATGTTTCGAGGAGTACAGTTTCTTTCAGATTTCTTCAGTCTATCCGCGCACAATCCGCAATAAAGCAGCATTTGCATCACAGATCCGCAATAAAGTTTCATCTTCTCCGCAACAAAAATATCAGTTTCATGGATTCAGTCAGTTTCAGATGAGACACAGTAGCAACAATGAGCTTCAACAAAATCAAATCTTTCAACAGACTCAGACAACATATGGTTCAGTGCTATCTATCCTTTTTGTGAAAGTAACATTGTGACCATAATCAAATAAGACTTAAACAAGTGACAAGAGACACTAAACTTGAGGACTACAGTGGATGTTGGTGTCGAGTCTTGGTTTTCTTTTGATTTTATCTTTTGGTGACATGTCTTTTAGCTTTTCCAGGATGTCTTTGACTAGAGATTCTATCTCCAGGATGTCTTTGACTAGAAAAGCGAGGATGGGGTATCGTCACCTATGTTGGTGTAAATAATTATTCATCATGGATATTATTACACTTACTTAAGTTTACTTAGGATAATGCATTTCATAGTAGTTTGGATATGAGACACTTGGGTGTTTGTGCCACATTGGGATAGTGTGTGTAGGAGAAATTCCACCTCTTATGGTGTTGATCTTGTTATTACACTATCATATCCACTTATTGTGGAGTGATAATTCCACCTTCAGTGGGTGATCCACCTCATGTGGAATATTATATTATTTCTCCTACCTACCCACACATATTTCCTACCTACCCTTGTTTCTTATTGAGCCACATGTCATATTTGTGTGCTCATACATATCCCTAGCCTTGCCTATATAAGCAGGCTCATCTACATTGTATAACAACAACTATTGAACAATAGAGATAATCCAGTTGATTGTTGATCATTTTCTATTGATGAGAATACAATTTATTCTTGTCCCATATTATGTCTCTATCTTGTACATTTCATTGACCTCTTGATCTTGGCAAAATCCAACATGGTATCAGAGCTATTGGAGTCTCATTGATTCGTCTTAAAGAGGCATTATTGTGACGTCAAGAGGCAGATCTGAGGAGCATCATCATTTGGAGGCATCCTAGACTAGATCCAACCTCGCCATTGCGTCTGGAAAGCCATTTCCATGAATTTTGGTTATAAAGTTGGCCTATTTTGGTGAGGAAAAAATTTTTCCCCAATTTTGCTTATCATACGGATTTTTCGAACATTTCTGTATTTTTCAAAAAAAAAATAAATTTTTCTTTATTCTGAAAAATTATTTTTCAAAAAAAAAAAATTCAAAAAAAAAAAAAAAAACCAAAAAAAAGAAAACTTTTGGTTTGGGGGTCCGCAGACCCCCGTACACCCGTCATCCGCAGATTGCAGGTTGTGTGCAGATGCCCATACCTGTCACGTCACATGCCATCCGCAGCGTACTGCGCATCGTACCTGCTTCCCGGCAGCCTCCGCGCGCCGCATTCTCCTACGGATTGCATTCCGGCACCTGAGCGCCGACTCCTCCAGTCTCCGGCAACTCACCAACCCGCGCTGCTTCCGTCCGAACACTGACGCTCCGTCTGCTCCGTCCACACCGTACTCTGTGCGCGCAGGTAGACGCACGTACCTTCCCTCCGCTCCCGGCGCCTCGTCCCCGATACCCCCGCGTCCGTGTTCCTCTCGGTGCCACCCCCAGGTCTCCAGCGCGGCCTCCGGCACCGCTCCCTCTGCCTGCTCCGCTCCGAGCGCCGCATCCGCCTTCCGGTTCTCTCCTCCGACGAGCGCCTCCTCCTCGGCTCCTAGCGCCGCTTCCCGGCCCTCGCCTCCGCAGGTCCCCCACCTTCGGCACAGCCATGCGGACAGGACAACACGTCAGCCACGTGGACACCTCCGTACAGACAAGACGATATTCCGTACGCCGAGTCAGCGAGCCACATCATCGCCTAGTCACCTTGCACATCAGCATTCCGTACAGTACGGAGCGTACAGTCAGTACACCATGTCATCTGTCCGTACGGTACTGACGCCCAGTCAGCCAGGCAGTGAAGTTTTGGTGACGGTCATACGGCCGTCAAATTTAACATAGTGAATTGCTGATGTCAGTGCCACATCAGCAGGGTTTGAAAATTTTTGGACCCCCTCTCATTTGCATTTTTGATTTTGCAGTTCAACTTCAAATGGCCATAACTTGCTCATTTTTGCTCCTTTTTGGGTGCAATTTTTTTTGAAATGGGATAGAATTTCGTGCTCTCCACAGTGGTGAAAGAATTTTTTGATTTTGATGAATGGATTTTTCAAAAAATGTAGTTTTTGGTGACTGTCCCTGAGTAATCCCAGTTTTTGCAACTTCAGAGGCTTCGTTTGGGGTCATCAGACCTCCTTTTTAGGTGCCGTTTTTTTTGAAAGTGCGTATTTTTTCGTCTACTTTCACATGATGCTATCAGATTGATGTCATTGTAAGTAGAAATTGTACTTTCAGATCTTGGCCATTTTTGGCTCTCTTGGTACTTGTATATTTGCTTGAATCTCAGTTAGATTCATTGCACTATTGATTGAAGTCTCTTGTATAGTTGTAAAATTTGCATCATAAGCCCACTTTGCCTTGTTTTGCAAGTGGCTCATTGTAATCTCACTAAGTATAAAGTGTCAAAATCATCACTTTTGGGGGGGTACTTTGATTGATTGAATTTGGGGGGTGTCTCTTGTGCTTTTGTGCTCTTGTATCATCAAAAAGCATAACATTGATTTGCCTAGAGTCTACAAGAAGGATGATTCATCAACTTCCACTTCCTCACATTCAAAAGGAAAAGGGCAAGCATTCATGGCTTCTACAAGTGGAAAAACTCACTCTTTTGGAACAAGAAAAGGAAAAGCTCTATGTGCTACTATCAGTCATGATTCAGAGAGATGGCTTCTCGATTCAGGGGCTTCTCATCATATGGCATCTTCATAGTCTATGTTCTCTACATTTGAGCCTTGCACCATGCCTCAGATTTTGATGGGCAATCATACATACATGGATGTGATTGGGAAAGGATCTATTGACATTGGGGATAACTCCTTCAATTATGTGTTGTGTGTACCCCACTTGACAAACAATCTCCTTTCTATCTATCAAATCACACATGGCACAACTAAGAGAGTTGTGGAGTTCACACCTGACTCAGTTTTTATTAGAGACATGGAGACTAGAGCTATCATTGCAACTGGGGTGGTTGATCATGCATCTCGGTTATACTCCTTTTCAGATTTTGTTGATGATGATGATTTCATACTTGATGATTCTACACATGTTGATCACACTTATTGTGATGATTCAGATTTTGAGGAGAACTTTGGACACTTGAATATGGGGATTCTCACATGTAACCCAGTTCTTGAGTCTTGTATTTCATCTCCTCATATTGATATCACATCACCTATTGCACCTGATGATACAGATAGTGCGACAGTTTTGCCTTCATGTGATTCAGTGCAGCAGGATATTCATTGTCTTCCAGCTTCAGATTCATGGGATGATTACTTGATAGACATTGCAGGTTTGTTTGTGGAATCCTACATTGCAGATTTGGGAGACATCATTGATGACATTCATCTTCTCTTTGATGAAGATGATCCTTCTTCGATTGTTGCGAGGGCACACTCTGACCCTCTTGTTCATTCTCTACATGATCATTCTTTCGAGGTTGACATGATTGTGGATACTTATGTACAGCAGTTGGAGGAGGTCTCTTTATTCTTTGAGGAGACACATGAGTCTTTGGACATTGTTCTACATCCATCTCCACTAGATCTTGGAGTGCCTTTTTCAGCAATGTGGCACAGTTTACCACCTTTGGAAGGGGTATCTTTTAGCATCAACATGGGGACACTTGAGCAGTTTTCAGAGATTCCTTTCATCATGAGTTTTCTTCATACATCTTCCCTTCATGATTGGGGAGACTTCATGGATACACCTTTGGTTTTGTTTCTTCCTAAGGGGAGGAATGTTGTTCGACGTTCGTGGAGCAGTTTCTTCATACATTGAGCTTCTATCATTGGTGCAGATTCTTCATTGAGAGAGGATCACAGTTTGACTTCTCTTCTTCTCTCATATGGGGGGGAATTTTTCCTCACATGGGGTTTTGTTCCTCACATACTTCTTTGAGAGTTTCTTGTATAGCTTTCATCTCTCTTTTTGGGGGAGGGTTTTTTCCCATTGGGTTTTTCTCTCTTTCCCCACTTTGTGAGAGATTTCATTGCATTGGTTTGCATGCATTTGCATTTGTGCATGGGTACCTAACATGGCCTCGTAGCCGGGACCCATCTTGCATTGCTTAGTTGCATTGTAGACTTAAGTGCATTCCCCTAAGTTGCACTTAAGGGGGGGTGTTGGTGTAAATAATTATTCATCATGGATATTATTACACTTACTTAAGTTTACTTAGGATAATGCATTTCATAGTAGTTTCGATATGAGACACTTGGGTGTTTGTGCCACATTGGGATAGTGTGTGTAGGAGAAATTCCACCTCTTATGGTGTTGATCTTGTTATTACACTATCATATCCACTTATTGTGGAGTGATAATTACACCTTCGATGGGTGATCCACCTCATGTGGAATATTATATTATTTCTCCTACCTACCCACACATATTTCCTACCTACCCTTGTTTCTTATTGAGCCACATGTCATATTTGTGTGCTCATACATATCCCTAGCCTTGCCTATATAAGCAGGCTCATCTACATTGTATAACAACAACTATTGAACAATAGAGATAATCCAGTTGATTGTTGATCATTTTCTATTGATGAGAATACAGTTTATTCTTGTCCCATATTATGTCTCTATCTTGTACATTTCATTGACCTCTTGATCTTGGCAAAATCCAACAACCTATTTGCATTTACTGTCTGTGGATTGTCTCTTAGTAATGCTATGACTTGTCCAAGGATATGAGGACACTGTGAGTCTAGTATGAACTGGGGCATTCCTTGTTTGTGACTGTCTTATCTCCATGCAAACAGGTACAATGACTTTCTGGGTCGAACATATGCCTCGATTGTCATAATCTATTTTGCCATAATAAAGCTCAATGATGATAACGCACAAGAAGCTCTTTCACATTCATATCTTCTATCTTCCATTGTCCTTCTCGAGTCTGCGTAGCCCGCTGTCACATGACTGAGTATACTGACACACCAAAAAAACATTTGCATTTCAAATAGCTACATCTTCATTACCACATATAAGCATTTCCTACATACATATAGATATCATAAATGCATCACATCCTGCATACAACACATGTTAGCACATCTCACATTTTCATTATGTAAATAATCATTTGTAGTATCATATTCATTTGCATTACATACATTCACATTTGCATCATGCATCATATATACAACATAAAAGAACAAAAATATATTGCATCGCATCATATAAGCATCCATATCATAAAACATGTATCACATAAGAACATCTCATCACATAAGGTACACATGCATATAGCTGCCGCAAAAATGGATCATCTCTCATATATAATCAAAAGTGTCATGATACAATGATGTCAAAAGAATCATATGGCTACAAAATCACCCCCAGGTGTCTACAATACAAAAAATGGTACATATACTGATACAATGGGGAGCCCTCTATGGCTATGATGAACTCCCTCCCTCGGAGCCGCCTGGCCTCGAAGGAGTCTGAGCTGTAGATGGACCCGCTCCAGGATCCCCCTGTCTCTCTGGTGGTGGTGGAGGGCCCATGACCCCACCACTGGACGCCTGCCTCCTGTGACTCCCTCCCGTAGCTGTCGCTGTGCGCGACGATCTATGGAAGCTCCTCGCCCACTGATCTGCTGGCACGATAGCATAGTATAGATCCCTCTAGTAGGCGATCTCCTCTCCGGCTCGCAAGACATATGCGTAGCCTACCCCTGCATCCTCTACTACCCGCCTCCCTGCCCTCAGAGCTGTCTCGGCCTCCGTGTATCTCTGGATAGCCTGATCCCTCTCCTGCTCTGTGTCCCTGAGCCTAATCCTGAGGCGATCCCTCTCCCACTCCAACTCTGCAATCTCATCTGCCTGGCCCTGACAGATCTCTCTCAGCCCTAGCAGCTCATCCTCCTCAGGAAGCTCATCCTCCTCAGGATCTCTGCCCTCAGCCTCTGCCTGTGGCTCCTCCTCTACAGGTGCCTGTCCCTGTGCCTCTGCCTGCACCTGTCTCGGTGCCTGAATAGGTACCTATGCCTGTACCTGTCCCTGTCCCTGCACCTGTCTAGGTCCCTATCTAGGACCCTGTGCTGCTGGTACATGTAGGGGCAATCCACCCTGACCCCTCACCACCACCTGGGCTGGTCTCTCCTATCCTCCCTCCCTCCAAGGTGCTACTCGCCTCTCTCCCACCACTCCCCTCCGCCTCCATCGGCCCCTGCCTCCATCTCCTCCACCATCATCCTCATCATCCCCTCCCGCCTCTCCCTCCAACAGCTCTCCCAGATCTGTCAATCTTGGAAAGGGATGCTCTGCCCAATACGCAGAGTACTCTACATCCATCCCTGCATCCTCTACCTCCGGCCACATGTCCCATGGTACTGGCATCATCTCTGCCAGCTGTGTCATGGCCTGATCATATGATAACAGCGGCCTGAACTGTACCTGATCTCTGACTGTGTGGGCATACATGCCCGAGCCTCGTGGCATCCGCTGAATCCGCCCAAACTGTCTGCATACCCTGTCAACAAGCTGCCTCTCCAGAATATAGGGCATCCGCCCCATCAGATACCTACTCCTGAATACATAGGGTAGCTCCAATGCGTCGTCCTCCCACTCCTTGCACCCCAGGTACGGCCTCCAGATAACCATGTCTATGTCATCTATGACGCGCCTCCAATGCTCCAATCTACCAATCCGAGGCTGGGATGTGATCATGTCATACAAATGCACGAAGCTCCGTCCTTGCCCTCTGCCTCTGAAGTGGATTGGCCATGTGATGGGAAGGTTCTCATATGCCCACACCTGAAGGAGAGTCACGCCGCAGCCCAAGCCCACTGATCCGTGGTAAACAAACTGATGCAGCTCATAGTACAAATGTGCCAGGACACATGGCCCCCATGCATACCTGGTGTGCTCTATCATCAGTGTCTCCAATGCCCCTCCCCAGCCAACTGCCAATCCTTGTGTGGCTCTGTCCGGACATAAATACCCACTGATAGCTCCCCCGATAACAGCCGGCAATGCTAAACCTGTGGCAGTCATGGTATCCCAGGCCACGTGACCTGCTCGCATCTCCAAATCGAGATCCTGAAACACCCGTCTCAATGCCTCCCTGTCACCATCACGATCGTATGGAATCAACTCTCCATCGATCAGGATATGCAGTATCCTGTACACATCCTCCAATGTCACTGTCATCTCACCCATCGGCAGGTGAAACGTGCACGTCTCAGAGTGCCATCTCTCAGCCAACGCAGTCAGCAAACCCATGTTTGCCCGAAACTCGGGCACATATAGCACATGTGTGAGACCCATCTCCTCAATGGAAATCATATCCTGAATCGACAACTCTGGTCGCAACCTCTGAGTCGATGGGAATCTCTCCCGTGACTCCAACATCGGCAAATACTCCTGCAGTCACACAATCAATCATGTCAGTTATCATGGCATTCACTGTTTATCACAAAATGCTACTTGCTATCTAAATGCATATGGTTATCTATCCTAGTGACACTCACTGTTCATCACAAAGTGTTGCTATTTATCCTAGTGGTACTCACTGTTCATCACAAAGTACTACATGTGTGACACTCCTTGTTCATCACAAAGTGTTACTCACATTCGCACTCCCTGTTCATCACAAAGTGCTACCTATCTTGGTGCTCCCTGTTCATCACAAAGTGCCTTGATCTATCCTAGTCTTCCTAGAGGACCTGCTTGAGTGTATCCTCTCAGCAGCTTATCCAATCGACAGCATATGTTCATCACAGAACTGTCGATTTGACCTAAAAGACTCAACCTATGCATTTTGACACACACGCGCTTTAAACTCACAAACGCGCTTCTAGACTACACAAACGCGCTTCTGCAACACAGACGCATTTTCTGAACACAAACGTGCCTATACCATGCACAAACGTGACCAGGGAACACAGACATCCTTACATGACATAAACGTCCCTACAAAGCACAGACGCTTCTACATTTCACAAACGCGTCCGTATTCAGCACAAACGCGCCTGGACCCGACACAGACGCGCCTGGCACTGACACAGACGCGGTTGCGCATTTTTTCACTTTTTAACTACCCTATTCCTAGCGCATTTATTGCTACTAAACATGCATTTATGACAAAACTTGAAATGCGTGAAAGTACGAGGAGGTTTTCAGGTACTTACCGGCTCTCCTGCATCTGTTGGTCACTGGAATCGGCAAACGCGATCGAATCTATGAATGAAAGCCATCGCTGCTGACTGCTGCTACTCTTTTCTCGCTTTGCACTATGATCTCATAAGGGTGTGGATGACAATGAGGATATCTTTTGCCCGTGGTCTATCTTATAGCCTAGCCTAGCCCTCGTCTTCCTTTCCCGAGTCAGTCTTTCTCATCCCGTGACTTTGTCACTTTATTCGATCAGTCCATTCTATCCCGTTTTTCTTATCGAGAGATTGTCTGCAATCTTTTCAGACATTTTCATCCAATCTCTCGAGGGGGCATATCATTCCCATATTGGGGCAACTCTATATCAGTTCATCTTATCTTCTTTGAAACAACGCGACAAGCCGCATTGTCTCAAAGAGGGGCAAAATGTAGACACCCAAAATTGTCATGTCTAATTAAATAAATATTTTATTTATTTAATTATCTAAGCCTAATTCTTCTATTAATTAAATAAATCTTTATTTATTTAATTAATTCATTTATCCTCTTCTAGCCCTATTTCTTATTTAAATAAATACATTTATTTATTTAAATTATCCTTTTCCTAAATTAAATAAATATCTTATTTATTTAATTGATGTCACTTCTTCTATTAATTAAATAAATCTTTATTTATTTAATTAATTAATTAGCTTTTTCTACACATGACACATGTCATTCATCTCTTAATTCCTATACTACCTACCTCTTTCATTATTTTGGTATTTCTTTTACCTACCCTCTAATCCTAGCCGACCTCTCTTTTTACACCTCTCAATCTTAACCCTCCATTTCTTATTGTGTCTTCTATTTAAGGAGACGCTTTCTTCATTGTCTAACCCTAACTACTTGATCAATTGACTACACTACGATCCTACTTGCAACCACATTCCGTTCTTTGTTGAGCTCTTGTGCATATTAAAATCTGAGAGCAAATATATCAAGCAAGATCAATGGAGATAGGAAGAATGGAGATCAAAACCCTAGTGGACATGTGATGGTATAATCTTTGTGATTTTGAGTTATTTTGCATTGTCTTAGGTTATCTTCATATGTTATGGTGGATCTTTGTTCATTGATAGGCTAGGGTTTAGTGGTTGGATTCATTTTAGCCTTTCAATATTGTTATTATTGTTATCCATTTTCACCATAAACACTAATTACCCCACTTTTTCATCGGTTAACAAATGCCACATGGCACTCAGCCATTAGCCCTAGAAGCTCCTTCGAGTTCAGTTCTGAGTCAACCACGTGTCTTACTTCACTATTCCCACATAACCGCCAGTTACACATAGGCGGGCCCTCAGTCACCTTTAAAAACCACATGTCACTCAACACATCATTATCGAGCCCCACAAAATAAAGCAACTATCATGCCACGTCATGCTTTCATGTGACTTGCACCTATCTTTCACGCCTTCGTGAACATTAATCTCCAGTTGGTTTGTAGCCACGAAGTCACGAGAATCATTGGATCAAAATAGAGTTGATCAGCCTTTACCTTTATGCCTTGCCTGTGCTGTGGGCCCACTAGCCCTTAATCCTCAAAATTAACTTTCTGAACACTTTGATTGTTGGCCACATGTCACTTTCTTACTGGCCACTTAAACTAGCTAGATTGCTCACTTGGAATGCCATGTCATTTTTGCCACTTCGCGAAAGCTATTTTCCGAGCATCTTCATCTTGCAAAACTATGTTGGCCATTAGATCTCAGGGACTTGCACATCTGTTATGCCTCTTATAAACCTCCTCGCCTAGGCCCATCAACCTTTCACCATTTTGGAAATAGTAAACTACAAGCATCTCTCGGCCGCAAAACAATGCGGGCCATTGATCTCTTTCAAAATTGACCACCTTTTAGACAATGGAGAAGTCTTCACCGTTGGGTCTCACAAAACCTTTTTTGTCATTTCACGAAAGGTAAGTTACTTTCTTATTTCAGCTGTGAATCAATGCGAGCCGTTGGATTCAAAATGAGATGGAGTCTCATTAAGCTGGCCGCCAATGCACATGGTCAAGCCTGCTTTTGCCTTTCACTATTTCACATAGCTTAACACACCAGCAACTTTGCCTAATGAAACAATGAAAGTCATAGATTTATCTGAGAGTTGCGCGATACTTGTGGGACCCGACAACATTTAGGAAAAGGCATAAGAGATAGGCATAAATTTTTACAATTATTTAATGACCGCCTAGGCAAGAAACAAGGGGGGGACACTTTACATGACTTAAAGACCCATTACTTAAGTGAATAAAGTAATGGCAGAAATAGAAGCTAGAGGGTCTTTTATCAAACATTTGAGCAATTAAAAACTAAACCCTTAACCCTTAAAGACCTAGAACAGATTTGAAGCAACTAATAGCATACCTGACTCAAAATTTCAAAACTAAGCCAATCATGGGAAAAGAAAACCCATTTCTTAAATAGTGATAACATATAGCTCTTCTTATATTCACATATACCTTATTACAATCCTTTTCCACTTCTTACCCCATAATCTCATAAATGAGATCTTACATTTATACCAAAACCTAAGCCCAAATGCATAGGTTGGCTCACTAAGATATTACAATTAAATCAATTACAAATGAATCAATATGTGATGCATGATGTCGGCTCAATGCATTTACAATAATAACAAATTATCTCCATAACATGTCGTGTTGATCTGGAATAAATAATGCTTGTCGGTCCATACCCTAGAACTATTTGCCGGTAACAGCAAATATGCAAACCCAATTAGACCAATGACCAAATCACCAAAACCAAGTGTCCAAACAATGTCTTCGACATAACCAAGTAATCTCTGGATGATAACATATCATCCTTAGTGCCAGTGAACAATATAATCCTGTTGGTTAACTAGATACTGGTGACTGTCCATAATTCACTGAACATGCCAGTGAACATAACCAAAGATCTCCAAGTGTTCTAAAGTGTTGACAAGTGTTGACATTAATGACAAAACCAATACAACACATCCATAATACCAACAGTCGCAACTTTTCTCTTATACAGTGGGATATTCTCAGAACCATAGGGCAGCCTATTAGAGAGAGATTTCACCACTTTTCTCTTATACAGTGGGATATTCTTCTAACCAGAGGGCAGCGTCTTAGAGAGAGATGTTGCCAGTTTTTTCTTATATAGTGGGTCATTCTTGGAACCAAAGGGCAGCCTCGTAGAGTGAGATGTCACCAATTTTCTCTTATATAGTGAGATATTCTAAGAACTAGAGGGTAGCCTCTTAGAACGAGATGTCACCACTTTTCTCTTATGCAGGGTGATTATTCTCAAAACTAGAGCATAGTCTCTTAGAGAAAGATGTCATGCCTTTCTTTATATTTGTACAATACATCTTATATAGGTTGTAGCATACTCAAACATAGACTCCTATGAGGTGCTTCGAACCTCACTTGCACACATATGCATGAGGTTGGGTGGAACTAACGGTGTTCTCACTCTCCTCCCTTACATGGATCTGTTAGGATAACCAGTGAAAAAAGAGAGGGGGGAGGGGTCAATCAATTTTTAATAGATTATGAAACTTTAAGCACATAAAACCTTTTACCAAAATAGAAGATATATCAATTAAGCACAAACATAAATCATAAACTAAATACCATGCATCCACAACACATAACACCAAGATTTGTACGTGGAAAACCTAGTAAAGGGAAAAACCATGGTGGGAAGCCTACCCACAGTTAGATGATAGTTATATAGTAAGTATGTGATTATAATAATGGGTTTGCACATGCAGGAAGGCCAACAACCTAGAGTGCACTGCTCAATACAAAGGAGCCTCACTGACTACAAAAGATCTTCAAACTACAATCCAGAAATAAGAATGAACTGCAAGAATAGAATCTCCTATGCCTAAGCATAGTTCCAATTAAGCTCAATGCTGGAGGTCTTAAACCTCTTGCATAAACCCAATTCAATCACCAATGATCGACCAAAACCTCTGCATATGATTAGAAATTTATTCGCACACAAATAATCCCATAACCCATGACCACATGCCACAATCTACAAACATATCTTACATCATATTTATACCAACCCAAGACCTATATAATTAGGTTAGCCACCTAAAAGATAATACAATAAATTCATTATATAAACCCACAAACTAATGATAACACAAGTCATCCTAAGAATAAAACAACATTAACCAAACAATAAATCCAACTAGTAATGCATCAGAAGCATCCACCAAGATGTTACATAAACAAGTCCATAACCTAACACAATAGCATAGAATAGCACCAGACCTAAAATAGGTCACCATAAGCCAAATGCAACACCACCGATCAACCAGAATATGAACATGGTAACCATCAGCATCCCAAGAACTTTCTACAAGCTGCACCAACACCACTTATCAAATTCATGAAAATATCTTCAACAAATCTCTGCTAGTAAAACCCTTATTGGTAACCAAAAGGCTTACTATAACATATGATAGCTTTTGGATCATCAAATCCTAAATGAACTGAATGTCACTGTAGCGTCCTAAAATTGCGACACTTGCAATTTCGACTGCATTTCGGTCTTCACGATGGCGACGCAACACGCAACCTGAATGGAGACCCCGAAACTTGCTCACGACACCAAAAACTGCATTTTTCAAGTACCCTGGCCTGAACCTCCTTGCACCCTGCTGTCCCGGGAGGTGGGACCAGAGCGCCCAGCGCCCTGGTCCCCAGGACCATGGCGCCCAGTGCCCTGGTCCCTGGGTCCTATTTTGGGCCTGGTCTCCTAAGGAGATTGCGGGTCTTTTTGTTTGCAATTTGGAAATTACATTTCCTGGTCGGCCTAAGGTCGGGAAAATCAGTCTATCAGCCCTAATTGACAAGTATATAAACTACATTTTTCTCTCTCATTTGGATATAACACATACATGAGAGAAAAGGCATGGAAACTATACTCAAGCATTCAAGCATTCAAGCATTCCTTCAAGCAATTGATCATTTCAAGTCTCCATTCAAGGCTAAGTGTTGCATTCAAGACAAGGATTCAACCATTGAAGAGGAGATCACATACTACATGCTACATACAACATACAACATACAACATCTAAACCTTCGCACATAAGGATACAAACATCCTTAGAACAAGGTATTAGTACTTGTTTTACAGTCATTTACATTTATAGCTCTTGCTCATTTCTTGGTTAATTAAAAAACCGGGGTTTGACCTAAAGGCAAACCCCTAATCCCTAACCCCCCAATTGTCTTCACTTTTCTGTGTGTAGGTTGCAGGTACGCGGCTGAAATTGAAGATTTGGAATCCTTGTGCAGAGATGAACAGATCCCCCTTCGTTTCGCAGATTTTTTGGAGGACCGTGGCGCTAGGCGCCATCGTCCTGACAACTTTTGCTCAAATTTGCAGGACAACGCCGTATCGACATTTTACTACTAATTCCAGGTCCACAGCTTCATCCTATATCCCTAACTCAGTTTATAAGCGAATCTTTCTCACTTTCTATGCATTCCTAGCTTAATTCTTCTATGCACATTCTTTACAAAAGAGGGTAGCCTTGCTGTCTTAACCCTTGAAACTCATATAGAATCTAATCTTGCATTGCATGGGATTGGATCTTGTGGGTTTCAACCCCTCTTTTGAATGTAAAGTCTCTCCCCTAAGTGAAAACCATCAACCCTAGTGAATCTCCCTTCTCTCTCCTCGGAGTTGGAAGAGGGGAGGGTAACTAGAGTTCGATCGTGATTTTCTGCTTTACATTTTGGTGAACCCGACGTGAACATCCTTTCTTATTATTCATGCTTAGATCTGAAAATTGGATTCCTTGATTACATTTCCATGTTTGATCTTTTGCAAAAATTTTAGAGGTGATTGCATAAAAACCCTAAAATTTCTTTTTGAAAGCTTGTGAAATGTTTAATTATTAATGCTTGTTTCAGATCTACCCTTCTATTACAAATTATCAATTCATATCTATGCTTTAATTTTGAAAATTAAGTGGTTAAGTGTCAAAACCCTAATTTTTGAAACCCTCTTGATTCAACCTTTGTCCGACAATTTCACTGATCAAAACATCTCCAAATCAGCTGTAACTTTGGATTCCGCAATAAAATAACAATATCTTTCATCCCTAAAAATTTGGAAAAAAGTTGCGAGGACTGTGTGCACTCCGAGCGCGATCGTCCCCGACATTTTTTCCGAAATTTTGGGAGCTAGATCTTACTGTATTTTCCTGCTAAAATCCAGAATTTTGGCTGATTTTATCAAATCTAACACTTTCAAAATTACAGTCAAAGTTGGTCTTGTGATTGCTTGGATTAAGGCTTCTAAACATTCAAAAATCATCGAAATTGAAATTTTGTGTCAAAATTGTGTTCTTACTGTCCTAAATCTGAAAAGTGTGTTTGCATTCATTAAAAATTTCAGTGCTTTATTCAAATTCTTGCAATTTGTGACTTTTGAAATTAAGTGCTTAATTACAACAACTTTAATTTCCGCTTTCAAAATTGAATTTTGCGTGAAATTGAGTCAATTTTCAAATTTCAAAATTTGCATTGCTTTTGATATTCCCTCTAAAATCATAAAATTCAAAATTTCAGTTTCCCTCTCTTTTTCAAAAATTCAAATTTTGCATTTTTTGACAATCTTGGTAGGGTTCAATTTTGAGATTGCAACTTTAATTTGGCCTATCTACAGATCGTAAAATCACTCAATTTTTTCAGATTAGCTTTAAAATCATCATACCTTTCATCCCTGCAAATTTCGAAAAAAGTTGCAAGGACCGTGTTGCACTCCGAGCGCCATGGTCCCGGACATTTTTTCTGAAATTTCGGGAGACTATTGTGATTGCATTTAATAGCTTAAATCCAGAAGATTGGCTGATTTTACCGAAAATTGCTACCTCTAAATTCACAACTTTCTCTCCTTCTCTAGTCCATGAGTTTTACAACAGTAAGCCCTACTTACACTATTCCCGTTAGACAAAGCCGTAGAATTAAGTCTTTCCGAGGTTTAATTACTGAGGAAATGGAACCTAATTTGAATAGCCTTTTTAACGAGGACATGGGTAATTCCTCTAATCCTCTGAATGATGAAGAAGCTCTCCATGAGGTTTCTGAAGAACAACTTTCAAAATTGGATAACCAATTTGATGATTTTTGACAATGGATGTCTCAAGAATACCCTGATAGTCAAGCTCTTTCTTTAATTGAGGGTCTAAAACGTATGCTTCAAAGTGATAAGAATGGAATTGATATTTTGCGTGGTATTGCACACATTGTGGATTCGAATGTGATGCCTATGAAAAGTTGTGCCGAAACATTAGGTTATACACAACCTCCCACTCAAGTCAATCATTCTATTCCTTTGATGACTCCTATTGCTAGCATACCTACCTTTACATCAAACATAATGGCTACTTCTACACAAGACATTCCTCCTATGATCACTAGTCATGGGGGCAACCCTTCTTCAATTAACCCTCTTCCTTCATTTAATCCGACTTCTTCATACATTCCTTCAATGAGTGTTCGTATTACATCTTCACAAATGAACATGATGCAAGGGGGCAATTCATTTAACCATTCTATTCCTCCTTGTAGTGTTCCTCCTGTCCAATCATCCCCTATGATTGACTATCATAGAGTCCCACCACCTTACTCTCTACCTTCTTTCAATAACATAACACCTCCATCACAATCTAACACATCTAATATGAATTCTTCGACTGAGGCGACCATTAACAATCTTGCACAAACTGTCTCTTCTTTACAGCAACAAATTGCCTCTATGAATCAATCTAAGTTTAGTGTGCCCACATTTGATGTTGCGAGCCCACTTTCTCTTGACATTGTTCAAGCTATCCCTCCTAAACATGTTGAAATCCCGCATTTGGAGCTTTATAATGGTAAAGGTGATCCTCTAACACATGTTAAGACTTTTCAAACAATATGTACTGATTTTGCTTATGACCAAAGGTTGCTTGCAAAACTGTTCACTAGAACATTAAGAGACAAAGCCCTACAATGGTATTTCTCGTTGCCTTCTTATTCTATTACTTCTTTCGAACAACTTGCAAATGCTTTCATTCAACAATTTCAAAACAATATAAGTCCTAAAGTTACTTTGATTGATTTAATGCATTGTAAACAAGGTGTTAAAGAAAAAGTGACTGATTTCATTGGTAGATATAAGCATTTGTATGCTCAAATTTCTTTTCCAGTGCCTGACAATGATATTCAAAGAATCTTTATTTCTAATTTACAAAAAGATATTCGAGACAAACTTCTATTTTCTGAGCTTACTTCTTTCCAACAGTTGTGTGCAACTCTTCACAATTATCAACTGACTGTGAGTCAAATGGAACAATCACATCCTATGGCTCCGAGTGATAAGGGTGATAGCAGTCAACAACCATTTGGGAAGTTTAAACCGAACAGAGATTCCATCAAATTCAATGAAAACATCATCAACAACAATGTGAATGCAGCATCAGGTGTGCCTCCTATTTCTAAATTTTTCAAGAAAGAAAGAAAGTATACTCCTTTGAATGAATCATTGCATAGTATTATGAATAAATTATTGGAACAAAATGTGCTTACTCTTCCTCCTATAAGGCAAATTGATCCTGCAAAGATTACTTCACCTTATTTTGATAACAAAGCCTTTTGTCAATTTCATCGTCAGCCTGGGCATGATACTAAAAAATGTTTTTCTTTAAAGGGTAAAATTCAAGATTTGATTGATAATAATACTATTTCTGTTTCTAGAGTGAATGATAAAGGCAATACATCTATAGCTCCTCCTAATCAAAATCTTCAGATTTTTACTGATCCATTACCTTCTCATACTTCTCATACCTCTAATGCGATTGAGGCTAATGATTCCTCTTTTTCATCTGATGGTCTTGTGTCTATGGCTCCGAATGTGATTAACTTTGTAGAGCAACAAGAAAACCCTAAAGAACCTTCCATCACATTTGATTCCAGTGAAACCATTAGGGCACCTGATGGTCCTTTATACATAGTTGCAAAAGTTAAGAATACACCTTGCTGTGGAGTGCTTATTGATCCTTCGTGCATGATTAATGTTATTACTGAAGAATTTCTTTTTACTTTGCAATTGAATCAAGTGATATATGACAAAAAAGATGTGATTGTGAAATTATTTGATGCATTTTCTTCTCCTGCAATTGGTTCTATTACATTGCCTATTGAGGTCCATAACAAATCCCTTGATGTGAACTTTTCTATTATTCCATCATCCGAACAATTTCGTGTGAAGCTTGGTTATCCTCGGCTATCTTCCATGAAAGCTATTGCTTGTCCTATTCACAAGTGTTTGAAATTTCCCCATAATGGTGAAGTTGTTACTATCAATCATAGTCTCTTTAAACCAGCTGAAAGAACTTCTAGCATTCCTATTGATTACTTTTGGCCTAAACAATTCCAATCTCTTCCTCCGCGGAGTGATCATCTTTTCAAATCTTATCAAAAGTGGAAAATAGATATGATCCTATCTCTAAGTGAACCTAGAACACCTAGACTTGATATTCCTATCATTCTTGAGAAGGAAGTTCTTCCTTTGAAAGATAAAACTAATGTCTTTCCTCAAGAAGATTCCCAACCCGTTCCCATGGATGTGATGCCTAATAAACCTTCTAAGAGTAGACCTATACCTCCTCGTCATGATGGACTTGGTCTTCTTCCTAAACCAAATATTCCTCCTTTGTATGGAGTAGTCCCTCCTCCTTCTTTTTATAGAGAGAAGAGACCTTCTTCTTCTCCTATTATCCAGCCTAAGAGACCACAACCTAAACACCCAAGTGATAAGGATGAGAACATTCCTCCCCCTCAATCTTCTCAACTTCCTACTGAGACTAGACGAAATCATTCGGCATGTGAACGCCGATGAAAGCATCATCTTAGAGCTCCAGCAGCTGCTTCTCAAACTTTGCAATCTCCAAAAACACCTTCAACAAGCATTATTCCATTTTCTCCTCAGCCGACGATTGAGCCGAAATCTCCTAAACATAAGATGCATGATGGTTTTGATCCTGTGCGAGTTAAAGATCCTATTTTTATAAATCTTGATGATGATATAGATGAAAATGTTATTCATGATGAAAATGTTACTTCTCTTGCTTCTAATAGTGAATATGAACTTGTTGATATTGATAACCATTTATCTAATGAATTTTCTAAAGCACTTATCCTAGCTCCTAGACAAGAACAATGTGGCTTGGAACATGAACATAGCCCTTGTTTGGATCTTGTGATAGCTCCATCTGCTGTGTTGGATGTTCCTCCTCTAGCGTGTTCCCTGCCTTCCCGAAACATTGATCAGCAAGATCAGGGGGTAGATGACGTGCTAGACTAGTTACATTAGCATAGCAGATTCTCTCCCCCTCTCTTTTGTTACTTCTTCTATATGTTATTCTCATTCTTCTATTTGTTGTCCTTAGTGTTGTCTACTTGAGGACAATGCAAAGCATTGAGATCTCTCGATCTCTCTCATGTTGACTCAAAAGACACATGTGTTCCCTTCTTCTAGGTGACCTTCCTTGATTGGGGAATGAAGAACAATTATGCATACATACATATGATATACATGAATTATCATACAGCATACTGACCCCGAGGAAAGCAAAGTCACCTTGTGCTTTGTGTTTTGTGTCTATTATCCTTGGGCTTACCTTACACTTGGGGGCTAAATCCTTGCGATAACGTGCTCCTTTCCTTTCTCATTTCTTATGTGTATCACTACGTTAAAACAATCACCCCCGTTGAGGTGTGTGCGATCGCTTTAACGTAGGGGGGCATACATCCCGTTCATATCTTTTCAAGATACTTGAAAATTTCTTGGTAAATTTAGCCTTGCCCTGAAAATTTTTGATATCTTTCTTGCATGACTCATAGTGAGGGAACCTTACTACTGACAGTCATGGTTCTTCCTCGTGATCTTCCCTTTTACTTTGTCAATCGAAGTCGTAAGATCCTTAGTCCACTGGGGGCTTGGTGTATCTTGCCTCCTTGACGTGGTGAAAGTCTTTCAATATTGTTTCCTTGTACTTTACCGGAAGTATGAGCATACATACTCCCGCTAAAGTGGGGGCTAAATGTAGCATCCTAAAATTGTGACACTTGTAATTTCAACTGCATTTCGGTCTTCATGATGGCGACGCAACACGCAACCTGAATGGAGACCCCGAAACTTGCTCACAACACCAAAAACTGCATTTTTCAAGTACCCTGGCCTGAACCTCCTTGCACCCTGCTGTCCCGGGAGGTGGGACCAGAGCGCCCAATGCCCTGGTCCCTCAGGACCAGGGCGCCCAGCGCCCTGGTCCCTGGGTCCTATTTTGGGCCTGGTCTCCTAAGGAGATTGCAGGTCTTTTTGTTTGCAATTTGGAAATTACATTTCCTGGTCGGCCTAAGGTCGGGAAAATCAGTCTATCAGCCCTAATTGACAAGTATATAAACTACATTTTTCTCTCTCATTTGGATATAACACATACATGAGAGAAAAGGCATGGAAACTATACTCAAGCATTCAAGCATTCAAGCATTCCTTCAAGCAATTGATCATTTCAAGTCTCCATTCAAGGCTAAGTGTTGCATTCAAGACAAGGATTCAACCATTGAAGAGGAGATCACATACTACATGCTACATACAACATACAACATACAACATCTAAACCTTCACACATAGGGATACAAACATCCTTAGAACAAGGTATTAATACTTGTTTTACAGTCATTTACATTTACAGCTCTTGCTCATTTCTTGGTTAATTCCAAAACTGGGGTTTGACCTAAAGGCAAACCCCTAATCCCTAACCCCCCAATCATCTTCGCTTTTCTGTGTGTAGGTTGCAGGTACGTGGCTGAAATTGAAGATCTTGAAGCCTTGTGCAAAGACGAACAGATCCCCCTTCGTTTCGCGGATTTTTCGGAGGACCGTGGTGCCGGGCGCCATCGTCCTGACAACTTTTGCTCAAATTTGCAGGACAGCGCCGTATCGACATTTTACTACTAATTCCAGGTCCGCAGCTTCATCCTATATCCCTAACTCAGTTTATAAGCGAATCTTTCTCACTTTCTATGCATTCCTAGCTTAATTCTTCTATGCACATTCTTTACAAAAGAGGGTAGCCTTGCTGTCTTAACCCTTGAAACTCATATAGAATCTAATCTTGCATTGCGTGGGATTGGATCTTGTGGGTTTCAACCCCTCTTTTGAATGTAAAGTCTCTCCCCTAAGTGAAAACCATCAACCCTAGTGAATCTCCCTTCTCTCTCCTCAGAGTTGGAAGAGGGGAGGGTAACTAGGGTTCGATCGTGATTTTCCGCTTTACAGTGACATGCACATGAATGACCAAACCAGACCAATTCCACCAAACTGAATGTACTATAGATTACTAGATATAGTCTCCAGATCAACATCACAATCCAACAACTCTACCAGAACCTGGTAAACAACCAAACAAGCTAATTTTGACATTAATGAAATATATCAATACAACACATAATCAATTCCTCCAAATTTCCAACAATCTCCCCCTTTTCCATTGATGGCAACACTTGATGTGAAAAACATCCAAGTGCCAAGAAGTTCCAAACAAATCTCCCCTAATGGAAGACATCCAACAAATGATATATCAATGAAGCTCTGGACCAAATAACCAAACCATAGACCAAGCCCCCCCTATGACTAATATCTTTGTTTAGTTCTATTTTTCACATGTATATCTCTCCCCCTTTGATATCAATGCTAGAAATCTGACATAAACATCAAATAAAAACCATAAATCCTCTGAACCACATAGCTAACTATTGCCCTTGAGTAGTAGCACCAATTCATCAATCCAGGATGAATGATAGTTTTGATAATGCATACCAGACTGATGCCAATCAGCATCACTTAAGTCTCAACCAACAGGGCAAAGACCCCCAATCTATCTCTAAAGTACTCAAATTATTCCTTGGGCAAAGGTTTAGTGAAGATATCTACAATCTACTCTTTAGTGTTTACATAAACTAGACTGACTTCATTTGCTTCCACCTTTTCCTTCAAAAAGCTATACTTGATTGATATGTGCTTTGTCTTAGAATGAAATGCCAGATTCTTGTATATGTCAATAGCAATAGAGTTATCACAGTGAATGACTACTGGTTCATCACAATCTACCCTTATATCTTTCAACACTTTCTTCATCCATAGAACTTGTGTACAACTAGTAGCAGCAACAACATACTCAAATTCAGTAGTAGGTAAAGAAGTACATGACTGTTTCTTGTTGATCCATGAAACAAGTTTCTTTCCAAGAAGGAAAGCTCCACTGGATGTTCTTTTCTAGTCATCTATATCTCCAACCCAATCCACATCTGTATATGCACATAGTGTAAAGTCATCATCTTTAGGATACCACAAACTATATTTAGTTGTTTCTTGTAAATATCTAAAAATCCTTTTCACTGCACTCTCATGATTCTCTCTAGGATCACTCTGATATCTTGATATAATACAAATTTCATTCATTAAATCTGATCTAGTTTGAGTCAAATATAATAGACCTCCAATCATAAATTTATACCTTGTAGAATTTATTGGAGCTGATACATCTTTCTTTGACAATTTCTCACTTGTAACCATAGGAGTACCAACTAGTTTAGAATTTTCCATACCAAATTTCTTCAACAACTCTCTAGCATACTTAGTTTGATAGATGAAAATACCTTTATCATTCTGAGTAATATTTAAACCTAAGAAAAATTTCATTTCATCAATCATAGACATCTCGAATTCATTCTTCATATTATTAGAGAATTCCATACATAACTTTTTCTCACCTCCAAAAATGATATCATCAACAAAGACCTCAACAATCAATACATCATCATTAGTGATCTTATAATACAATTTATTATCAATATTACCTTTAGTGAAACCAAGCTTCAAAAGATATTTGTCCAAGCTGGCATATCAAGCTCTAGGGGCTTTCTTTAATCCATATAAAGCTTTCCTCAATTTGCAAACCATGTTATTGTCATTTGAAAGAGAAAATCCACCAAGCTGCTCAATGTAGACTTCCTCTTCAAGATCTCCATTTAGAAATGCATAGTAACATCCATATGATAAACCTTGTATTTCTTATGGACAACATAAGCAATAAATAATCTCACAGCTTCAATCCTTACTACCGGAACAAAAGTTTCATCATAATCAATTCCTTCCTTCTGACAATACCCTTTGCAGACCAATCTAGCCTTGTTCCTCACAAATTATCCATCTTCATTCAATTTACTCCTAAAAACCCATTTAGTTCCAATAACATTATTATTTTTAGGTCGGGGAACTAAAGTCCATGTTTTGTTCTTTTCTATCTGATCAAATTTCCCTCCCATATCTTTCTTCCAACATTCATCTTTACATGCTTCATCTACTAATGTTAGTTCAATTTGATAAATTAATGATAACTCAATGATGAACCACTAGTACCAAACTGGTACTAAGAGGGGGGGGTGAATTAGTACAGACACAAATACAGTCCAAAACCGGTTTGACAGCAAACACTCACAATGACTGATAAATAGAGATACTGGTAAAACAGAGTGCAACCGGTAGCATCCAGTATAGCTCAATTAGTCATGAACCGATCACTCACTAAGCTTTTCTCTTAGCTCAATACCACATTATCATAATATTCACATGCATGAATTAGTAGACTTTACCATCATATCTTCACAATAGTGAGTTCAATATGTTTTATAGACAGGCATAAAATATAGAAACTTTCATGTGCATAATAGATAAAACAAAGCATCACAAGACAAAAGCATTTCACATGACACACATATTTTTTCACGTGGAAACCCAACTGGGAAAAACCATGGTGGGGATGAATACCCACAAGTTTTTTTTTGAACTCTTTAGAAGTTTTCTCTATTAGGAGCCTTGTCCGATTAAGAACATTACAATAGGTTCTGGTAGGAACCGATCCTATTAGGGATCACCTGATTAAGGGTTAAACTTGGTAGGGTCACCTTGTTAGAGGATTTTAAGAACTCAATAGCTGAAAGGATCTCCTAAACTTTTCTAGCTTCTTAGAACTCATTAGCTTCGAGTTACCCAGTTAAGTGATTTACAGCAAGCTGGTTAAGACCACCGATTTAAGGGATTTTGAATCAAGCCAGTTAAGGCTACCCTGTTAGGGGATTTTACAACTGTTGAAGTGATTAGAGATCAACAGGTATTAGAATGATCTGTTAATAGCACTTAATACCAATATAAATCCATTTAGGCTCCTCTTTTTCTTCTGCACATACACATTGCAGGTATCTCTTCTCTCCTATGGTCTGGCAAGAATCTTGTATCACTTTCATTGGATACACACTCACAACTTTTGCCAGCAACTTCAGACAGAAACCTAACATTGATCTTATAGGGAACATATAGGTCAGTAGAAAAAACCTTAAACCCTACACCTGTTAGGTTGAGCAATTCAAACAGTTCGATCCTGACCGTTGAAACATACTGCATTAAATGCACCAGTCTTGAGTCGATCTCAAGACATTCTCCATTGTCCATTATCCACCGTTTTCATGGTGGCTGATAACCCATCACGCATTATCACCATTTGACAGACTTCGCACATTCTTGAGGTAGATAGGAATAGTTTTCTTTATGCAAGATCCTTCACGCACACAGAGCTTACGTGGCAACACAATCTGTCCTCCATCATACTGCTAACTCATCACACAAAGATCACTGATTGAGTCACATAGACTTGAGATACTCCATCCAGAAACGTCGAAGTGGAAGCTGCCTTACCAACCGGTAGTCATACAGTGCTTCCATGTGCCGGTTCCCAAAACTGCATGCCAATTCACTTTGAACAAATGTGCCACTTCACTTTGGCATATACCAGTTCACACATATGTCGGTACCTCTTTCTTCACTTATCTCATGTGTCAGTTCACACTATGTCTCATATTGACATCAATGACAACATACAATATCATTATGTCTTCATGCCAGTTTACACAAGGCTCATGCCAGTTCACATAATGCTCATGCCAATTCACATAATGCCAACAATCTCTCCCTTTGGCATTGATGGCAATATACAAAAGATATCTTCTCTGCTTCACATCTTCTCCCCATTTGTTGTAGATATCTTTTTGCTTCACATCTTCTCCCCCTTTGACAACAATGCCAAAGTGGAGGTACAATCATCACTGTTTCCTCATGCTGCTCCCCCTGAGGAGTAGCATCCTTAAGCACACAAATCAACCAAAGATTTGTCTATCTAGTACCTAACTGATGTGGAACAACCACTTTTAGTTCACCTCTTGAAGGGGAAATACCCCTAATTCACCTCTCAAATGCACAAATGTTGTCTTTGGAAGAGGCTTGGTGAACTAACTGCTCCTTACTGGACACATGCTCTAGTGCAATCTCTTTATTTTGAACCTTTTCCCTCAAGAAATGATACTTAAGCTCAAAATTCTTGGTTCTAGAATGTAAAACCGGATTCTTTGATATATTGATAGCACTTGTGTTATCACAGAATATACTTACCGGTTCAGATACAGGGATCTTGAAGCCTTCCAGTACATGCTTCATCCAGATTGTCTGAGTGCAGTTCATGAAAGCTGCAACATACTCCGCTTCCGATGTAGACTGAGAGATGCAACTCTTCTTTTGACTCATCCATGAGACCAGTCTACCACCGAGAAAGAATGCACCACCGGT
The DNA here is from genome assembly GCF_030272615.1 of Cryptomeria japonica. Classification (NCBI taxonomy): domain Eukaryota; kingdom Viridiplantae; phylum Streptophyta; class Pinopsida; order Cupressales; family Cupressaceae; genus Cryptomeria; species Cryptomeria japonica. The sequence goes on along the minus strand of NC_081412.1, from coordinate 735,434,658 downwards.
TGTGCTCTTCTGGTCATCCACATTACCAGCCCAATCAGCATCTGTGAATACTTTCAGATTGAAATTATTGTTATATGGGTACCACAATCCATAGTCAATTGTTCCCTTTAGATACCTAAGAATCTGCTTGACTGCACTCAAGTGAGATTCTCTTGGACTTTTCAGGAACCTTGCAGTGATGCCAACTACATGTGCAATATTCGGTCTGCTATGCACTACATAATGCAACTTACCAATCATTGATCGGTATTCCTTCTCATCAGCTAGTGCGGAATCATCTTCCTTTGTCAATTTGCAACCGGTCACCATCGGTGTACCAACCGATTTTCTATCTTCCATGCCAAAAGTCTTCAACACCTCTTTGACATATTTGGACTGAGTGATGAAGATTCCATCCTTCATCTGCTGGATCTACAGTCCAATGAAGAACTTAATCTCCCCTATGAGTGACATTTCAAACTCTTTCTTCATCTCATTAGCAAACTCATGACTCATCTTGTCATCTCCACCAAAGATGATGTCATCAACAAAAACTTCATAGATCAGGATCTGATCTTCTTTAGACTTCAAGTAGATATTTCTATCTTCACTTTACTCTCAAATCCAATCTTCACAAGATGGGAATGTAGGCGCTCATACCATGCCCTAGGTGCTTGCTTTAGACCATATAATTCTTTGTGTAGCCTACATACCATGCCACTATCTTCAGATAGGGTAAACCCATCTGGTTGCTCAATATATACCTCCTCTTCAAGTACACCATTTAGGAATGCAGATTTTACATCCATTTGATATACCTTGAATCTCTTAAAAGCTGCATATGCAAGAAGCATACGAACTCCTTCCAATCTGGCTACAGGAGCAAAAGTTTCCCCATAGTCTTCACCTTTTTCTTGAGCATATCCTTTACATACTAGTCTAGCTTTATTCCTAATCACTGTGCCATCCTCATTCAACTTATTTCTGAACACCCATTTGGTGCCAATGACATTTTTATGCTTTGGTCTAGGTACCAAGGACCATGTACCATTTTTCTCTATTTGGTCGAGTTCTTCTTCCATTGCCTTGATCCAGTCTTCATCATTATGAGCCTCTTTGAATGATTTAGGCTCAAATTTAGAGATCATACATAAGTTTTCTTTGATCTTTCTTCTGGTAAGGATTCCTGCATCCTTATCACCTATGATTTGCTTGGGATCATGATTCAACTTGACATACCGAGGAATGGTCTTAATTGGTTCTTCTTGCTTTTCTTCTTCATCCTTATCTTTATCAGTATCAACATTCACTGGTTTAGGAACACTGTTATTGGTGTTCAGTTGACTGACAACTGGTTCCTTGAAGGTTGCAACTGGTTCATTTACAACTTGCTCACTGCCAATTTTCTCAGTCTTATTAGACGATTCATCAACTCTTACATTGATGCTTTCCATAATTCTCTGAGTCCTATTGTTGTAGCACTTGAAAGCTTTACTCTTGGTGGAATATCCTAGAAATATTCCTTCATCACATTTAGCCTCAAATTTGTCCTGATGTTCACTCCTCTTGATGTAACATTTGCTACCAAAGACCTTAAAATAGTTTACCACAGGGGTCTTACCAGTCCAATACTCATAAGGAGTTTTGTCCTTGCCCTTTTTGATAAGTACCTGGTTCATAGTGTAAACTGCAATGCTCACCGCTTCTCTCCAAAAGGTGTGAGCAACCTTTCCACAGATCAACATAGTTCTAGTTGCTTCAGCCACAGTCTGGTTATTCCTCTTTGCTAGGCCATTCTGCTGTGGAGTCCGAGGGGCAGATAGTTGTCTCTTGATGCCAAATTCTTCATAGTACTTGTTGAATTCACTGGAAGTGAATTCCCCTCCTTGATCAGTTCTAAGACACTTGATCCTTTTACCGCTTTCCTTTTCCACTAATGCTCTGAAAGCTTTGAATTTCCCAAAACCTTCAGACTTGTCCTTCAAGAATGTGACCCACATCATTCTTGAGCAGTCATCAGTGAGAATCATGAAGTACCTATCACCCTGCACACTTCTAGTTTTCATAGGACCACATAAATCAGTATGCACAAGATCAAGCAAGTTGTCAGCAGTGAAAGATTTACCTTTAAAAGTTGAGGAAGACATTTTCCCCAATTAACATTCTCTACACAAGGTATTATCCAGTTTGCTCAGCACCGGCAACCCTCTAACTGCCTTGATCTTACTAGCCTTCACAATGTTGTCAAAGTTCACATGGCAGAATCTCCTATGCCATATCCATCTATCATCAAGCTTAGCCATAAGACATGTACTTATATTAGCATTTAGATGAAATAGGTTACCTTTAGTCTGCATGTCGGTGGCTACCAATTTACCATCTTTACCTTTGATTTTGCAAACTCCATTCTTGAAATGCAGAGTGAGTCCACTATCATTTAACTGGGCAACACTTAAAAGGTTGTGTCTGAGACCATCAACCCAATATACATTGTTAGCACTACTCTTTCCATTCAAGGAGATGGACCCTCTACCTTTGACCATGCATGGTGCATCATTTCCAAAGTGAACCACACCACCATCATACTCTTCTAATGATAGAAACTTGCTCTGGTCACCAATCATCTGGTGAGAGTAGCCACTGTCAATGATCCATTCATTGGAATCATCAAACTGAGAGACAAGAGCCTTCTTGTCTGTCACATCTTCCTTTACAACAACAAACACACTGTCTTCATTCTCTTCATCTTCTGATTCTTCATCTATGACACCTTCATCAACTGCCACAAAACAAGTTCTCTGGTTTCCTCCTTTGAATTTCTTGAACTTTTTCAATTTGTCCTTGTTGTCACTATTAGGACAGTTCATAGCAATATGTCCTATCCGGTTGCAAGAGAAACATTTCAAAGGTAGCTTACCTTTGTATTTACCAATTCCTTTTGGGAATCTCCTGGCTAGAAGAGCTTCAAATTCCATCAGAAACTCTTCATCCTTCATTTCTCTATTCTTACTAGGTTCCCCACTAGTGCTAGCCTCTTTTCCTTTTTTGGATGGTATAGCAGAAGCTTTAAAAGCTGATTCTGACTTTTGAACACTACCATCGAAGCTATTCAGCTCATAGGCTGTCAACTTGGCTATGATGGAGTCCAAGGATGCCTTAGACTTGTCTATTGATCTCAACTCCTGAATAGCAGCAACCCTTATTACATAGACTGACAACATGGATCTTAGGACTTTACTTACCACAGTGGAATCTTCTATTTTGCCACCTGCACTCTTTATTTCTCCAACAACTATTTTGATTCTTATTCCATACTACTGAATGGTCTCTCCTTCAACTATCCTCATGTCTTCAAACTTTCCTCTCAAGCTCTCCTCCTTGGCCTATTTTACATGCTCATCACCACCATAGATATTTTCAAGAGCATCCCATACTTCTTTGGGATTTGCCTTGTTCTGAACATCAATAAACTCAATGTCAGATAGACTACTGATGAGGGCTTCCATGACTTGGCCATTTTCTTGTATCTCTCTCGTTTGGTCATCGGTGAGAGTATTGGTAGGAACAACATATACATTTTCAACATAACTCCAGTGTTGAACACCCATGTTTTTGATGAATATCTTCATCCTGTCTTTCCATATACTAGAGTTTTCCCTGTTGAACTTTGGACCTTCCCTCTTCATCATTTGGCTATGATCTTTTCCTCAAGCGGTTAAGCTTACAACACAAAGGACCTGGAGTGCTCTGATACCAATTGATAACTCAATGATGAACCACTAGTACCAAACTGGTATTGAGAGGGGGGGGGGTGAATCGGTACAGACACAAATACAATTCAAAACTGGTTTGACAACAAACACTCACAATGACTGATAAACAGAGATACCAGTAAAATAGAGTGCAACCGATAGCATCCAGTATAGCTCAATCAGTCATGAACCGGTCACTCACTAAGATTTTCTCTTAGCTCAATACCACATTATCATAATATTCACATGCATGAACTAGTAGACTTTACCATCAAATCTTCACAACAGTGAGTTCAATATGTTTTATAGACAAGCATAAAACATAGAAACTTTCATGTGCATAATAGATAAAACAAAGCATCAAAAGACAAAAGCATTTCACATGACACACATATTTTTTCACGTGGAAACCCAACTGGGAAAAACCACGGTGGGGATGAATACCCACAAGCTACTTTTTGAACTCTATAGAAGTCCGCTCTGTTAGGAGCCTTGTCCAGTTAAGAACATTACAATAGGTTCTTGTAGGAACTGATCCTGTTAAGGATCACCCGGTTAAGGGTTAAACCTGGTAGGGTCACCTTGTTAGAGGATTTTAAGAACTCAATAGCTGAAAGGATCTCTTAAGCTTTTCTAGCTTCTCAGAACTCATTAGCTTCGAGTTACCTATTTAAGGGATTTAAGGGATTTTGAATCAAGCTAGTTAAGGCTACCCTGTTAGGGGATTTTACAACTATTCAAGTGATTAGAGATCAATAGGTATTACAATGATCTATTAACAACACTTAATACTAATATAGATCCATTTAGGCTCCTCTTGTTCTTCTACACATACACTATGTAGGTATCTCTTCTCTCCTATGGTCTTGCAAGAATCTTGTATCACTTTCATTGGATACACACTCACAACTTTTGCCAGCAACTTCAGACAGAAACCTAACATCTATCTTATAGGGAACATACAGGTCAGTAGCAAAAACATTAAACCCTAAACCTGTTAGGTTGAGCAATTCAAACGGTTCGATCCTGACTGTTGAAACATACTGCATTAAATGCACCAGTCTTGAGTCAATCTCAAGACATTCTCCATCGTCCATTATCCACCATTTTCATGGTGGCTGATAACCCATCACGCATTATTACCATTTGACAGACTTCACACATTCTCGAGGTAGATAGGAATAGTCTTCTTTATGCAAGATCCTTCACACGCACAGAGCTTACATGGCAACACAATTTGTCCTCTATCATACTGCTAACTCATCACACAAAGATCACCAATTGAGTCACATAGATTTGAGATACTCCAATTGGAAACCCCGAAGTGGAAGCTGCCTTACCAACCGGTAGTCATACAGTGCTTCCATGTGCCGATTCCCAAAACTGCATGCCAGTTCACTTTGAACAAATGTGCCACTTCACTTTGGCATATACCGGTTCACACATATGCCAGTACCTCTTTCTTCACTTATCTCATGTGCCAGTTCACACCATGTCTCATATTGACATCAATGACAACATACAATATCATTATGTCTTCATCCCAGTTTACGCAAGGCTCATGCCGATTCACATAATGCCAACAATTAAGCATACCTCTTCAGCTACCAACCTTCTCCTTGTCATCACTCATTTTCTCTTGTCTCCAATGATTTGGTCTTCTGAATGATTCAACCTTACATACCTAGGAGTCTTTTGACTTTTTGTTTCTCTTCTCTAATCTTCATTTATTATTGAATTTTCTAATACTATCGGGGTAACTAGCTCAACTTTTGTTCCCGTACAAGTGTTACTGGTTCAATTATTATCATTTCCACTTATGGTTCTCTTTCATAAGTTCTAATTTGACCTTTGTATGCTCATCCACCTTGACATTAGCACTCTCAACAATTATCTACAATCTTTTGTTATAACATCTATATGGTTTGCTTTTATTTGAATAAACAAAAAATATTCCTTCATCACATCTAGGATCAAACTTTCCAATGGAATCATCTCTTTTGATATAGAATTTACTACCAAAGATTCTGAAGTACTTAACTGTAGGTGTATGACCAAACCATAACTCATAAGGTGTCTTATCAGTGTCTCCTTTGATATGAACTATGTTGAATGTGTATATCATTGTTCTTACAGCTTCTCTCTAATAGATATGATGGAAATTAGCTTCCATCATCATAGATCTAGCTGCATCTAGGATTGTTCTATTCTTTCTTTCCACAACTCCATTTTTCTAAGGTGTCTGGGGTGTAGACAATTGTCTCCTTATGCCATGTTTCTCACAATAACTGTTAAATTCACCAGATGTGAATTCACCACCCTAAACAGATCTTAAGCATTTGATTTTTAACCCTATCTCTATCTCAGCCATATATTTAAAGTTCTTGAACTTTTCGAAGGCTTCAAATTTCTCCCTTAGAAAAGTAACCCACATCATTCTAGAATAGTCATCAATGATTAGCATGAAATATCTATCACCCTGGAAACTTCTTATTCTAGCAGAACCACACAAATCAGTATGAATAAGATCAAGAACATCATTAGATTTGTCTTGTATATTCTTAAAAGAGGTTTTGACTTGCTTTCCCATTTGACATTCCTTACATACCGGATTATGCAGCTTCACAATCTTAGGTATATCTCTAACTGCCTTAGTTTAACTAATCTTTATAATACAATCAAAATTCACATGATAAAACCTCTTATGCCATATCTAACTCTCATCAATATGTGTAATAAAACATGTCTTCTCATCGTAGTTCAAATGAAAGGGGTTACCTCTAGTTTGAGTACTGGTTGCAATCTCCAATCCAAATCTGTTGATAATTTTGCATTTTCCATCCTTGAACTGTAATTGAAATCCCTTACCCACCGACTATCCTACACTCAAAAGATTATACCTTAAACCTTCTACATAATAAACATTATCAGTGTTATCCTTACCATCCAATGATATAGTTCCTCTTCCTCTGATCATCCATGCTTTGTCGTCTCCAAATCTGACCAAACCACCATCAAATTCTTGCAAAGATAGAAACTTCCTTTTATCTCCAATCATATAATGTGAACATCCACTATCTATCACCCAATCATCCTTTTATTCAAATTTAATAGTACAGGTCAAATTTATTAGTATGAGCCTTCTCTTCATGTTGAATGACAGGTTCTGGAGCATCTTCCTTGATAGCTAAGAATACCCATTCCTTTCCATTGCCGGATCCACTAGCTGAATCTTTTGCCGGTTCATCATCAGAATCATTAGTCATACCTTCCTCATTAGCATAGTAGCATGATTTGTCTTTGTTCCTCCTATACTTATTCTTTTTCTGATATTCATGGTTAGGCTTACAATATCTTCTAGCTTTTTCTTCAAATCGTGAATTCCTTTCAGGACATCTAGATGCAAAATGACCTATCTCATTACATGCAAAACATTTGAAAGGTGATTTTCCTTCATACTTACTTCCCATCAGACCTTTAGGTACCCTTCTAGAAAATAGGGATTCATGTTTCTCAAGCTCTTCATCTTCTTTCTTCATATCCTCCAGTTCCTTTGCATATAATGCTTTCCAATCACTCTTGCTAGTTAATGATGTAAATGCATTGAAACCAAATTCTTCAAGCTCAAAAGCATATAACTTTCCAACCAAAGTATCCTTATTGATAGAAGTGTTAGACATTGTTCTCAACTCATTAATTTTAGTAGCCTTCATTTTGTAAGCCGGTGGCAAAGCTCTCAATACTTTAGAAAAAATCTCATCTTCGCTCAGAGATCCACCACAACATTGAATTCCCAAGACAATTTCATTGACTCTTTCCATAAAAGAAGCAATTCTTTTATCTTCCTCCATTCTCAGGTTCTCATATCTCACCTGGTAACCATCAAGTTTAGCAATTTTAATAGTAGGGTCACCTTCATTCAGAGTCTTCATGTAATACCCACCCTAGCGAATTTTCTTGGCATGGACATTATTTGTTATATTTGGTGATATTGGACTCTATATTTCCTTGTTAGAGTAGATGATGAGACATATTTAGTTATATTTGCACCTTTATGGTTCAGTATGTTACTTGATGCATTAGTGAGTTAGGGGTTTCATTGGTTTATGTACATGATTTCATTATGATAATCGTTTCATATGGCTGCTATATTATATGTTTATTATCTCGAGCTAACAATGCTAACCCAATCATACTTGGAATAGATTATTATATGAGATATCTGTAGGATGAGGGGAGGTAGTCATAGTTACTCTATGGAGACCCACACGATGCCACACTCCCCCTCCTTGTTTGTCATTTTTATATGGATATATATTTCTATCGTTTCAGTGATGTAGGATTGCAGGTATTAGGCATCGACTCCACCTAGCTACACAGGTCTGAGCATACCTCTAAATCCTTGAATGTTGTTGTTGTGGAGATAACACCAAGGTTCCCACAAGTAAACCTATTGGACGTAGGCCTCCCATTTAGGGAGATCACCCTATCTTGAGGGTTGGGCAATGTCATATTTATGATGGGTATTGGTTTGAGTATTTTGATTGGTTCTGATTTATGTTGTTTGTAATGATTATTTCTTTGATAGGATACCTACACATTAAATGATTTAACTGGCTTATGTTATGTTCCATTAAAAAGTTTAAACAAATTTAATATAGATGTATTATATATATATATATATATATATATATATATATATATATATATTCGCATATATGAGTGCATAAATAAATGCCTACATATATATATTGTGTGTATGTGTAATATAAGATTTGTTTTTATTAATTCTATATATAAAAAAAAGGGATAAAATAAAAAGATTGAGGTTTAAAATAATGTTATCTTAGTCAATGAGTTTTGAAGCTATGACTTCTCCTGTATGAGTCTTGATAGTTACCATTGAGCTATATGTGTTATTTGAGATTTTTATTTAGCTATGTAGTATTTAGTATACTTATTTTCATGGGCTATCTATTAAATTTTAAATAAACTATTATAGTTAGTGTTAATAAATAATACCAACTATAGAGGTTAGAACAGTTGCTTATGGTAAAACAACCTCTCCAGCTATACAAGTTAGTATTATTTATTGAAGTTTGTATTTTGGAGGAAGGGGTTGACATTTTTCGAGAAGATAAATCAGAAGAAATTTGAAGGTTTAGGAGCAGGAAGAGAGATTTGCATAGGAAGCGGTTGGATTTTTGCTTGTTCTTTCTCAAAAGATTTTCTCCGCAGAACCCAAGGTAGGCCTCATTCTAGGAAGAATCCATGTGGCTTGCTTGTGTTGTGATTTTTGGGTTGTATGTTATGCTTGCATTATTTAAATGAATAATAGAAGAAAATTTAAATTTTAAAATCTGCATATTATTTTGAAAACACTTTCTTCTTCTTTTTTCCTTGTTTGTGTAAGGTATATTCTTTGGTTGGGAAATTCAATTTGGAGAAAATGAGTGTCACATTGGGGAGTAATGACTTGTGTATTTATTTATTTATTTATATAAAAATTATTTATGATTTGTAGTGATTCAAATATAAAAATACATCTATAATTAAATGTCATATCTCAACGAACAACTATTCTTCAAGTGTCAAGTATCAACCCAACAAACAAGATTTCTATTTTTATGATTGTCCCAGTTTTGATAGTTCAGATTCTGTTATTCATCACTTTCATTACAGATAATATTTTTCAAATCGCATTAGTGAAAACGTAGAAATCTAGGTGTACTAAAACATATCCAAAATGTAGGGAACTTCAACAGTTCATTTGAAAGTTAAATTCCCCATACCAAGACTACTTTTCTGTCAATAAAAACTGAAAAAAATTTCATTGTTTGTGTCACTAGGGCATCAAATATCTTCCTCAAACTAAAACCAAATGATTCTAAAATAAATGGATATGAAAGATAACTCCAAATATTATAATAATCCAAAATATTTCATCTTTTAATGGTTTAAAATGAATTTATGAACAAACCCTTTTACACAACTCTATCAAAGAGGGTTTTAAATAGTTTTAAGAAAAAATATTTAAACTTTTATTATAATCTTTGGTTGAGGCTAAAAATTATTTCATTATATTATTTTTTCAAAAAAATTTCAGTCTTCATTCAAACCATTTATCAAGATAAATATCTATTAAACAACAAGGAAACATGCTTCAATTTTATGGGTTTTTGAGTTGTTCTTTGGGTTGCTTTTTCCTTCCTAGGGGTTTGGGTGTTTTCTATAGTAGGTACCTCTATTTTAAAGACCTCTAATTCACGTATGTGAGGTGTTCATGATAAAAAATAAATAAATAAGTGCTTTATATAGGTTGTGCATTGGGAGTGAAAACTTTAAGAAACCCTCCATCAAAAAAAGATATAAAAACTTGGTGAATATTTATTTATTTTGGATAAAATAAATAAATTATTGGCGAATCTTTCATTTTTTAAAAGAAAAATATAATTTTTTTTTTGCGAATTTTTTTACATAATTTTTTTTTGGCAGAAAATATTGGCGAATCTTAGAAAATAATACAAGTATACATTAATTACTATTGCAAACAATTTTACTTTAAAAAATAAATTAGAAAAGTAGAGGTCTCAGGTGGAAATCATTAATGAGTTTAAAGGGTAGACACTACTTTATTTAGTTATTGCCATTAATTAAAATTAATCTAATAGCTCTTTTTTTTATTTTGTTAGATACAATGTATTTAAAATTTATAGTACTCGTGGGGCTCAAAATTATTTTTATACCATTGATTTACATTGAGGTCAATAATTGAAAAGCAACTCAATCCCATAAGCATTACAACTTGTAGGTAAAATTTACCTCATGGAATGCAATAATGGTCATTAGATTATATTTTGAATCAATGGTGGAAACTAAAGATTGTCGATAAAACCCTAAAGTAACTAATAATTATGAAGTATTTTTGGCGAACTAATTTAACTTTTCACAATAAATTATAAAACTTTGGCAAATCTGATCCAATCATGTATCAAATATTGTGGCGAATCTTTGAGTTCAAAAATATAATAAAATAAATTCTTTGGCAATTTAAATAAGACTAAAATTAAATTTTGTAAAAATGTGGCGATTTAGGTCACCTTAAAACTTGAACTATCAGCCAAATTTTGATTTCCAAATTTAAAAAATAGCCAATTGACGAATATTAGCCACTAAAAAAATCAATACTTTAAATGAATATTAGATGAAAATTTAAATTTAAAAATCTATATATTATTCTGGAAATACTTTCTTCTGCTTCTTTCCTTGTTTGTGTAAGGGATATGCTTTGGTTGGGAAATTCAATTTAGAGAAAATGAGTGTCATGTTGGGGAGTAATGACTCTTGTATTTATTTATATTAAAATTATTTATGATCTGTAGTGATTCAAATAAAAAAATACATGTATAATTAAATGTCATATCTCAACCAACAACTATTCTTCAAGTGTCAAGTATCAACCCAACAAACAAGATTTTCATTCTTATGATCGTCCCAGTTTTGATAGTTTTGATTCTGTTATTCATAACTTTCATTACAAAAATTATTTTTCAAATCGCTTTGGTGAAAACATAGAAACCTAGGTTTACTAAAACATATCCAAAATGTAGGGAAATCCAATAGTTAGTTTGAAATTTATAAATCTAGGTTTACTGAAAAAAAAAATAAGTGTTTTATATAGGTTATGCATTGGCCACCTCCTTCGCATGCTTAATTTTGGCTTAGAGATAAGGGTCATACTCATCCTTATGGTTTGGAGGAGATGGGAGAGTACTTGAACTTCTATGTTGATTGTGTGAGATGAATTTTTTATTTATTTGATGAATGTTTGAGTAGGGTAACTAGATACCCTAGGTGGGTGGCTCACTATAGGTTGCCAAGATGCAAAGTGGTTTCTAGGAGATCCTATGAGTGGGTTTAATTCAAGTGATAACCTTTTTAAAATAAACTTGGGTTGGGTTGGGCTATAACACACTAATACAAGATAAATGATTATTTTAGTCCATATAGGCCTGTTGGAGTACCGTGACCATTGTTACAGGTTGGGTGGATCCTTTTGAGAGGGGACTGTTGTACATGGTAGGCAGGGTGGATCCCGACATTAAGGCCATATGATGACACCCACCTAGTAGTTGTTCTGGTTCTCTCTCTCTTATGATGTTATTTGATGTTATTATGTGATATGTGGTTCTTGTTTATTGTTTTGTGGAAACATGTCTCATGGCCTTAGTATTGCCCTAGTACTTGTGTGGACCTTGGTTTTATCTCCTAGCATGGGGGAGTGGGCCTTTGTGGTTCCACATGGTAAATATTTTTCAAGGTGTGTTCGTGATCTCTTTTAATGATGCTTCTTGATCCTTGGTTAAAGATGTTGAAGACCTTGCTTTTGAACTAGTACATTCAAATATTGTAAAGATTATTTGTAAGCCATGAATGGCCTTATAATAAACATGTAATTCTATGAAAAGCATTGTAAAAGGGAGGGTAGTTTATAGGAACTATGATAAGGGATGATTACTTTGTATGTGAAACAATGTTTTTAAAAGTTATGTTACCCTTCCTATCCTATTTCTTTATGATCTTATTGTGTTGTTATGAAAATTGAGTAGAAGGCATTAATAGAAACTACAATTGCATTATTATATATGTTGTTATGAAATGAAAAGTATTAATTGCATGGATGTTGTAAATAATAATCAAGGGGAAAATGATGCAAAGGATACTTATTCATTCTCTAGTGGGAATGAGATTATGGGAAATAGGATTGTTATGTACTTTTACTTTGGTCTCAAATGAAATGATAAAATCTTTGTAGCATATCAAATAGATAGTAAAGTTAATGTGTTGTGAAATATTATATCATGCTCAAAATTAAGAAGATCATTGTATGTTTATTTTATGCACATTATTTTATGTGTTAAGCTGTTATATCTTTCAATTATGTTGATGAACATTATTTTAGGACCCAGAGGCAACTGAGAGGGGCGGGGGGGGGGGGGGGGGGGGGTGAATCAGTTGTCTATTAATTTTAACCCAAATATAACTTAAGCAAACTTGATGCATAATACCGATAAGCCAAACTTAATGCGGGTTGACAGTTTAATATTTAATAACAATACCGGTGAAGTTTAATGCATGAAACAGAAAGAGAAATATCATCCATAATACATAACAGAGATATTTGTACGTGGAAACCCTGTAAGGGGAAAAACCACGGTGGGAAACCTTGCCAACAATCAAATGATACTACTGCAGATAGTATGTATGTACAAATGAGGTCTGCACATGCAGAAAGGCCAATTGCTTAGAGCTCACTGCTCAATCACAAAATGAGAGTCACACTAACTACAATTGGATGATTAAATCCAATGATAATATACTACTCAAAGTAGCATCTTCAATGTTGGATTCAGTACCGGTTAAGCTCTGATTGTCTTCTTCAAATCTTCCTTGAATCTTCAAATGATGTCTGCATGAGTAGCTCTGCTTATATTCACTTATACCAAATATCACAATCTTATTTCATCTCCTATTTTCTATATCAATTTCATAATTGAGATCTTACATATATATCAAAACCTAAGACCAAATGTGTAGGCCGGTATACTAAGAATATTAAAATTAAATAAATTACAAATGAATCAATATGTGATACATCATGTCAAGTCAATGCATTTACAATAATAACCAATCAATAAATCATCTCCATAGTGTGTCGTGCTGATCTGGAATAGATAATGCGTGTTGGTCCATAACCTAGACCAATTCACCGATAACACCAAATATGCAAAATCGATTAGACCAATAACAAAATCTCCAAAATAAGTGTCCAAACCATGTCTTCGACATAACTAAGTGATCTCTAGATGATAAAAGATCATCCTCAGTGTCGGTGAACAATATAACATGTCGGTGAACCAAATACCAGTGACTATGCATAAGTCATTGAACATGTCGGTGAACATAACCAAAGATCTCCAGAAAGATAAGTGTTGATAAGTGTTGACATCAATGAAAAAACAATGCAACACATCCATAATACCAACACATTGAAGGGAACTTGTAAGGGCATTAAGTATGTTACTTTCTAGAAGTGGTAGATGTATGTTATACTTAAAAAAAAAATTATAGCATATTTGGAACTTTTGATCTTATCCTACCAGGTTCCCTGTCAGGGCATGACAATTGGTATTAGAGCCCTAGGTTGCTACACTGGGAACTCTAGGGTCTATTATGCTTAGTTAGATTGTATTTTACATCTATATATATCCTTCTTATGTTGTGTTACTCTCCCAGATGGCCCCCGTTACCCATAGTGCAACTAGAGATGGAAATCGAAACTCTGCCTCTAGGTCTCAGCAAGAGAGTTTCCTAGGGAACCATGAGGGAGAACAATCCCAAGGTACCCATAGGGAAGAGAGAGATGAAAGTCAAAATAATGAATCTGAAGGGGCTCAATTGAGGTGCATGATGGGGGATATCCTTCAGAGGTTAGATACAATTGAAAATAAAGAAAACCATGAGGAAGGAAATAACTCTCAACATCATGATAGGGAAAGAGATAGGAGACCTAAGATAGAGACAAAAGAACATATAGTGATTCTAATGCTCACATGACGGATTTACTTAGGGCTAAGATACCTCTTTTCTTTGGCAATGTGGGGGGATCTACGATAGAAACTTGGATATTTGATCTTGAAAGATGTTTCACCATGCATCCTTTTAGTAACAATGTTAAAGCTAGATGTTCCATTATGCACTTAAGAAAGTTTTCTTCAACATGGTAGCGAATGGAGGAAGAAAAAATCCAAGTCAACATAGACACCATTTCTTGGGAATTATTTTTAGAAAGCTTTAAAGATAGATTCATGTCAGATCAATGGAGATAGGGTAGAGTAGAAGAATTCCATCACCTAAAACAAAACAACATGTCAGTTGAAGATTATGAGTGAAAGTTCTATGAACTTAAGCCCTTCTTAGGTTACAAGGAGGATGGACCTATGTTGGTGCAACATTTTATTAGGTGATTGAATGACCATATTTCTAGGGATGTAGCAGTCTTTGGACAAAAGAGTCTTCGAGATGCAATAGCCAAAGTCTTTCTGGTTGAGAGGAATGTTAATTTGGGTTTAGGAGGTCATTTCGACAATTGAGGTAATAGTGTTGGGGCCATGTCTAAGGGGAACCAATATCAAGGGATGTCAGGCTCTAAGAATCAACAATCAACTCTCAAAGGAGGACATTTTTCACATAAGAAAAAGTCCTAGAATTACAATCAGAGTGGTAGAAAATTTCAATACCAATAAAATCATGGTAATTCTCACACTCAGTAGAAGTATACCCCTCAACCATCCCAAAGTTCTCAAAACATTAATAAAGGGAGTTACCAGTAATCGAGTGCACCATCTACAAGAAATTTTGTGAGAAACATGAGTTGTTATTCTTGCAGGCAGCATGGGCATATTGCAGTACATTGTCCTCAATGCACCAAGTCCCTCGCAAACCAGAATCAAGCAACCTTCAAACCCACAGTAGGAAATGCAGGCCAGTCCCACAGAATATTTAGTGCAATAGAGAAAAGGCAAGTTGATCACCAAGGCACAGTTATTGAAACCACAGGTTAATTAAAGGGTAAAACTATATCTATTTTATTTGATTTTGGAATAGTGGATTCCTTCATATCTCCATCCTTAGTAGAAAAGTGTGGGCTAGTGGCGAAAGGGCAAGGAGCTAAGTGGCAGGTAGAACTAGCCCTTGGGACCAAAATGACCACTAATTTATGTGTCCAAGAATGTGAATTAGGATTAGGACCCTTCACTACAAAGGTAGACCTTCATGTAATCCCTCTAGGCTCTTATGGGGTTGTTTTAGGTATGGATTGGCTAGAGGAGCATGAATCCAACATAGAGTGCAGAAAGAAAACTATATATTGAATTGATGATTTTGGTGAGCATAGAGTGATGGTAGGTATTCAGCGACCCATATCTCTTTGTATGATATCTGTAATGCAACTCAAGCAATGCATGCAAAAGGGATGTCAACTTTTTGTAGTCTTAGTTAATGATCTTGATGAAGAGGAAAGTAAGTAAGTAACACTTGATCACCCCTTGCTTCAAGAGTTTGTTGATGTATTTCCTAAGGAAATCCCAGGAATGCCTCCAAAAAGGGATATTGATTTTCGTATAGACTTGGTACTTGGAGCAGAACCCATCTCCAAGGCTTCGTATTGCATGACTACTCAGGAACTAAGTGAGTTAAAGTTACAATTAGAGGAACTATTGGAAAAAGGTTTTATCAGGCCTAATGTATCACCATGGGGTGCTCCAGTGATTTTTGTGAAGAAGAAGGATGGTTCTCTCAGGATTTATATTGATTATCGACAACTCAATAAAGTTACCATTAAGAATCGATACCCACTACCCTATATTGATGACTTGTTTGATCAAATGAAAGGGGAAAAGGTATTTTCCAAAATTGACCTTAAGTCAGGATACCACCAGCTAAGGATCCTTGAGGCTGACATCTATCGTTTAGCCTTCTGTACTCGATATGGCCACTATGAATTCATTGTGGTGCCTTTCGGTCTAACTAATGCTCCTTCAGTATTCATGAGTCTTATGAATGGAGTATTGAGAACTTACTTGGATAAGTTTGTGATAGTTTTCTTAGATGATATATTGGTGTACTCAAAAACAATGGAAGAGCATGAACAACATCTACGCCAAGTGTTACAATGCCTACGAGAGAATCAGTTATATGCTAATGTTGATAAATGTGAGTTCTTTCAAACTGAAGTTAAGTATCTTGGTCACGTTATCTCAAGGGAAGGAATATCTATGGACCCAACAAAGATTCAAGCCATGGTAGAATGGCCAACACCTGCTAATGTCTCAGAAGTTCATAGTTTCATGGGCCTAGCCAGCTATTATCGACATTTTGTTATGGGTTTTTCCAAGATAGCTCATCCTATCATTTCCTTACAGAGGAAGGGGAAGAAGTTTATTTGGACTAAAAAATGTGAAGAAGCTTTTCAATGTTTAAAAGAGAAGATAACCAGTGCTCCGATTTTGTCAATACCTAACCCCTCAGAAGAGTTTATGGTCTACATAGATGCTTCCTTGGAAGGCATAGGGGAAGTGTTATTGCACGAAGGTAGATTTATTTCTTATGAGTCTAAGAAGTTGAAACACCATGAACTCAACTATCCTACTCATGATTTAGAGTTAGCGGTTGTAGTTCATGCCTTGAAACGATCAAGACATTTCTTGTTAGGACATCAATTTGAACTCCATACAGATCACCATAGCCTTTAGTACATATTTACTCAGCCTAATCTCAATGCCAGGTAGCATAGGTGGATGGAATTTTTGTGTGAATATGATTTTGAAGTAAAATACATTCAAGAAAAAGAAAATATAGTTGTAGATGCCTTGAGCCATAGGAGGCATGAAATATCAACAATAATAGTTGAAGTTGATTTGAAGAGTAAGATACTTAATGCACTCCCATCAGATGACTGGTTTCAAGAGGTCTGATTAGAGATTGCTTCAAGCAGAATTCTAGAAGGTAGATATACTAGATATTCAATGGATATTCATGGTATTCTTAGGTGTATGGGATGTATTTATGTTTCACCCTCCAATGGAATTTGAAGGTTAATTTTAGTGGAAGCCCATCGTTCACCTTACTTGGCACATCCTGGTGTCAAGAAGATGCATGCAGATTTGAGGTAGCTTTACTATTGGGCAGGAATGAGAAGAGACATAGCAGATTTTGTATCTTGTTGCCTTGAGTGTCAAAGGGTGAAGGTAGAGCACTGGTGTAGGAGAACCCTTCAAGGGGCTCCCACCATTTTCTTTTGATTGTGTTCTTTTTTCTTAACGAAGCCATTGTATACAAAATAAGAGCCATGTGCTCATTGGTCCTAGTTAGGGTCCTAGTTGAGGTCCTAGGGTCATGAGTCAAAGTTGAGTTTTTATTGGAAATAGAGGGTATGTGTGCCTTTGAGGTGTTTAGGGGCCCTTCTTAGCATGGTGGTGTCCTTAGGATAGCCCAATGTGGGCCTAGGAGTCAAGAAAAGCAACATTGAGAAAGTTGCTCAAAAGTTGCATGACAACTTTTCAAAAGTTGTCAAGCAACTTTTCCACCTAGTGGTCAAAATATTTAGTTTAGCATGGACAACCCTAATATGGGCACATAGATCAAGGAGAGGGTAGTATAATTAGTTTAAAACCCTAAGAGAATGGGTTGGATGTTAGTTGTTGTATGGCCCAAGCAAAGTGACTTGACTGTGGCTGCAATTTTGTTGCCAGTCGGCACAAATGGAGTAAGACAAGATCATTAATGGATTGATTTTCGAGAAAAAATATGTTGAATGTCTTGTATGGTGTATTTACTTTCATTGTGAGCATTTAGATTAGGTTTTGTTTTGCAGGTTGCGTGTGTTTGTAAATATTTTGAAAACTTGCTACTCACTGTCCAATTTTGGACTGGTTTGTGTCAATGGGTTCATAACTCCATTCCCCATTGTGGAATCAGCATGAAACCATGGGGAATGAGAGTGAATACCCTGTACAATACTTCGAAACAAGAAGGGCCCTTTAAGATGTAGGGAGGCCATCTAAAGACCCACTCCTAGGTGAGACTGGATAGTGCCCGACTAGGAAGGGTTAAGTTGCAGAGGTCTTGGAGAGCAAGGAAGGATAGAGGAGGAGGCACCCTTTGGAGGAGTTGTAGAGGGGTGAGTGGAGTACCAATGGTGTGAAGGAGGAACTTCCACAAATCCATACAAAGTGTCACGAACATCAAACCTACACTGTGACCCTGGCAGGCCTAAAAACCCTCTTTAAAACCCTTTAAAACCTTAAAATCCACCTAGGGCAGTGTACGGACACTTGGAGGCCCAAAACTAGAAAAATCATTGAGCCCTTGCCAAATGAATAGTAGGTCTTTTGGGAAGTTTCATAAGCATGTGCATCATTTGCAAGAGGGAGCCCTAAGAGTCCGGATAGGAGGCCTAATTGGGCACAATCCTTGTAGCCCTATTTTGTAGGTAAAGGACAAAATAGTGAAATTGATAAGGAGTTAGAAGTTGAAAACCTCTTGGGGGCGCATGAATGCATGGATAACCATGTCCAAGACCTATCCTATCCTTGCTAGGAGCTGAAGGTGTGGAACAAGCCAAACCCTTATTAGCCTAAGTAAGGGTTCTTTGAGTCTCATGAGTAGGTGAGACCTTAGGAGCAAAAATTCAAGTTGTACGTAGGTGGATTGGGAAAGGTCAGAGGATTTCACAAGCAGGGGAAGTCCTAGAGACCCTAGGATGTGGTTAGTACACTTGGTGATCCAAGGAAAGTATCTAAGAGCATAGACTAGGCTAGTCTATCCCAAACCCCATCCCATCGGATTGGTATCAGAGAAAGTTAAAGATTTGGTGGACCATGTATGTCTCTGTACTCTGGTGAATCAGTAGGGGAAAGCAGAATGGTCACTAAAGTAGAGCTGGCTAGGGAGGTAGAAGAGCAGCAGAAGAAGAATAGACTACTTGAAGAAGCTATGAGTGAGATAAGGGATAAGCTGCAGGAAGTGGTGGATCAGAGGACACAAGGACCTTGGGGTGAAGACACCAAGGATAAAGGCAAGAAAACTATAGACATAGATGACATTATACCTAAACCAGATCCCTTGTTCAATGAAGAACCTTTTGTAAAGGCTATTAAGGCTTTGAACACCAAAGCTTTTGAAGGATTGCCACATTTTAGTGGAAGGATGGACATTGACATTGTCATGGAATGGATTGAGGGTATGGAGAACCACTTTGAGTGTGAGGGAGTGATAGAAGCTCAAAAGGTTAAGGTTGCCAAATCAAGATTAAGGGGAGCAACTTTGACATGGTGGAAGTACTTGCAAGAAGAGAGAGTTAGCATGGGGAAGCTACCTATTGCCAATTGGAAGGTCATGGTGAGTAAGATTAAGGAGAACTAATTACCAGAGGATTATGAAGTCCAACTTCATAAGAAGAGATAGGGATTGAAGAAAAAAAACCTTGATGTGACCTCCTACACTGAAGGATTTCAAAAGATTTGTCTTAGATCCAAAGTCCAAGAAGATGAATCTATCAAGGTGGCTAGGTATCTAAGCGGCCTAAAGTGGAACATTCAAGAGGAGATAAGCCTATGGACTCCTACCATTGTCCAAAAATGTCATTAGCTTGCTGCCAAGGTGGAAGAGAGGAACAAAAGAAAAGGAGACTCTAACAATAGGGGTAGAGGCAGAGGTAGAGATCAAATGAATCACCGAGGTGGTTACCAAAGCAAGGCAAATGAGCAAACAAACCAAGGAGAAGCCAAGTTGACTGAGCATAGCAATGAAACCAATCTCAGAGGGGGCCATTCTAGAGGAAGAGGTGAACAAGGTGGTCCAAGTAGGGGTAGAGGTACCAGCAGAGGTAACTCCTACTTTGCAACTATGAAATGTTACAATTGTGGTCAACTGGGACACCCGCCCTATAGATGCCCTAACAAGCCTACATCATCAAACAGTGGAAAGAGGGTTTATTATGCACATGAAGAATATTCAAGAAGAAAGACACCTGAGGTGGAGCATATTGAATCAGAGATTGGAGAAAATTTGATGTTCAATAGGGTCTTGGTAAGATAGCTAGTTAAGAATGAACCTAGGCATAGGAGAGCATTGTTTAGGGTGAGATGTAAGATCCTTGGTAAAGTTTGCAAGGTGATAGTAGATTCAGGGTCAATTGATAACATAATATTAAAGGAGGCAACCAAGAAGTTGAAACTCACAAGGATACCCCACACTAACCCTTACAAGGTGACTTGGCTGAATCATGAGCAGAGTGTGCTAGTCAATGAACAAACTTGGGTAGAGTTCTCTATTGGAGGATACAAGGATAAGATCCTTTGTGATGTGTTACCCATGGATGCCTATCACCTATTACTAGGTAGACCCTGGAAATTTGATAGGAAGGTAATCTATGATGGAGAGGAGAACTCCATTTCCTTTAAGAAGGATAGTAAAACCTTTAAGATTCAGTCTTTGACAGAGAATGAGGAGGGAACCTCAAGAACACCTAGTGTCTTATTAGCTACTGGCAAAGAGTTCTTACACTTGCTACATGAGGAGGAAATAGTGAAGTGTGCCATCTTTGTGAAGCTAAAGGAGGAGGAAGACAAGTTGTAGGTAGAGGTACCCAAGGAGGTGAAGCAAATGTTGCAAGAGTATAAGGACATAGTGAGTGATGGAGCACCTGCAACACTCCCACCAAGAATGTCTATAAGCCATCAAAGAGACTTTGTTCCAGGTGCATCCCTACCTAACAAAGCTACATATAAGCTCACACCTGACCAAAACAAGGAGGAGGTAAGGCAAGTGCAAGAGTTATTGGAACAAGGACTAATCAAGAAGAGCATTAGCCCATGTGCAATCCCGGTAGTGCTAGCATCAAAGAAGGGAGGCAAGTGGAGACTTTGCACTAACTCAGGGGAAATCAATAGGATCACCATAAGGTATAGGTTTCCTATTCCTAGAATAGAGGATTTGATGGACTGTTTAGGAGCTGCTATGTATTTTACAAAGTTGGGCCTTAAAAGTGGTTATCACTAGATTAGAATCAAGGAGGGAGATGAGTGGAAGACTGCTTTCAAGACCACAGAAGGGTTGTATGAATGGCTTGTGATGCCATTTGGACTCACCAATGCCCCAAGCACCTTCATGAGGTTGATGAATGAGGTGTTGAAAGACTTCACAGGCAACTTTGTGGTGGTGTACCTAGATGACATTCTCATCTATAGTAGAACCAAAGAGGAGCACCCTGAGCATTTGAGGTTAGTCTTAGAGAGGTTGCATGAGGAGAAGTTATCAATCAACCTAGAGAAGTGTGACTTCTTGAAGCAAGAGCTGGTGTACTTAGGATTTGTGGTGTCTAAGAGAACCTTGAAGATGGATCCAAGCAAAGTGGAGGCAATCTTGAATTGGCCTGCCCCTAGAACAGGGACTGAAGTTAGGAGTTTCCATGGTTTAGCTCAATTCTATAGGAAGTATGTGAGGAACTTCAGTGGCATATGTGCACTAGTCCTTGACACCATAAAAGGAGGCCTTAAAACTAAGTTTAAATGGACTGAGTAGGCTGACAAAGCATTTCAATTATTGAAGCAAGAAGTAGCCACAAAACCTATCCTACTCCTACCTACTTTTGACAAGCTATTCACATTGGAGTGTGATGCAAGTGGAATTACAGTAGGGGATGTATTGAGTCAAGAGGGAAGACCTGTAGCATTTTTCAGTGAGAAGCTCAATGAAGCAAAGAAGAAGTACTCAGCCTATGACTTAGAGTTGTATGCACTAGTTCAGTCTCTCAAAAAATGGAGGTATTACCTACTTCCAAAGAAATTTGTGGTGTTCACAGATAACCAGGCTTTGAGTTACATTAACGCTCAAGAGAAGCTTAGAAATAGGCATTTGAAATGGATGGAATACCTCCAATCCTTCACCTTCACCATCAAGCATAAAAAGGGACAACTCAACAAGGTGGCAGATTCTTTAAGCAGGAAGTTGTTGACAGTTCAAGAGTTATAGTTGCAGAGCATAGGAATAGAAGGTTCCAAGGACCTCTATGAAGGAGATGAAGACTTCTCATTAGCCTACAAGGTTTGCAAGGAGTTTGATAACCATTTCCATGGTGAGTATGCAGATTACACTCTTCAAAATGGTCTCTTGTTTAAAGGTAATTAGTTATATGTACCTAGGGGATCCATGAGGGTAAACCTCATCCAAGAAAAACACAATGGTAGTCTAAGTGGACACTTTGGAGTCAACGAAACCTTAGATTTAGTGCAGATGTACTACTATTGGCCCAAGTTGCCAAGAGATGTGAAAAGGTATGTGGAGCAATGTGGTATGTGTCAAAGAGCAAAAGGAGGATCAAGTAATGTTGGTCTTTATCAACCATTGTCGGTCCCAAATAGGCCTTGGGAATGTATAAGCATGGACTTTGTAGTAGGAATTCCCAAGACAAAGACAGGTGTGGATAGCATCGATGTGGTAGTAGATAGATTTTCCAAGATGAGCCATTTTATTCAATGTAAAACTACACATGATGCTAGCTATGTTGCACATCTCTTCTTTAAGGAGATTGTTAGGATTCATGGACTCCCATTAAGCATTATCTCAGATAGGGACAACAAGTTCATGGGCCATTTTTGGAAAACTTTATGGAGGAGACTTGGAACTAATCTCTCATTTAGCTCAGCTTACCATCCACAAACTAATGGTCAAACTGAAGTCATCAATAGGGTTTTAGGCAACTTGTTGATGTGTTTAACTAAGGAGTATTGATAGACATGGGATCTAATCATTCCTCAAGCAGAGTATGCATAATGATAGTGTGAATAGGACCACTAGAAGAAGTCCTTTTGAGGTTGTCTATGGTAGACATCCAAGGGGAGTGTGTGAACTCAGGGAACTTGGTTCCATGGAGATGAAGAGTGGGCAAGCAGAGGACTTCACTCAAACTATCAAAGAGATCCAAGAGAAGGTCAAGAAAGTCATCCTTGAATCCACTCAAAATCTAAAGGCCAAAATGGATGAGAAAAGGAGAGAGGTTCAGTTCAAGGTGGGTGACTATGTGATGGTCCATTTGAGCAAAGCTAGAATGCAAAGTGGTAAGCCTACTAAACTGTAAATGAAGAGGGTAGGACCTTGTAAAATTTTGTCAAAATATGGTGAGAATGCCTACAAGGTTGATCTTCCTTTAGACTTAGCCATTTCACCAGTCTTCAATGTTGTTGATTTGATTATGTATAAGGGAGAGATAGTAGTGCGGACTGAGAATCAAGCCAAGGTATTGCAAGACTTGGATATGAATGCCTTACCCCAAATGAAGTAGCCTAAAGTAGAAGAGATCTTGGAGTCAAGGGTGAAGAAGTCTACTAGACACCAGGTCTACATGGAGAAATTGGTAAAGTGGGTAGATCAACCTGTGTATGAAGCTACTTGGGTTGAAGAAAGCAAGTTCAAGAAGCTTGGCATTGATCCAGCTCTCCTCACTCCCCTAGTTCCTTAGTTTGTTGCAGAGGGGGAGTATGGTGTAGGAGCACCCTTCAAGGGGCTCCCACCATTTTCTTTTGATTGTGTTCTTTCTTCTTAACAAAGCCATTGTATATAAAATAAGAGCCATGCGCTCATTGGTCCTAGTTGAGGTCCTAGGGTCATGAGTCAAAGTTGAGTTTTTCTTGGAAATAGAGGGTATGTGTGCCTTTGAGGTGTTTAGAGGTCCTTCTTAACATGGTGGTGTCCTTAGGATAGCCCAATGTGGGTCTAGGAGTCAAGAAAAGAAACATTGAGAAAGTTTCTCAAAAGTTGCAAAAGTTGCATGACAACTTTTCAAAAGTTGTCAAGCAACTTTTCCACCTAGTGGTCAAAATCTTTAGTTTAGCATGGACAACCCTAATATGGGCACACAGACCAAGGAGAGGGTAGTATAAGTAGTTTCAAACCCTAAGAGAAGGGGTTGGATGTCATTTGTTGTATGACCCAAGCAAAGTGACTTGACTATGACTGCAATTTTGTTGACAGTGGGCACAAATGGAGTAAGACAAGATCATTAATGGATTGATTTTTGAGAAAAAATATGTTGAGTGTCTTGTATGGTGTATTTAATTTCATTGTGAGCATTTAGATTAGGTTTTTTTTTGCAAGTTGCGTGTGTTTGTAAATATTTTGAAAACTTGCTACTCATTGTCCAGTTTTGGACTAGTTTGTGTCAATGGGTTCATAACTCCATTCCCGATTGTGGAATCACCATGAAACCATGCATAATGAGAGTGAAGACCATGTAAAATACTTCAAAAAAAGAAGGTCCCTTGAAGATGCAGGGAGGCCATCTAAAGACCCACTCCTAGGCGAGACTGGATAGTGCCCAGCTAGGAAGGGTTAAGTTGCAGAGGTCTTGGAGAGAAAGGAAGGACAGAGGAGGAGGCACCCTTTGGAGGAGTTGTAGAGGGGTGAGTGGAGTACCAATGGTGTGAAGGAGGAACTTCCACCAATCTAGACAAAGTGGCAAGAACATCAAACCTACACTATGACCCTAGCAGGCCTAATAACCCTCTTTAAAAACCTTAAAAACCTTAAAATCCACCTAGGGCAGTGTACGGACACTTGGAGGACCAAAACCAGAAAAATCCTTGAACCCTTGCCAAATGAATAATAGGTATTTTGGGAAGTTTCATAAGCATGTGCATCATTTGAAAGAGGGAGCCCTAAAAGTCTAGATAGGAGGCCTAATTGGGCACAATCCTTGTAGCCCTATTTTGTAGGTAAAAGACAAAATAGTGAAATCGGTAAGGAGTTAGAAGTTGAAAACCTCTTGGGGGCACATGAATGCATGGATAACCATGTCCAAGACCTATCCTATCCTTACTAGGACCTAAGAAGGTGTCAAACATTCCAAACCCTTATTAGCCTAAGTAAGGGTTCTTTGAGTCTCATGAGTAGGTGAGACCTTAGGAGCAAAAATTCAAGTTGTAGGTGGGTGGATTGGGCAAGGTCAGGGGATTTCACAAGCAAGGGATGTCCTAGAGACCCTAGGGTGTGGTTAGTACACTTGGTGATCCAAGGAAAGGTACTAAGAGTGTAGACTAGGGTAGTCTATCCCAAACCCCATCCCATCAAGCACTAGCATCAGTAGGATATTTATAGTCCCATGCAGTTCCAGAATGGAAATGGGACATCATTTCTATGGATTTCATAGTTGGCTTGCCTACATCTTCATGACATCATGATGCCATTATGGTTACCATTGATCAGTTGACTAAGGTCGCTCATTTTTTTCCTCTTAGATCTTCATATACAACATCTTCAGTAGCACAAATTTTTGTTAGAGACATTGTTAGATTATATGGAATTCCACATAAGATTATTTCAGATCGGGATCCAGTGTTCACTTCGGCTTTTTGGACAGCCTTGCAACATGATTTAGGGACTCAGCTAAACTATAATACTTCTTACCATCCTGAGACTGATGGTCAGACACAGAGAGTTAATCAGATTTTGGAGGACATGTTGAGGATGTAAGTGATGGATTGACAGTCCGCTTGGGAGGATTACTTGTGTCTAGTCAAGTTTGCATATAACAATGGGTATCATAGTTCCATCGACATGTCATCGTATCAAGCCTTCTATGGTAGACCTTGTCGCACACCCTTGAGTTGGGATAGATTGGATGATAGGACACTTCTTAGATCAGAAATGTTATAGGATATGGAAGTATAGGTTTAGGGTATCAGAGAGCATTTGGCAACCACACAAGATAGACATAAGAAGTACATTGATGCTCATAGGGTTGATAGGCAATTCATAGTTAGTGATAGGGTATTTTTGAGGGTCCACCCTCATGAGAGCCCAATTCATTATGGAAAAGGTTCTAAGCTAGCACCTATATT
Source organism: Cryptomeria japonica (assembly GCF_030272615.1). Lineage (NCBI taxonomy): Eukaryota > Viridiplantae > Streptophyta > Pinopsida > Cupressales > Cupressaceae > Cryptomeria > Cryptomeria japonica. The sequence goes on along the minus strand of NC_081412.1, from coordinate 735,408,470 downwards.
TGTAGGTCCATTTGATATCCTTGAGAGGATAGGACTGGTTGCTTATTGACTTGCCCTGCCACCTAGCCTTGCATGTATTCGTGATGTATTTCATGTTTCTATTCTTAGAAAATATATTCCAGAATTGACACATGTATTGGATTGGACTTCTTTACAGGTCACAAACGGGCATCTAACTTTAGAGCTAGTACATATACTACAGCAGCGGACCCTGACCCTCAGGGGTTGCACCATAGAGAAGGCAAGGGTCCAATGGGACCCAGATGATAAAACTTTAGCTACGTTGGAGGATTTTGGCAGACATAGAGCTTCTTACCCCTATTTGTTTATAGGCTTCCAGGAGTAAACCTAGTTCTATGGGGGAGAATGTAATACCCACCCTAGCGAATTTTCTTCGCATGGATATTATTTGTTATATTTGGTGATATTGGACTCTATATTTCCTTGTTAAAGTAGATGATGAGACATATTTAGTTATATTTGCACCTTTATGGTTCAGTATGTTATCTGATGCATTAGTGAGTTAGGGGTTTCATTGGTTTATGTACATGATTTCATTATGATAATCATTTCATATGGCTGCTATATTATATGTTTATTATCTCAAGATAACAATGCTAACCCAATCATGCTTGGAAATAGATTATTATATGAGATATCTATAGGATGAGGAGAGGTAGTCGTAGTTACTCTATTGAGACCCATATGATGCCGCACTCCCCTCCTTGTTTGTCATTTGTATATGGATATATATTTTTATCATTTTGGTGATGCAGGATTGCACGTACTAGGCATCGACTCCACCTGGCTACACAGGTCTGAGCATGCCTCTAAATCCTTGAATGTTGTTGTTGCGGAGATAACACCTAGGTTCCCACAAGTAAACCTATTGGATGTAGGTCTCCCATTTAGGAAGATAAACCTATCTTAAGGGTTGGGCAATGTCATGTTTGTGATGGGTATTGGTTTGAGTATTTTGAATGGTTTTGATTTATGTTATTCGTAATGATTTTTATATAATGTTTGATTATTTCATTGATAGGATACCTACTGATAGGGACGTAGGGAAAGGGGGTTGTCCAATAGGCTTGTATTTTTACAAAGTGATAAGTCCCTTTCTAGTTTCAAGGTGTAGTCACCAAAATCAGAGTGCAAAAAGCATACAGGCAACCTAGCAACTCTCCTTGATCCACCTCCCTAAGTCAAACACTCCGTGGTTGCTCAAGGGTTTCTACTCCATTGTTTTAGGCTTTGTAGTCTAACACCTTACTCTCTCAATTGTAATTCATTTCCTCTGACCCTGACCTATTCTCTGACTGCACAAGGTCTCCTCTTGATGAATTACAAGTTTGTGTCAAGCTCTACCCCCATGGGTGTCTTTGGTCTTCTATGGTTTGGTGTGTAGTAATCCTTCACAAGTGCTACAAACTGACTTATGGAGTATATCTCACCAAATGTGTTAAATGCATGCAAGATTAACTTGTTTCAACTTGATTTGATGGGTTTTATTCTTTACAACCTTCCTTTGTGTACCTAATTTGACAAAAACAATATTTTAGGCCTAAAATGGCTACAAGGAATTAGCCCTCTTTTTGGGGTTTTATGCTCATCCTGCTCCAACGATGGACTTCTAGACAAAAAAAACCTTATATTTTGATACTCTTTTTGAATTTATTGAGGATTTTCTAAGTCTTAGGGTCCATTAGGCCTCCTCCATGACTGTCCCAAAAATGGGTGCAAAAAGAAGGGTTTGCTAGGGTTTTGATGGCAAGAATCAACTTACAAGATAGAAACCTTCAATGTGAATCATGCAACCTTATTTCTACCATGAAAAATACTAATTAGGCAAAAATATAGTAGTTTTACACCTTCAAAGGTTAGAGAACACGGTTTTACAAAACATGCTCATAAGGAGTGTGCAACATTTACAACTTTTCCCTTTCTTGCTTTCCACAAACACATCATTGCATGAGTACCAATTACATTCAAAACATGTAAACATGTCCAACATTAGTGACAAAGGAGAACCACATTATCTCTACACAAAAAGGCATTAGGCAATTACAAACGAATGAACCATTCACTGTCAAAACTTGTTATCACTGCACTTTGCCTCTTTCACTGCATTTACACTTTAACCTGCATTTACCACTATCAAAACTCTTTTTCAAAGGTCTGTCTGGTGCTTTTGATCAATGTTATATCTTTGAATGTTTTTTGACCTTCATACTTGCTATTTGGAAGAGGAAGATTGCATAAACAACTTAACTAAAATGCAAAAATCAGTCATAATTGACTGTTACAGCCAGCTGGGCGTTACAATTTTGCCTAAAGGATCATTAACTGATCTTGGCAATCTCAAAACCCATGGGTAGGGTCGAAGACCACTCCTTGTTCTTGTTTGTGAAAAAATAAAAGGAGATACAAGGTTTTACAAACACCAATATATGGTGGAGAGTAAGCAAATGAGTGGAAACCAACACCAAAATAGTGACTCACTCTTTTTTTCACAATTTTCACAAACTAAAAAATGCAACCATCCTTATCATCGATTAGAAAGCCTCTTTGCTTTCAGATACAACTTAAACATCAAGACAAGTCTATCCACCTGATGAATGCATTTGCTATAGAAGAGCAAAGCATCAAACCTCTTCAAAGACCCTAGCCAAATAGCACACTTGCCTAGGGCTCCATGGCCACAAAACTTCTTGCACCTACATTTTTGAAATAAAAACATGTATTTAGATATCTTACAAGTTGACCAACTAGTTCTTGGGAATCCATGAACATTTAGGGCTTCAAGAAGCCAAGTTGGTCAAGCATCCTTGCCAAATTCCTAGACAAGGCAGTGAAACTGTCAAAACCAATTAATTTTTCTTAGAACTCAAAACTTAATGAAATTTAATGCATCCAAAGGGAAAAGCTTCAAGAAGAATAAGAGAACTTGAAAATGTAAGAATAGTATGGCCAAGTACAGCAGGTGTACGGAGTGCTTCGTGTACGGACTGCTGCTCACATGGAGTTAAAACTTAGAGAAAAACAAGATAAAAACTAGTGCAAACTTTCAAATGCTTGATATCTCCACAAAATAAACCCTTACAATGGTTAAAGCAGGAGAATAATTACCTCTACAAGTCAGTTATCCTCTTGTATGGATAGGTACATGTCCAAGAGCACTCAAATTTGACATTTTCATGTCTAAAATGACAACTTTTAATGCCTAGATGATGCAAGGTTGATCTCAAAGACTACCAATCACCTAGGAACACTACTCACACCTAAAAACCAGACACAAAACTTGTCTAAAACTTTTCAAAACAAAAACACATTGAAAACTCACTTTTCCCAACATTTGGCCAAGCAACTCCAAACTGGCAACTTTGAGCAAAAAGATGAAAATGGGAAACATGACCACACAATGAGTTCAAAACTCATCCAAACAACTTAGAACAATTAAAAAAAATCTTAGACAAACTTTCCAACTCAAGACTAATAAAAATCAAACCTGCTATCAAGCCTGTGATGAAATGAAGCTAGGTGCTCTTGCACCATACTCCCCCGGTGACAAAGAAGTCATGTGACTCTGTTGGGTAGAAAAGAGAGAGGAATACCAGCCTTGTAGAAGTCACTTTCAGGTATCCAAGTGGCTTCAGAGGCTGGTTGATCCTTCCACTTGATCAAATGTTCAAAGTAGTCATGCTATCTAGTCTTCTTGATGATTTTGGAATCAAGTACCTATTCAGGAATGGGAAAAGAAGAAGAGGGGAGAGATAGATCAGAAAGGGAATGTGAAATTTCTAAAGCTCTCTAAGTCTCTTCTGGAGGTTACCACTTGAAAGGTACCAAATCTGCAACATTAAAGATAGGAGACAAAGAAACATCAGCATGTAAATCAATCTTATAAGCATTAGGACCATACTTAGCCAAAATCCTGCAAGGCCCTATTCTTCTCATCTGTAATTTGGTAGGAACTCCCTTTTGCAATCTGGACTTGTTGAGATGCACCATCACAAAATCTCCAACTGAGAATTGGACATCCCTCTTTGAAGCATCCACCCTTGCCTTGACTCTTGTTGTCGTGTCCTGCAAAGATTGCTTAACCTGTTCATGGATCTCTTTCAGAGACTATGCCATATCCTCTGTTGTCCCAATAGGCTTGTATTTTGACTAAGTGATAGGTCCTTTTCTAGTTTCAAGGTGTAGTCACCAAAATTAGAGTGCAAAAAGCTTATAGGCAACCTAGCAACTCTCCTTGATCCACCTCCCTAAGTCAAACACTCCCTAGTTGCTCAAGGGTTTCTACTCCATTGTTCTAGGCTTTGTAGTCTAACACCTTATTCTCTCAATTGGAATTCATTTCCTCTGACCTTAACCTTCTCTCTGACTACACAAGGTCTCCTCTTGATGAATTACAAGTTTGTGTCAAGTTCTACCCCCATGGGTGTCTTTGGTCTTCTATGGTTTGGAGTGTAGGAATCCTTCACAAGTGCTACAAACCGACTTATGGAGTCTATCTCACCAAATGTGTTAAATGCATGCAAGATTAACTTGTTTCAACTTTATTTGATGGGTTTTATGCTTTACAACCTTCCTTTGTGTACCCAATTTGACAAAAACCATATTTTAGGCCTCAAACGGCTATAAGGAATTAGCCCTCTTTTTGGGGTTTTGTGCTCTTCCTGCTCCAAGGATGGAATTCCAGACAAAAAAAACCTTATATTCCGATACCCTTCTGGAATTTCTTGATGATTTTCTAAGTCTTAGGGTCCATTAGGCCTCCTCCATGACTGTCCCAAAAATGGGTGCAAAAAGAAGGGTTTGCTAGGGTTTTGATGGCAAGAATCAACTTACAAGCTAGAAACCTTCAATGTGAATCATGCAACCTTAGTTCTACCATGCCACATACTAATTAGGCCAAAATATAGTAGTTTTACACCTTCAAATGTTAGAGAACAAGGTTTTATAAAAGATGCTCATAAGGAGTGTGCAACATTTACAACTTTTCCCTTTCTCGCTTTCCACAAACACATCATTGCATGAGTACCAATTACATTCAAAACATGTAAACATGTCCAACATTAGTGACAAAGGAGAACCACATTATCCCCACACAAAAATGTATTAGGCAATTACAAACCAATGAACCATTCACTGTCAAAACTTGTTATCACTGCACTTTGCCTCTTTCACTGCATTTACACTTAAACCTGCATTTACCACTGTCAAAACTCTTTTTCAAAGGTCTATCTAGTGCTTTTGATCAATGTTCTATCTTTGAATGTTTTTTGACCATCATACCTACTATTTGGAAGAGGAAGATTGCATAAACAACTCAACTAAAATGCAAAAATCAGTCATAATTGACTGTTACAGCCAATTGGGCGTTACAACTTTGCCTAAAGGATCATTAACTGATCTTGGCAATCTCAAAACCCATGGGCAGGGTCAAAGACCACTCCTTGTTCTTGTTTGTGAACAAATAAAATGACATACAAGGGTTTAAAAACACCAATATATGGTGGAGAGTAAGCAAATGAGTGGAAACCAACACCAAAACAGTGACTCACTATTTTTTCACAATTTTCACAAACTGAAAAATGCAACCATCCTTCTCATGGCTTAGAAAGCCTCTTTGCTTTCACATACAACTTGAAAATCAAGACAGGTCTATCCATGTGATGAATGCATTTTCTATAGAAGAGTAAAGCATCAAACCTCTTCAAAGACCCTAGCCAAAGAGCACACTTGCCTAGGGCTCCATGGCCACAAAACTTCTTGCACCTACATTTTTGAAATAAAAACATGTATTTACATATCTTACAAGTTAACCAACTGGTTCTTGGGAAGCCATGAACATTTAGGGCTTCAAGAAGCCAAGTTGGTCAAGCATCCTTGCCAAATTCCTAAACAAGGCAGTGAAACTATCAAAACCAATTAATTTTGCTTAGAACTCAAAACTTAATGAAATTTGATGCAACCAAAGGGAAAATATTTAGGAAGCATAAGAGAACTTGAAAATGTAAGAATAGTATGACCAAGTATAGCAGGTGTACAGATTGCTGCTCACATGGAGTTAAAACTTAGATAAAAATAAGATAAAAACTAGTGCAAACGTTGAAATGCTTGATATCTCCACAAAATCAACCCTTACAATGGTTAAAGAAGGAGAATAAATACCTCTACAAGTCAGTTATCCTCTTGTATGGATAGGTACATGTCCAAGAGCACTCAAATTCGACATTTTCATGTCTAAAACGACAACTTTTAATGCCTAGATGATGCAAGGTTGATCTCAAAGACTACCAATCACCTAAGAACACTACTCACACCTAAAAACCAAGCACCAAGCATATCTAAAAACTTTTCAAAACTAAAACACATTGAAAACTCACTTTTCCCAACATTTTGCCAGGCAACTCCAAACTGGCAACTTTGAGCAAAAAGATGAAAACAAGAAACATGACCACACAATGAGTTCAAAACTCATCCAAACAACTTAGAACAGGTCAAAAACATCTTAGAAAAACTTTCCAACTCAAGACTAATAAAAATCAAACCTGCTATCAAGCCTGTGATGAAATGAAGCTAGGTGCTCCTGCACCACCTACACATTAAATGATTTAAGAGGCCTATGTTATGTTATGTGTTATATATATATATATATATGAAAAAAAGGGATAAGGGATAAAATAAAAAGATTGAGGTTTAAAATAATGTTATCTTAGTCAATGAGTTTTGAACCTATGGCTTGTATGAGTCTTGATAGTTACCATTGAGCTATATGAGGTATTTGAGATTTCTATTTAGCTATCTAGTATTTAGTATACTTATTTTTGTGGGGTATCTATTAAATATTAAATAAACTATTATAGTTAGTCTTAATAAATAATACCAACTGTAGAGGTTGGAACGGTTGCTTCTCATAAAACAACCTCTCCAACTATACAAGTTGGTATTATTTTATTGAAGTTTGTATTTTGAAGGAAGGGGTTGGTATTTTTTGGGAAGATAAATTAGAAGAAATTTGAAGGTTTAGGAGAAGGAAGAGAGATTTGCATAGGAAGGGGTTGGATTTTTTCTTGTTCTTTCTCAAAATATTTTCTCCGCAGGACCCAAAGTAGGCCTCATTCCAGGAAGAATCCATGTGGCTTGCTTGTGTTGTGATTTTTGTGCTGTATGTTATGCTTGCATACTTTAAATGAATATTAGATGAAAATTTAAATTTAAAAATCTATATATTATTCTGGAAATACTTTCTTCTGCTTCTTTCCTTGTTTGTGTAAGGGATATGCTTTGGTTGGGAAATTCAATTTGGAGAAAATGAGTGTCATGTTGGGGAGTAATGACTCTTGTATTTATTTATTTATTTTATTTTTTATATAAAAATTATTTATGATCTTTAATGATTCAAATATAAAAATACATCTATAATTAAATGCCATATCTCAACCAACAACTATTCTTCAAGTGTCAAGTATCAACCCAACAAACAAGATTTTCATTCTTATGATTCTCCCAGTTTTGATAGTTCTGATTCTGTTATTCATAACTTTCATTATAGAAAATATTTTTCAAATCACTTCAGTGAAAACGTAGAAATCTAGGTGTACTAAAACATATCCAAAATGTAGGAAACTCCAATGGTTATGCATTGGCCACCTCCTTCTCATGCTTGATTGTGGCTTAGAGATAAGTGTCAGACTCATCCTTATGGTTTGGAGGACATGGGAGAGTACTTGAACTTATATGCTGATTGTTTGAGATGAATTATTATTTTTATTTGATGAATGTTTGAGTAGGGTAACTAGATACCCTAGGTGGGTGGCTCACTATAGGTTGCCAGGACCCAAAGTCGTTGCTAGGAGATCCTATGAGTGGATTTAAATCAAGTGATAACCTTTTTAAAATGAACTTGGGTCGGGTTGGGATATAACACACTAATACAAGATAAATGATTATTTTAGTCCATATAGGCTTGTTGGAGTACCATGACTATTGTTACAGGCTGGGTGGATCCTTTTGAGAGGGGACCATGGTACATGGTAGGCAAGGTGGATCCTAACATTAAGGCTATATGATGACACCCACCTAGTAGATGTTCTGGTTCTCTCTCTCTTGTGATGTTATTTGATGTTGTTATGTGATATGTGGTGCTTGTTTATTGTTTTGGGGAAACATGTATCATGGCCTTATTATTGCCCTTGTACTTATGTGGACCTTGGTTTTATCTCCTAGCACGGGGGAGTGGACCTTTGTGGTTCCACATGGTTGGGTGGTAAATATTTTTTGAGGTGTGTTCGTGATCTATTTTGATGATGGTTCTTGATCCTTGGTTGAAGATGTTGAAGACCTTTGTTTTGAACTAGTACATTCAAATATTTTAAAGATTATTTGTAAGCCATGAATGGCCTTATAATAAACATGTAATTTGATGAAAAGCATTGTAAAAAGGAGGTTATTTTATAGGAACTATGATAAGGGATGATTACTTTGTATTTGAAACAATGTTTTTAAAAGTTATGTTACCCTTCCTAACCTATCTCTTTATGATCTTATTGTGTTGTTATGAAAACTGAGTAGAAGGCAATAATAGAAACTACAATTGCATTATTATATATGTTGTTATGAAATGAAAAGTATTAATTGCATGGATGTTGTAAATAATAATCAAGGGGAAAATGATGCAAAGGATAGTTATGCATTCTATAGTGCGAATGGGATTATGGGAAATAGGATTGTTATGTATTTTTACTTTGGTCTCAAATGAAATGATAAAAACTTTGTAGTGTATCAAATAGATAGTAAATTTAATGTGTTGTGAAATATTATATCATGCTCAAAATTAAGAAGATTATTGTATGTTTATTTTATGCACATTATGTTATGTGTTAAGTTGTTATATCTTTCTGTAGTCACATAAATTTGTCCACTTAATTAAATGAATACTTAGTATTTATTTGATTATTTAACCATCAATTAATAATTAATTAAATTAATATTTAATTAATTCATCTTAACCCTATTCTCCTGTTAATTAAATAAATTATTCAATTTATTTGATTTAATTCACTTAACCAAATTCAGACCATTAATTAAATAAATAAATCATATTTGTTTAATTAAATCTTCTCTCACATTTAAATAAATTAATATTTATTTAAATCCCCCAAAATCCCACCTCTCACATTTAAATAAATAAATCATTTATTTAAATCACCTTTATCCTCCACCCACTTGTATTTTCCTACAAAAGCAAGTTGCACAATTATTTTAAATAAATAATTTATTTAAATCACCTTTATCCTCCACCCACTTGTATATTCCTACAAAAGCAAGTTGCACAACTATTTTAAATAAATTATTTATTTAAAATCCTATTTATCCTCACCCACTTGAAACCTTTAATGGTTTCCCTTAAAGTAGTCAAACTTGATGGCTTTAAAGTCTTCAAACTTGATGGCTTCCTTCTATAATCTTCTTAAGACTTTAATGGTTTTCCTTAAAGTCTTCAAGCCTTTAATGGTTCCCCTCAAAGTCTTCAAGCATTTTAATGCTTTATCTTCCTTTTTCTCATTTAAATAAATTAATATTTATTTGAATATTTATCCAAATACAACTTGCACACATTTATTGAAATAAATGAATTTTTATTTTAATAAAATCCTATTTTCCCTCACCCACCAAATCCACTTGCAAAATCTAATCCCCTTCTAGATTCTTCTAACCCCTTCCTAATTAGCCTAATCCATCCCCTAAATATTGTCACATTCCTAAGCAAATTGGAGTCACTTCTCAAAGACTCCAAAGTCTTTGAAAAGCAATTAATGCTTTGTGTGTTCAACAAATTAACCCTCAAAGTCTTGGATAACCTTTGAAAGCTTCCAACCTTCAACCACTTAATCCCCAAAGTCTCCAATAACCATTAATGGTTAATTCAACCCTCCCACATGGTTAAAACATTTGTTTTGACTCAACCTCTACCCAACCCAAAGGTCTCATCAGGCCATTAATGCTTTGACCATGATTATCTCTTAAACATTTGCACAAAGGTTTATCCTTGGATTAACTCCTAATCTAGTGGGTAATCCTAATTTAGACTTGACCCTTACCTTCTAGATAACCATGAGGTCTTCTCAGGCCTTTAATGCCTCCAACCTCTTCTCTCAACCCAATCCTATGTTGACACTTGTCACCATTTTATTGGTGCCAATTGTGCACATGGATCCCCAACTTTCAAACTTGGCCCTTGATTAAACCATTCAATCTTAACCCTTCATTTCCCCATTTCTTCTATAAATAGAACCCTTCTCCTCAAGCAAAGAGAAGCATTTTAGAGTATTGTTGTTATACTGGCATTAGCATAGAGCTTTTTCATAGCATCACTATCTACTCTAGCATAGTATTTAGCTTTTCATTTCATATTTGAAGCTTAGTATTAAATCTCAATCCTCCATAAGCATCCATAGTGCAAAAAGTTGCTGAGAGCTACACTCATTTGGGACTTGGAGAGGAGAGGAACAAGGGAGGAGCAACTATGAGCATCTTGATTAGCTATTTCATTTTATGTTTATATGCTTTCTATTTCATGCTTAATATCTCTCTTGATATGCCTGTTTAGGATAATCTTTTGTTGCTAACACTAACGTTTGTTTCTTGTGCTCTTGTGTGTGTTGCCATCAAACAGATTTTCTAATCCTTTTTGCAGAGCATCATTTGGTGAACCTGACGTGAATCCAAACACCAAAAAGATCAATTTTTTTTTTAACCAATAACATGTTTGAATGTTGAAAATGTCACACAGGTTGCGATTTTGACACTGTTTTGGTGCGTTTGGCATTATTTTGGCGCTATTCCCCCTGTTTCAGTGCTTTTCCCTTCTCTGTCTTTCCCTTTCTTTTAATACGTTTGTGTTAAATAGTGCCTCTGTTCAAACGCAGACTAGTGCTATTGTAACAAAACGTTGTACAAATCACTTTGTAACCAAAAAAAAAATAAAAAACCAAAAAAAAAAAAAAAAAAAAAATTTAGGCTTGTAGAAGCCCACCAAATAGGCGGATTTTACTAACTATTTTTCTCTTTTGTGCAGATTTAAATTAGATTAAAGAGTAGATTTATATTTTTTACTAACTTGTTTTTTAAGTTGGTTTTAAAAATGAATTCACTTTTTATTTTGGTTTAAAATTAACTTCACATTTCAAATTTGGGTTTTTGAAAAAGAATCACACATTTGTTTGGGGCTCTTAAAAAGAATTTCATTGTTCAAAGGTAAAAAGAACCACAAACTTATACAAAAACAACTTTATTTTTTTGCAAGTTAGGAAACAAACTTCGTTTTGGTGCTTAAAATCAACAAGGCAAATTTTATTTCTTGCATCAAGATAAAACTCACAATCCACACTTCCATTTTTGGTGCAAATAAAATTCACAATCAACTTGTCTCATTTTCAAAGCAATTTTACTTCATGCAAACGTGTTTTTCATTAAGTTGACCAGGATTTTCAAATTCTAGTTTACTCAAACAATTGCCTTTGAAAATTAAAAAAAACACCATGATTGTTGGAGCAACATCTCCAAATAGTTAGATCACATTGCAATGACAGATTAAAAAGAACACGTGTTTTTCGTGCTTGGCACACTTGTGCAAAGAGTTGGTCGAGTGGTCCTACTTCTAACACACACTATCCTCTCCCTTGGCTTTCGTGGTCCTAGGTGCAAGAGAAAAGTGTTAGTAACACTCACATTTTATCTTTTTAAGAGAGGCCTGCCAAGGGATCGATACTCTTGGGAACGACCTCGAGCGGTAAATCCTTCGAGCCGCTATAGAAATCAGGTGAGAGCGAAAGCTGTAGCCTTGGGTATAGCTGTTCCTACAGTGTAACTGGCCGAAAGGACAAATGGGCCCCACCACCAGTTACAAGGCTCTTAAGTGAGTCACTGCAGAATGAACTTATGTCCAAAAACATCGAACATGACCAAACACCTTTAAGTAGTAGCCCACCCGTTCTATTGATTGAGGATATTTGAGATATAATTTAGTGCAAGAGCATAGATGGTTTTGCTCCCAAGATACTCACCATACATATTTCCTTGAGTAGAAACATAGCTTTTTGAAAAGTCACTTGTGGCTTGATAAAAGTGGTGACTCCCCCATCATAGGGATCATCTATTTGTTATGCTCGTGCAAGACTTAGTATATCACATCCTTACCTGCCACGGCGGGATTCATAAGGTATGTAGTACCAAAGTCGAAGAAATATCAAGATGTGGGCTAAATTTATCACAACTGGCCATTTGACCTTAGGGATAAAAGTGTTTGAAGTGTGTTCGTTTTACAGACCTAGTGCAAATTGAGCCGACTTCAGGCTTTGGAACTACACCTTAAAATAAATCTAAAGGAAGGGTCAAAAACAAGTCCAAGAATTGGGTTGATCTAGACCCATACTCATTTGTGCCTTTGAGGCAACATTCTTGTGTTTGTCTGCTTGCTTTGTTTTCTTGTCAAAGAAAAATCAGAAAATCAAT